>NC_143393.1:36181221-36488355 GCF_980474605.1 Leiobunum rupestre | reverse complement strand
CTCTACAATGGTTCTCTGACGACGTTATTGTTTCGCCATTTTGAATTTTAGCTTCCTTGGCCATTAATAGATGGCACCACGCTCTCCAGAAAAGTAATTTTTTCGAAGAATTAGATAGATACATTGCCATTTCTAATAACAAGGGCCTTATCATAATACGGGTGGCAATGATAGAGCCGATACTTGCTTTAAAGAACTCAATCTATACGTTTTGCAGGATTTTTAGTTTAAATAATTAAAAGTGTGAAATTTCCCATTGGCGAATAGATAGTTTTCCATGTATAGGATAATTTTGTTCCAGCTTTCAATCAGTATTATTATACCAAGAATCGATTTATTATATCGATAATCGATTTATTATATCGAGAATGAATTTATTATATCGATAATCGAATAATTATATCGATAATCGAATAATTATATCGATAATTGAATAATTATATCAATAATTGAATAATTATATCGATAATTGAATAATTATATCGATAATCGAATAATTATATCGATAATCGAATAATTATATCGATAATCGAATAATTATATCGATAATCGAATAATTATATCGATAATCGAATAATTATATCGATAATCGAATAATTATATCGATAATCGAATAATTATATCGATAATTGAATAATTATATCGATAATCGAATAATTATATCGATAATCGAATAATTATATCGATAATCGAATAATTATATCGATAATCGAATAATTATATCGATAATCGAATAATTATATCGATAATCGAATAATTATATCGATAATCGATTCAATATATCAATAATTGACTTGATGTATCGAGAATCGTTTCATTATATGGAGAATCGACTTTATATATTGAGAATCGATTCGATATATGGAGAATCGATTCATTATATGGAGAATTGACTTGATATATTGAGAATCGATTCGATATATGGAGAATCGATTCATTATATGGAGAATTGACTTGATATATTGAGAATCGATTCGATATATGGAGAATCGATTCATATCAAGAACTGATTTATTATATCAACAATCGATTTATTTATACCAAGAATCGATTTATTTATATCAAGAATCGATTTATTTATACCAAGAATCGATTTATTTATACCAAGAATCGATTTATTTATACCAAGAATCGATTTATTTATACCAAGACTCGATTTATAATATCAAGAATCGATTTATTATATCAAGAATCGATTAATTATATCGAGAATTGATTCATTTTATCTTGAATCAATTCATTATATCGAGAATCGGTTCATTTTATCTTGAATCGAATCATTATATCGAGAATCAATTTATTATATTGAGAATTGATTTATTACATGTGTCGAGAATCGATTAATTATATCGATAATCGATTCATTATATCAAGAATCGATTTATTTATACCAAGAAAGGATTTATTTATTATCAGGGAAAATGATTTATTTATTCTTAGGGAAAATGATTTATTCATTCTTAGGGAAAAGGATTTATTTATTCTTAGGGAAAAGGATTTATTTATTCTTAGGGAAAAGGATTTATTTATTCTTAGTGAAAAGGATTTATTTATTCTTAGTGAAAAGGATTTATTTATTCTTAGTGAAAAGGATTTATTTATTCTTAGGGAAAGGGATTTATTTATTCTTAGGGAAAAGGATTTATTTATTCTTAGGGAAAAGGATTTATTTATTCTTAGGGAAAAGGATTTATTTATTCTTAGGGAAAATGTTTTATTTATTCTTAGGGAAAAGGATTTATTTATTCTTAGGGAAAAGGATTTATTTATTCTTAGGGAAAAGGATTTATTTATTCTTAGGGAAAATGATTTATTTATTCTTAGGGAAAAGGATTTATTTATTCTTAGGGAAAAGGATTTATTTATTCTTAGGGATAGTAGGAATACTCGCAAGTCCAATTTTCCAAGACTCGGGACTCGACTCGAAACCTGAAAAACAGAACTCGCACACTCCTAATATTTACCCTTTCTGAATCAGAAAATCAATCAAATAAATTAACAGACGACGTTTAGACGTAGGGAAAGTGAGTGTTTTCATCTACAATCTTTCGAAATCAATCTATTGGACCACAGTCTCAAATATTTACCGCGATGGTTAAAATCCGCAAAAACAGTATATTAAAGCTCCGCTATTGGCGGGAAAATTAAGTGTTGGTGAAGCAATATTACCCTATGAATGCTAGCATAAGTGTATAACATTGTTACATAAGTGTGACACATCCTATTCTTCACACGCAAAAGTTTTACTGAGAGCTATTCGCGAGACAGACTGCATTACGGGCTTCGTCACAGTTTTGCGTCCTCTTGTTAACGCGTCACACGTAGCCTTTGACAGTACCTCGCTAGGGGGAGATTTTCTTCTGGTGATGACGTCACTCCGTTACTAGCTCTCAGTAAAATATTCCCCAATGAGACAAACTTATGGAACAATACTATAAAATTATGATGCTAGCAATGATTTATTCCACTGGATGGAGTAAAAGCAAATTCTACCCTTCGAAAGCATCGACTTTTAACTAATTTATATCTCCACCGCCATATAAATAAATAAATAAATAAATAAATAAATAAATTAATTAATTAACTTCAATTCACAAAGAGCTGTAAAGAGTAAAAAGTAATTTAAAAAATAACTCAAGTGTTCCCTTTAAAATGTGCTCTCTACCCGAAACGAGAAAAAGTAATTTAGTTTTCAATTTTATTAAGCAAAATAATTGTATGACAACCAGAACTTCCGTAGCCCTGAAGCAAAAATGACAAAAATCTACACTTTCTCAGGGTCTTCCCTGAAGGCCTTGGGGTCACGCCCCGCTCCGGTGGAATCCTGGTAAACCTCTCGCCCCCCCCCCTGGCGCGCCATTTTCTGCTCCCCCTTCATCCCGCTCTTCCCATCCCAAATATCTTTTCTCCATCCCACTTTGATCCTTCAACCTCTTCCCTCCAACCAGTTTATTCCGCCCAGCGGTGTCGCCCTGTTTCCGAGGGCTACTCAAAGAGGGCACCACCCGCCGGTTCTCCTCCGAACGTCATTTCCTTCCGAAAAAGCTAGCCCATAAATTGTACGGCCTGCAAAACCTGGAAATAGCGGCTCTTTCCAAAGCAGGTTTAACCTTGAAAAATGTTCGAGTGCCTATTTTTATTCTATTTTTTCGTCTTCGATAGTCGAGTGGCGGCGCTGCAGTCGATTATCTATTTCTTTTTTTTTTACGATGTTATTATTTTTCCTAGTTTGTTGAATAAATAAACTGAACGCGTTGCATATTTTAAGATCAATTCTGTTCATTCGCCTCGTAATAGATTCGTCAGGTTTTTCACTCGCGTACGAAAGGTCTTAGGGAAATTAATTCTAGATATTAAAATTAAATTACGTACAACCAGGTTTTATCTCCGATTTTGTTAAAAGGAAAATGGTAAAGAAGAGTGGAAGGGGAATAACAGTTCACAGAAATTCCACCACTAAGCTTGGCCCATTGAATTAGTTGAAACTGCTCGGTACTTCCTATTGAAATTTCCTCAATTTTTAATAACAAATTATTAAAAATAGAAGATACGTTTTTATAAATAAAAATAACTATTAAATATCTAGAATGAATTTATTTATACTGATAATTATAAATATTCGTTTAGATATATTACAAAATATTATAAACATTTTTTTACCGTTAAAAAAAATCATTACTTTTGTTAAATTACAGTCGAAAATCCAATATATTTCCACGATAAAAATTCCTCTTTAAAAACTATTTCGAAAAAGAGTGCGTAGTCCTTAAAAATATCGCCGAGCTCAGATCTTTTAAGGGAAAATTAATAGCTTCGACCAAAATGTACCACTCATTTCCCCCAAAAACCCGCGTCCGTAAGCGCAAAACGAAGATCCAAAAATCGACAAAATCTTCGCCGAACTCCCGTTCAACCGCCCAAGCCGCCTCCCCCTGGTGGCGACAGAGAGCCTCTTCCTCGGGAAAAAAGCACCTCCTCCCGGTCGCGGCGTCGTCTGCTTCCCGGAAAATCGTCTGCTACGACAATGTTGAGCACCGCATCTCCACGACATTCCTCCCTTTTGGCTTTAATTTAAAATGTTTGGGCCTTAGCTAATCTTTGTTTCCCCGTTTGTGTCCGCAGCCAAGGAAAGCCTCGCTCCGCCGAGAGCCAAGTTCAGCCGCGCCAACAGCGCCGACTGTTCGGGTTCGGCTTTCCATCACGCCAGTTCTCGGGGCTCCTCCGCAGTCGCCGCAGCCACTGCCGGGAAGGCCGCCGTTGTCGTCGAAGATATTTACCGGAAGGACAAGAAGTCGGTGAGTCGTTGTATCCGTTTACTTCCCCCCTCTCGCCCACGTCTCCCGCACAATTTTCTTAATTTAATTTCCTTATTTATTTTATTGATTTAAATGCCCTTATTATGGGTCTTTTAGGCTAACGTTTAAACTACGACAACTTTTATTTAAAATCTTTTAGCCTTATACGAATATATTAACTGATATACTTTTTAGTTAAAAATCAAATATTTAAATGTTATGGTTTTTAAATAATATAATACTATTATTATATAATAATATACTACTATTATTATATAATAATATATTACTATTATTATATAATAATATATTACTATTATTATATAATAATATAATACTATTATTATATAATAATATAATACTATTATTATATAATAATATACTACTATTATTATATAATAATATACTACTATTATTATATAATAATATACTACTATTATTATATAATAATATACTACTATTATTATATAATAATATTGTATAAATAAATAATAAAAACATTTGAAGAAAGGTTATTACATTTTAGGCTAAAAAGACTTTATAAAAAGAATTATATGAATGAATTAAAAAAAATTGTAAATTTTGATATAGAATGGTTAAATAAAAATCAGTTAATCTGATTTTGATTCGGTTGAAAATATTTATGTTTTCTCAAACAAAATAACAGTTAACTTATTCAGAACTTTAAAATCAACCTTTTAAAAATCTCTTAAATTTATAACATCACGTTCGAGTTCAATGTATAAATGATATATTAAAATTAAATACATTTTTCGAACATTTTATTTTATTTAAAAAAAAATATATTACCCAATCATTTTGTCAAACAAATTCTCAACGACAGAAAAAAAAACCCTGTATTTGAGTGGTAAATTTACATTTAAATTTTCTCCAATCAATTCAGATAATAGTGTAAAAGTCAACATGTATTTCAGTGGTAAATTTATATTAAATTTTTCGTCAATACATTCAGTTAAGAGTGTAAAACTCACTCTTTATTTGAGTGGTAAATTTTCGAATATTTGAGCGAAACAATCAATTCGGATAATTGATAATTTCTACGTCACATGACGTCACCCAACATGGCGGCCACAGCCAAAGCTACGGATTGTTAGTTCCCTTTAGTGTCGGAAAAACGAGCAGTGGTCATTGGGATATTACTTTCCATTATCAGAAAGAGGAATCCATACCTCTACTTGGAATGTTTATCGCGGCAGATTTTCGTCTCGATGTGGCTGACAAGAAAAAATATTTTCATTCCACGATTAGCCCATGGATAGTAGATTTTAGAGGATCGCTAAAAAGCCTGGTTTTTAGCCCCCGTAAACCAATCACACTAATGGAGTCGGCCAAGGTTATTGGAAAAAAAAAGTATCGCTAAGAGTGGACGATACTGTTCGAAAAAAGAAAAAAGATAAAAACAAAGTACATTTTTACGCCAAAAGGTATTTTTTCACGTTTTTATAGATTAAATATGATTTACTAAATATTAGTTGATAGTTTTTATTGAATTAAAAAACCCAAATTAAAAATTACTAAAATATAAAGCGCAAAAAATTACGTAACAATATCAACCGCATTAGATTGCCATTTTGAAATTTTAAGATCACGTGGTACAAACGACCTTGCAAGACTCCCTCGGAGTCTCTCGAGCTGATTGATACGCGGGGAGAAATAAAATGCACTGTGGAAGGGTATCGAAAACCTGTCCTCTTAATTTACTGTCCATGATTAGCCTAATATTTTTCGCAAGTTTAAGTTTTGTGGCAGTTTCGCCTCGTTTTTTCGACCTCTAAACTAGTCTAGAATAAAAACCTTTAAAAAGTAAAATATATTTCAATTTTTGTTTTACCGATTTGCGGAAAATATTCCGTAAATTTTTCCGCATTTCATTTTTCCGGAAAATTAACAGCTCTAGTTGGGAACACCAACCTTCCAATCTCCCGCTGCTTTTTCAAATTCACCTTTATGATTGGCTAGAAAAACTAAAAAATGGCGGGCTGTAGAAGATTTATCTTCATAGCGGACTTTATATCTGTCTAATACAGTATTAGACAGATATAAAGTAACAGTATAGGACGATTTTTCGCTTATCCGGGGTATGGTAAAAGAGTTTTTGAAAATGACGTCAAGGCAGTGTGGCCACTTTTTTATTTTTCCTTAAATAATAATCGAATTTTATTTAAATTATTTATTTTTAAACAATGAATGGCTATTCTCTAGTCTAATTGGTGGATACATTAAAATAAATATAATTATTACTTTTTTTTTCAATTCGGTTAGATCAGTTTTGTATTGGATCATAACCGTTTGATTTAAGTCGTTAAAATCGTGATTCAATTCAATAACGGAGATATGGAATTTTATTATTATTATTTATTATATTCGAATCATCATATTTTGGACAGTTTAGAAACAGAATATTTGGAATTTATTAATTTGAAATTGATTTTATTTAAAATGACGTTAATAGATTTTAAGGCGAAGAACTACGTATCGAATATATTTTGTTTAATATTTAAAGGGGAACCATGCAAATCTTAAGATTTGTGTAATTTTAGAATCTGTTCCCCTGCTATTTTGATAGAATAATTCTTGTTTTTGGAGATAAAACTATGATATTTATTCTCGGATTTAATATAATATAAAATCTTACGCTTGTCGAACCACAGACCACCCACCCCAAGAAGGACTCGCATCAACCTGCGCGAGCCAGCTTTTATAATTCATTATTTTATTGTGGCTCGTGCTTTTTTTGTACCTTTAAAACTGTCTCTATTTGGCGAGAGATGGCGCGATCTTAAAAGAGCCGCCTCACATTCGAGACCTAAACAAAA
This sequence comes from Leiobunum rupestre, assembly GCF_980474605.1. Taxonomy (NCBI): domain Eukaryota; kingdom Metazoa; phylum Arthropoda; class Arachnida; order Opiliones; family Sclerosomatidae; genus Leiobunum; species Leiobunum rupestre. The sequence continues at coordinate 36,481,223 of NC_143393.1, read as the reverse complement.
TGGAATTACTTCCAGTGATACATGTCCATTTTGGGGTAGGTGGTCTGTGGTCGAACTAACTTAAAACCTATATTTTCCCAAAATTTAAATTAATTTTTTTAATGAAAATGGTGTAAGATATATGAATGAGGTTTGTTTAATTTTGATAAATTGGTAATAATTTAAAATCTGTTCAGAGCACATTTACAATTTAAGCATTTAAATATTTAAAAAAAAGTATTTAAAATGGCTTTTTTAAGTCGCACTTTAGCTATTGTGTTTGATCCTTAAAGATCCTAATATAATCGGTTTTTATATAGACTTTTTAATTAAACGTTCATTTACGTAATACTGAGGATGTCCTTACCCCATCTGGTTTCAGAAAACGTTACTAAATATTCATAGGGTTTCCCCTTAAAGGCCTAGGGCTTCTTCTGCCTGTCACCCTTTGAATTTACTTTCCTTCCAAACAAATACCCTGGTGGTAGGCTAACAGCAGAACACGTTGGCCCACCACCAGGGTATTTGTTTGGAAGGAAAGTAAATTTAAAGGGTGACTGGCAGAAGAAAACCTAGGTCTTTAAGAAAGTAAAACCTTGTTAAGTCTTTATTTGAAAATTTAGCTTAAAATAGCCCACGAAATATTGCTCCCAAAAACATAGGGTTTCTCATTGGAAATCGCTCTAGAATGGTCACTAACGTAACGTTGACGTCAATCGTAAAATTTATTAGAAGCGAGTGGGAGTTGAGAACGGTTTTGCAGCAGGTCAAAGATATATATATATATATATATATATATATAGTTTATATTTTGTTCAGTGTTTTCTCGTTGCATGCTAATTACTTGTTGTGCTCCATTTGGAGCCGCCCTGATTCTAAGGGGTGTATTCTAGTACGGCTTAAATAAACCTCTCAACCTCTATTAGCCAGCCCAATGTGACAAGCAGTGCCGAATTAAGGACTAGGCCTACTATGCACAGGCCTATGGGCCCCCACCACTGATGAAAACCATGGATTTTTCACTTATTCGGCCCTAACCAACTTAGTGCCTAGGGCCCCACCTTCAGTAAATGCGGCACTGGTGACCAGCAAACGAATTTATATAACATTTACCAGAATTTATTTATTATTTTCACCAAGCTTTAACAAACGCCCAAATTGTAAGAAACGTGTATCTTTGTAGGTTTGAGTTTTATTTTATAGTTGAATTCTTCTGTTGTGAACAGTACGATATTTCATAATAAACAGATTAAAGCATGTGTCGGCTCTATCATTGCCACCTGTATTATAATAAGGCCTTCGTTATTAGAGATGGCAATGTATCTAACTGATTCTTCGAAAAAATGACTTTACCGGAGAGCGTGGTGCCATCTAATGACCAAGGAAGCTAAAATTTAAAATGGCGAAACAATAACCTCGTCAGAGAACCATTATAGAGTATTATAATTAAACTATTTATACTATACTTAGTGTTAAAAATTACTATAATTTAAGTAATTGTGAAATTCAACGCGAAGGGTAATTTTATGTCCCGAATTTTGGGTCAAAATGTAGCTTAAGCATCTTGTTTTGATTTGGACGCTTGCGACATCTGTTGAAAAAAGAGTTACTTCACGTGGAGCCGACAGTTGCTTTAAGCTAGCCTTCAAAAACGTGAATGGGGGAACTTTTAGGTCATACACCATAAAACTACCTCTACATCCCTACAAGTTAGTCCTCACGTTTTCGAGAAGTAAATTAACCTGTCTAATAATAATCAGAGGTTTTGTCGCGCGCTTTCGAACTCGCTGAGAAACACGTTTTACTTTTATTTCCTATCTGGATACTTCTCTCGTGAAATAAATATCATATTTACTTTTGGTATTACATTTCCATAATGGTATTACTTTGACGAGAGTTTGGTGACGATGCAAACTGTTTACATCCACAAATTCTGTATAAAGCTTTCTTCAGTGTGATTAAAGTATAGGACTACCTTTTTTTCAATTACCAAATGTTTAGTGTATTCCTCCGCTTTGGCGCGACTTTAATAAAGTAGCGGAGAAAAAAAAACCGAGTCCCTGGAGAGGTAACTTTTGTTTTTAGCGGCTTTTTGCGTCGTCGACAGCGACGCCCTCTGGGTGCAGGGCCGCGTGGTTTTGTTTTACGAGATAATCTGATTTCGGTCGCTCTCTTGTCGGGCCGTGTTTTCTTAGCAGCTTTTTCGAGAAGCCAATAAAGTCGCGATAAACAACTTAGGCTGATACACGACACGAGATGGCGCCGCGCTCCACTCAACCTTTCGCGTCCCCCTATTGTCTTTTATATACGGATATATTTATTCATTTGCGCGAGTTCTCACTGCGGCCTAACAATTACGATATACCAAGATAGGGATTCAAACGCCCTCAGCGCCATCTCTACGCGGGGGAGACTACTACATTGTTATTTTACCTTAGTTGTCTCCATCGCGTAGGGCTCCATTCTCTGATGATTTAGGCCTATAGTGGTGCCTGAATATTATCCGAGATAAATATAATTATTATTATTACCAGATGTATATAATATTTATCTTACTAAAAAAGTGTCTATCTCCTTATGCAGCTGATCTTACTCGCTGGAAACATAAATAAAGTTATTGCAGATTAAAAATATTATTAATAAGTAAATATCTCCGGTGTATGTTTCCACCAACACTGCATCGAAACTAGCTAGAAAGTAACGCCATCTGTCAGACAATTGCCTTAAAATATATTTCCCAGACACGACAATTGAGGATCTACTAACGGTAATAGTAAGTGTAGTGAGCTGTTGGCTCGCGTGTCATGAAAAGCTTGCCACCACTCTCCTACGCATTGTAACCCGGCCACCTGTTTAAACTTTAAAGGTAACGATGTCACTCATTAAGGGGGGGGGGTGCCTGTGAATGTTTAGTAACCTTTTCCACCACCAGATGGGGTAAGGACTTCCTCGGCACAGCGCTGTATTAAATAGGTAAACGATTACCTATTTAACCAAATCGAAACAACAGCATTCATTCAACTTACGCTATTCTCATAAGAAATAGATTTACAAATTGTTAAAAGTCTGGTTTTGAGTTGGTTCGTCAAGTTTAAAGGGGAACGGTCAAGCTTTAACCAGTTAGATAGCCCTACAGCCCATTAAAAATTAAAACTTATGGCGAAAACCGCATCAAAAAATATTGAGTGGTTAATTTTTAATAAAATAAAGAAATTTCGGGAAATCGAAAAGCGCGCGTCCGCCGCGACAACTGGTGAGAAGTCGGTGAGACAGAAAAACAACGTAAAAGCGCGCGCTGCTCAAGACACGAAAAATTTGTTTCGCACGTGCGGCGCGTTCCAGTTATACGAGACCTATAAGCCTAAATTGCGCGATTTTAAAAGTTAGTTCGCAAATCGCTCATACGGGGTTAGGGGCGCTAGCGCCAGCCCCTAAGATGGCGGCGAAAACTCAAACCCAAACACCTGGTGTTATTTTTCGTTAAAACTTTTTGGGTCAAAAGCTATTTTTTCAAGACAAAAAAAGGTACGTGTTAGTATATTGAACGTCTTGTTAATCTTTTGATACGGAAATAAGGCCATATTTGGAAAAGCTTGGCCGTTCCCCTTAAGGTTTTTTAAATCCATCACTAGAGGATTAATAAAAAATTGTTCTTAACAAATTCGATAATACATATTGTAGTTTTTTCTCCAAAAATTAACTAATAATAATAATAATAATCAGCTAGGCTAATACCCAAGGGACCACCTCAGGCCAAAGTCATCTAGCGACTTTTAAAGCCATTAATTCCAGTGGCCGGGTTACTATTTAACCAAACGTCAGGAAACTGATCTAAAAATGGCTTAAATGGTGACATTCACTGGGTTTCTAATTACGACTGAAAAATAAAACAATTAAAATTAAATTAAAATTTAAATAATTTGTAATTGTTGACTTGGAGTACATGAAAGCGAAATAACATTTAAAAAAATTGCTTTTAATAAATGAAATTTCTGACTGCATTTTTGTAACATATTCTGGACTAATCTACCGGGTTTTATCGATTTCAAATTACGGGACAAAAACACCATCGTTGTGTGAATTCAATTAGGCGTACGACAATAGTTCGGTAAAATTGTATTAAAAAAAATCAACCGTTTTTTCGTTTTGTCTTTTCTATTAAGTGCCTAATGAAGACTCATTAGCTCTTTTGCATAATTAAGGTGCTTTTTTTATACCTATTTTTTCTTCGTTAACAAGATAAAAACTTACAAGTGGGATAAAAAAGTGAACGGTTCAAGTCAACAAAAGAAGGTTTCAAGTCCACGACAGATTTACCCTACTCCGTCAATTAGCTAAAAATTTCTTTCTAAAAAATTATGAAATAATCACCAAATCAAATATTCTAAACGTTGAATAGTTTGGTCAAATATTTTGATAGGAAAAACCGTGTCAGTTAACTGATCGAATATCAAATAATATTTCAAATATCAAATAATATTTCGGATATCAAATAATATTTCGGATATCAAATAATATTTCGGATATCAAGTAATATTTCGGATATCAAGTAATATTTCGGATATCAAATAATATTTCGGATATCAAATAATATTTCGGATATCAAATAATATTTCGGATATCAAATAATATTTCGGATATCAAATAATATTTCGGATATCAAATAATATTTCGGATATCAAATAATATTTCGGATATCAAATAATATTTCGGATATCAAATAATATTTCGGATATCAAATAATATTTCGGATATTAAATAATATTTTGGATATCAAATAATATTTCGAATATCAAATAATATTTCGAATATCAAATAATATTTCGAATATCAAATAATATTTCGAGTATCAAATAATATTTCGAGTATCAAATAATATTTCGAATATCAAATAATATTTCGAATATCAAATAATATTTCGAATATCAAATAATATTTCGAATATCAAATAATATTTCGAATATCAAATAATATTTCGAATATCAAATAATATTTCGAATATCAAATAATATTTCGAATATCAAATAATATTTCGAATATCAAATAATATTTCGAATATCAAATAATTATACGTATTTGGTTTTACAGTTTTAGTTTTTCATTTAAAGATCACGTGTTTTATATTTTTTTAAATATAAAATATTAGTGCGAGTGGCTAACCACTTCCTCAAATTCTGTACACCGATTACAGCAAGTATAGCTTTTGGTTGTTCTAAATCTGTAATCACTTTAGGACAGTCAAAGTTACCGGCTTGTACACCGATTACGGATAGTGATAAGCCACTCGTATTAGTGTGGCATGATTAAATTTAATAATAATAACAATGTTTATTATATTAATATTATAGGTTTTAATATAATGTATTTTTAGAATATTCAAAAAAATATGAATTATTATTATTTAAAAAAAAAGCTTCTATACTTCATGGCTTTAAAAAAACTTTTATTTTTAAAGCCATGACGTAGCAGCAAGAATGTATTTATTTATATTTAGGAAGAATGATTATGTTGCGACAATCGCCGGGCACGTTGAAAGCCTTTCCCCCGTCTCGCGCGTTTGATTACCATCGCGTTAGGTGACGTTAATTTTATGCAGCCAATGAAATACCGGGACTATTCGTTTTATTTTAAGCGTAGGAGCGTACTGGGGGGACCAACGGGTGGATTGAGAGAAAGGCTAAAAACCGTCTCGACATAGACATTCTCCATAGATATAAATAAATATAATCTTGGTAGCAGCTTTTTTTTTAAATAATAATAATTAATAATAGGCGAAACTATAAAGTCCAGGGGGGCTGAAGAGATGGTAGTCACATGACTTTGTGGAGAAGAATTACGAACTATTATTTATTTTATTTTGCTAATAGCGGTTTTAATTTTGATCGATTATCTAAATTACCTAATTATTATAATTGTTTAGAACATTTTATAATAAAAAAGTGTAAGTTAATTAGCTGTCTGCAGCATTGAGTTGGGAATATTAATCTAGAGGTCCAATCAAAACGTCGGATTTCAGTATTTCGCGAAACAATTTTTTTAAAATAAGAATACTGCCGTTTGCTCCCAAATGACGAGAAAACTTTATCATTCTACCCGTGGCGCCGTCTATCTCTCAATGGTTCGTTCAAATAAGACGCGTTTTCCGGAAAAAAATATTTTTCTTTCAAAAATAATGGATGGCGCCACGGGTCATATGATAACGTTTTCTCGTCATTTTAGAGGAGACGACACATTCGTAATTTTCAAAAACTTGTTTCGCGGGGAGCAGATTTGATTGGACCTCTAGATTAATATTCCCAACTCAATGGTCTGCAGTATCTTTCTTTACCGTCGTATGGCCAACTATGAACACCAGTTACCAAATCGAAGTTGGCTGTGATATGGCAGTCACGTTATTTTGTTTTCCCATTTTAGCAAGTTGGTTAAGACGAAATTTACTTTATAGTTTCGCCTATTAACCATGGCTCAAAGTTTTAACATTCATAGTCAAAAAAATATATTTATATATAGTTTTAGTAATAATAGTGACACATAGATGGCGATTATAAATTAAATTACGTCTGCCAACGATTTTAATGCTAAAAATGCAAAACTGCATTGAGCAAATTATATAACGAAGAGTAACAGCCACCCATAAATTACGTTATAAATGCCCAAACCCCCTTAAATACTCATAGCACTTTTAAATTATTAAATTTCTTCCAAAATTTTAATTATTTTAATAGTTTTACCTCTAGAAAACTAATGATACTATTTTAAATAAGAAAAACAATGCCTAAAATACGATTGTATTTTAAAATAATTGGTAATTTAGATTTCTGTATAAAATGATGATGTGTGATGCAACACATTTCAGTGAATGTACCACTCTGTCCCTGTATCAGTTATTAACATTAGTACGCCAAAACTAATATCTTGTCCTCAGTCGCTTAAGCATACTGTGAGGTCCATGTATACGGAAAAGTCAGTGGCTTCGATCTGTTCTTGGACTGGCAATTATTTTGTCTTTTAGAAACCCTGCGTTACCCAAGAACCCGGCCAACTTAAAACCCTTTTTAAGTACGCGCCTAGTATTTTGTAATGGAATAATACGATTTAGCGGCATCTGTTTGAAGCGTCTAAATGTCTGACTACAACGAAGAAAAGAGTCCAACAAATTCAGTCTGAGGGAAAATCATTAATGTCCCTTTTGTCGCCACACACCGCTGTTCCATTTTGAGTGTGTAATTTTTTATTCCCGCTTAAAAGTGCTTTACAATACGTATACATGGACCTCACAGTATGCTTAAGCGACTGAGGACAAGATATTAGTTTTGGCGTACTAATGTTAATAACTGTTACAGAGACAGAGGGGTAGAGTCACTGAAATGTATTGCATCACACATCATAGTTTTATACAGAAATCTAAATTACAAATTATTTTAAAATACAATCGTATTTTTGGCATTGTTTTTCTCATTTAAAATAGTATCATTAGTTTTCTAGAGGTAAAACTATTAAAATAATTAAAATTTTGGAAGAAATTTAATAATTTAAAAGTGCTATGCGTATTTAAGGGGGTTGGGGCATTTATAACGTAATTTATGGGTGGCTGTTACTCTTCGTTACATAATTTGCTCAATGCAGTTTGGCATTTTTTTATTTTTTGAGGGATTATCAGTACTGTGTACGAACTCTGCCTCTCCTATAAGGTACCTTAGAATATAGGATAATAGACTACACCCCACCTTCACACACTTTGAAGTTAACGTTTTATTTTCGAGGCACTCTCTCATCGCCATCTAAGATTACGTTTTCTGATTAAAATGTAGACAAACTTACGCTACGAAGTACGCCATGGTGATATCAGTGTGTTCATTTAAAATATAATAGAATTAGTTTTAAAAAAAAACAAAACCACGACCATTATTGCGAAAGTAAAGTCAAATTTATTTACAATAAAACATTTTTTTTACTAGTTTCGGCACACCTCTGTGCCACCTTAGACCAAGAAACACAGGGACGTCGCACGGTAAATATTTCGCGCCCGAAGCTTCGTTGCGGCTGCCTATTTCCTATTTATCTCGCGCTGTGTCGCTAGTAGCGAAGGTGAGTCAATTTTTATTGGTTATTTAAGTCACGTGCACAGCCCTGCCCTACAATCTGTCAGCACGTGGCCAGCAACAGCATGGCTCCAAAAAACGAAATTTCTTGTATGTTTTTTAATATTTGTAAAATATTAAAAAATATAAAATAATTTAAGAATATGTAACTCTAAGTTCTTTAAAAAACGTTATTTTTATCTCTCATGGATGGCGCCTATTGACTATCTGTATCACCTAACCCAGCGGTTCCCAATTTTTTTTTGCTATGGAACCCTAAATTATCCACCTAATTCTGGCGGAACCCCAACTAATTTTTTTTACTCATCTTAAACTCTTGACACAAACAAAGATGGCCGCGCTGCGAATTCTCGGAACCCCTGTGACCCTTTTACGGAACCCCAGGGTTCCGCGGAACACCTTTTGGGAACCGCTGACCTAACCCCCCCCCCCTCTCCCTATCGCAGCCGCAACAAAACCCCGCCGAAAAATAAAGCGTTGGATATGCTATGAGCGAGACGTCCTTGTGTTTCTTGGTCTAAGGTGCCACTGTCAAGGTGGAAGAAAAGCGACATCAATATCATAAAAGGTTTTATGCAAAAAAACACAAGATGACCCCCTATAAATAGTATACCCCCGTAAAAAAATTATTAATTTAATTTAAACTACATTTTAAATCTAAGTTTTTTTAAATAAAAGGTAAATTCGGTCCATCGGAATTGTTTAAAAAAATGTATCTGGGTTTGTAGATTTAGATAGCTTCACGCGTATCTCTTGGTTTATAGAGTTTTGGTTCTGCAATAGAGTAATATCGACGTGACGTATGTCGACGTCACCCATGCTTTTTCCTATAGATAAAAAACTGGCCTCAAAATGGCGGCCATAGCCCAAAGCTACAGAGCCATACTACTCTATTGTTTTAGCTTCGATGAAGTCGGGGGATTTTCCAGTTTCTTTGATATGAAGGGCTACAGCTGGTTGTTTTCCCACTCGCTTCGTCTAAATTTGACTTTACTTACGCAATAATGGTCGTGGTTTTGTTTTTTTAAACTTATTATCATTACATATACGCGTAAGGTGATTTAAACTCAGAAGGAGAGTACCCGAGGTGTTTATTGCCGATTTTGTTCAAAGTCGGGCGTAATGTAGACCTATATGAAATATGAAATTTCCCAAAAGGAGACGTTGCACTACCCATTCGATTTGCTATGGCAACCGAAAATGTTTTTGATCACTTAAAACAATAAAATCTCCATTTAAAAAAGCATGGGATTTTCTCGTGAAAATCACGAAATGTGTAATTTGGACCACATTTAGGTAAATTTCATCAAGTTTGGGTAAATTGAAACATTTTTAGAGTAAATTTGTAACAAAGTTTGGGTAAAATAAGGAAAAAATCTTATTTTGGTTGCGAGTGGTCAAAAACATTTTCGGTTGCCATGGCAAATCAAATGGGTAGTGCAACGTCTCCTTTTGGGAAATTTCATATCTCATATAGGTCTACATTACGGCCGACTTTGAACTAAATCGGCAATAAACACCTCGGGTACTCTCCTTGTCAGTACTCAGTGCTTAATCAGAGTGTTCGCATGATTAAATGCAAAAACTCTTATTTAAATTAAACCATTTTTTTCATCCAAAAAAGCCAAATTAATGTTATCAATATTAAAGAAAGAAATCATAAAATTATGATTTTTTGGAAATTGGGTTATTCCAATTTGAACCTATTTGAGAGATTAAAGGCCTAGGCTCGCCCCATCCCCCCCCCCCCCCCCCTTACTCGAGAAAGGTTCCAACATTTTTTTATCAATGGGGGGATAACGACGGTGTTTGAGCCCTTTTTGGATACTGGAGGGGGCGTGAAAGTTTCTGAAACCATAGAGTCATAGACTAGGCATTTAAGCTTACGTCAAGCAGCGTGGTGACGTCAAAGAGAGAGCTCCAGCAGGATAAGCTGTGGCTCTGACGTCATCTGGTTGTTTCATCGCCTAGTCAACCCCCCCCCCTTTTTTTTTAAAACCTATATCATTACGTTTTCATGGAGGTATAGTAAATTCGTAACACGGGTAATGGACCGGTAGTTTCTCAAGGTGTTTGATATGCTGGGGTTTTTTTAGTTGGAAATGTACGGGTGTTTATTGAACGGGGTATTTTAATATATTAATTAAAATATTAATTTCGCTAAACGACTAAATTTCGGTTGAAATAGAGGTAGAGCCGTTTTAAACAAGATACTCGTATCCAGGGTTGAACATAAGGCACTAGTCACGACATAAAACTACTGAAGTAAATCGAAATCTGGGGCTCACTAGTCAATTTGACTGGTGAAAAATTTACCCAAATATTAATAAATAATGGCGAATATGGCGTATCATAAATTCATCATTCATCAATCCCATTTTATTTAAAAAAAAATCACATCATGTAACGCGTGTGATAATCAACTGCTATTTTAATTCTGACGGGTTAAGCAAAATTTTGGCTGTCCTTCTTGTTTTTATACCCCCATTTATTTTACTAAAATAAATTAAGATGAGTCTTTCTGCATAAGCAAAACCGGACGTCAGAGCCCAATAGATTTTGTAGAGATCGAAGCTAGTATAAAAATTCTAAACGTTGGTTTGTTTTTTCGAGCAAAGCCCGTGTCAAGATTGAAAGTGGACTTCACGAAAACGGGTAAAAAGTAACGTGTTTCCGCAAGCGCTCCCCGTGGAGAGCGAAATCAAGATTTTCCGAATTCCGTGTTTCCTACCTCCCTGAAAACGTAGTCTATTATCTCACTGACGCTTTAAAAATGTAATACAATACGTCTCCTTGTCTTTACTTCTTTGTAAAAATGTATATATGTGGGCGGTTTTTATCCAAAGCTTGTGTTACTTTTATAAAATAACGTTATATAATTTGTGTAGGGTGGCAAAGGACGCCGGGCAGTCGATTTGAATTCGGATTTCTTGGGCGCCGAGTTGCCATCGTTTTCGCAGGCGCAAGACTCGACATGGTGGACGCGTTCGACGAAATCGGCTCTCAACAGAAAAACGGGCATTTTTTCCAACACCAATAAATCGGTAAGTGGTTCCTAACTTAATCGTAGCGTCTACGATTCCGGAAGCGCGCCTTGTCAATAATAAATTCAACCGCCTTTTTGACCCGAACGTTTCGGCAACCTTTGACCCCGTCAGTCTAACGGTCCAACGCCGCGGTGTTTTCTCAATTAGGCTAATGACTTTACGCGAATGTACGCGATCTTTTACCGGAATGGTTTGATATAATCGTTGGCGGCTCTGTTTCGACAGCGTGGGCGGAGGTTGGAAGAAAAATCGGGGCACACGGCGTCAACCACCCCGTAGACGTTTCAACGCTGCCAATTTAGCTTGACGAACTGTCCGCCAAGCAAAGTGAAAGCCTAGACATTCCGACGTTACGAACGTCTGGAACTTAACCTCGCTAATGCGTTAGCGATTTTCGGTTCGTGATTCTCGCGGCCATTTCAGTCGGTTCAACGAGCTCTATCGCCGCCTACTGATTTATTTCGAAAACGCTTTTTCTTCGCGGTTCTATTTCGGACATTGGACGGGGGAATGCCTCTAAATTGCCGATTAGTAGATTGAACTTGAGCTACGGTCACGCGTTGGTATACTGCGTTTTAAAACGATTTCGATGTTAGTTCATAGCTTCGCCAAGTCTTGAATTCTTCTCGGTGATTTTCTAGAATTTGTGGTACAGCAGGGTACACGACGACCAAATAGTAAGCGTTGTCTGCAGTCCTATTGGCTTTTTACTATTGCAGCAAGGAGGATAGGAAGGGAGGCGAAGTAGGAGGGATGAACGCGCCAGCATCCTTGTAAGAAGCTTAGCGTGAACTTGGCGGGAAAATTTCGGAAAAATGGCGGCAACACGTAGCGTAGCGGCCGCAATCTTGCCGCCATTTTTCCCGAAATTTTCTCGCCGAGCACGCGCTAAGCTTCTTACAAGGATGCTGGCGCGTTCATCCCTCCTACTTCGCCTCCCTTCCTATCCTCCTTGATTGCAGCTATAGTTTCTTAGTAGTAACTTCCTATCAGCTTTTGATCCAGGGGCTAAAAATAAGGATTTTTTAGAACTGCAAAAAAATAACTAAACCCCAAAACATAATTATTATTAGTATTATTGTATACAGAAGGTAGTAGGTACAATTATTTTACAAAAAATCACGATGAATTCACGATAAATAGCACTGTCCAAATCCGATTTTAAAACTGAAAATGCAAGTTTTAGAACTTCCCAAACCTGCCAGAACTTACCACTGTGTTAGGCCCTGTTTTGATCGTCGGGTGTCCTGGGTTATAACAAAAGAAAAATTATCTTATCGTCAACTCTGGAAGACGTAGGTGCGGGTCAGGCCATGGTCTGGCCCGTCTTCAGACCTTTTGGGGCCCTGGTCAGCCTTTGTATGTCCGTTTCTCTAAATTCAACTACACAATAATCCAACCAAAACTTTTAATTTCAGAAGTATAACATAGGCCTACTGAAAATAAGATATTTACTGACAGCGAGTCGCTGTTAGGTTTTAGAAATTGTTGGTATCGTATGATACGCGATGTGGCGATGAGTCAAATTACTTTAGACGTAACTAAAAGATACATAATATGAAATGATCTGCTTATGAGCATAAATAATATCAGAAGTAAATGAACCGAAGTTATTGGAATTAAACTGAAAACTGGGAGGCATTTTCCTTACGGAAATCTAGTTAAAAGAAGCGGATTTACAGCTCCATCTACTCCCACAATAAATTGCACTAAAGAATTGTGGTATATTCCCTATGTTGCTACTAGATGTCAACGCTGTAAATAATTCTGTGATTTAAGCGCGCGCTCTAAAAATTACGTGAAAAACCGTGCGCGCGTATTGAAATTATGTTAAGTCCATTGAATTGGGAATAGTACCACTAGAATGACATATGCGCGTCGTGGTTTCGCGAAACAAATTCTGAAATTTCGAGTAGGCGCACTCAGCCGTCAACTCTATCATTATACGGGTTTGTCAGAATTTATAGCCCGGTGCACCTAGTAACAGATACCATACCACCGGAGGTCTATCATCATAGTGACCTACGCCAGCGTCCACAGCCCGGACAGGTGACAAAGCCAGCATGGGTAGCAGAACCCCACTACTGATGGTCGCACCTATGACTAGAGATCGGTGTAACAGATAAATTAACTGGCAAAATTTCAATTAATCATAAAAATTGCGGTTAACCGTTTATCCATGGATAGAAACGCTTTAATATGGGAAAAGGCCAAAAATAACTGATTATTTGTTGGATAATTTTTGTTTATGGATATTATCCAAATAAACGGTAAATTTTTATCCAAACGCCGACCTCTACCTATGACGCAAGCCACTCAACCCAGTAGAAGGAGCAGCAACGGGGGTACCGATCCCCACTTCGCATACAGCAGTGGGAGTAAGAGTGGATTCTGTAGCAACTCCAGCCGACACCCCACCTATGGAGGCAGGGAGTCAAGCCCTTTGGAGAGAGAGCTCCTAAAGGGGAACGGCGAGCACACAGCAGTCCAAGTAACCCGGCACAGCTGGCACCGGAAATCCCGGTGGGAGCCCAAAAGGCCGGGAAACAGGACCGCCGTGCCCTCATACGGAGGCCCGCAGCCCCACAGCAGGCTACCAAATCCGCCGAGGCGGCCAGTTTGCACGGACCCTCTCCGTTAGCCTGAGCCGAAGCTCAGTAACCAGCCCATACCTGACCGAAGTCGGAGGTGGAGATAGGACCATTTGATCAGAGCTAACATCTCCCAGTGCGCCACCGCCCTTATGGGTCACAAGAGCCGGACCCCGACTCCCCGGTAAAGCCACCAGTTATTGCACACTCTAACCCATTAAGGGCCATCATTATACGGGTGGCGGCATCTATCACTTTCAAAGTACATTAGTACTATTAATTCGATTGTAAAGTATATAGTTCTCAGCGCTAACAGCGGATGGCGCCACCAACCAATGGTAGGGTTCTCAAATTTGAAAAATTTCTTTCGTGGAAGACAGATTGAAATTGTCATTCAAGCAGTACTATTCCCAATTCAATGGTAAAGACAGGCATCATTTCAATACGCTTTGTCGGTTTCAAACGAAAATGACACGCAGCGCCTCTCCTGGTGAGATCACGCGTAACTTGGTTAAAAGTTTTTACCCGCCCCCATTGAAATTAATGTAAAGTTGGTGATAATTAAACGTTAATTAACTTACCAAATGGTATACGAAATATTCCACTGACAATTTTTTCCGTTAATATGAACTTAAATGAAATATAAAATCGTCTTGAAAAATCCTTGATTGCTTTATAACGTTCAAGAATAAAAATTTTAACGCGCCGTATAGATAATCGAACATCTGCTCGTTTAGGTAAAGTTTGCGCTGTCAACGCGCGTATTAGAAAGCAAAATGAGATTTTAGAAAGCACGTTGTAATTCGGAACGATATTAATACTTTTCGCGAATTTTGTCATCAGTGAATTATAAATATGACTTGAAATAAGTTTCAAGGTTTATTTAAAAGCTTGTTTCGTAACTTTTCATCCATTGGTTCGTTCACAATGTATCTTTAAAGTAGACGAAAATTTTAAGGCGGTGACTCTTGCCCAGCCTTAAGCCTCGGTTTAATCTACCGCGTATTTTGAAACTCAAAAACCCGAGTACTATCTTTAAATGATGGCGAACGTTAATTGTAATACGAAACAAATAACGAAATACGTGGGATTTTTGGCGTTAAATGGACTAAGAACTTATTTCGTTATTTGTTTCTTATTTCAAGGAGCGTTCGGGTTTTTCCGTTTGAAAATACGCGGCAGATTAAACCGAGGCTTAGTACTGGGCAAGATTCACTGCCTTTCATTTGCTTTCTAATACGCGGGTTGACAACGCAAACTTTACCTAGACGAGCAGATGTTCGATTTTAAAAATATTAATTTTGAATGTTATAAAGCGATAAACGATTTTTCAAGACGATTGTATATTACATTTAAGTTCATATAAACGGGAAAAATTGTCTTATTTCTTATATAATTTGGTAAGTTAATTAACGTTTAATTATCACCAACTTTACATTAATTTCAATGGGGGCGGGTAAAAACTTTTAACCAAGTTACGCGTGAGCTCGCCCCTAGAGGCGCTGCGCGTCAATCGCTCGTACTCTATATCACGTGTTATTTTATACTTCGAAATGTAACTTAAGCCTAACAATGGGTAAGAACAAGACGTTGCTTAGCTGTTTCCTCCGAGAGAAGGTAGGTGGCAATGGTCAAACTTATAATAATATGGACAATTGGAGATTCCATAACTTGGTGCTTCGAACAGATTTTAAGACAGTGGCGTAGTTAGGATTTTGGTTCGGTGGGGGGGGGGGGGGGAGGGCACTCCATTGTAAAAACAAAATGGTTTGTATGTTACGACCATACGTTTTGCGCCCCCTGGCTATGGCACTGTTTTCAGATAACAGAGATCATATATCGGATTATCAAATCAATTGATATTGTAATTTGAACCAGATAGTTTATGCCTGAAATTGAACCATCCTAATTATAGATCTGATTGCTGGGTGAGGGAAATATAAAAGGTAAACCAGGTCTGACTAACTTATTATCTTCAGGTATTTGAAAATTACCACATGAATAAACTGATCTGACTTACTTATTATCTTCAGATATCAGAAAATCGCGACCTGAATAACCTGATCAGTTGCTCGGGTCTGTTTGTAAAAGTACTCTATATATAATCTAATCTAAGACAATCAGATAAATAATATATATTCCCCTCACCCAGAAATCTGATCTGAAATTTTATCCGATACATTATCTCAAGTAATACCATGTTCGCACGGAGAAGCTAGGGTAACCTAGGACGTTTATTCCCATTCGACCGAAATCCCATTCGACCCAATCCCATTCAACCGAAAGAATTTTAAAATGTAGCCCAATTGGCCGGGTGATTTGGTATTTTATTTATAAGGTATGTACTATCGAAGATCCATGTTTAGTTTAGGTTAGGTTAGGTTAGGTTTACTATTTCAGTTTTGGTTCAGTTACTTTTCTTGACTAGGTGAAGATAAAAATCAGCGACTTCAGTAACTAAATTGAAAACATAGCAAAAGCCAATTTATATAGCAGCGTTCGGTCGAATGGGACACATAAAAGCGTTCGGTCGAATGGGACACATAAAAACCGCACGTTTCGGCGGAATTCGGTCGAATGGGACACCTCAAAAACCGCCTTCGGTCGAATGGGATTTCGGTCGAATGGGACTAAAGCAACCTAGGAGGGTCAAATAACCCTCCTAGGTGAGCATTTTTACAGTCCGAACGCTCGGCGAAAAGACGGACGAAAAAACCGGAGGCGGACCTCGAAGATGTTCACCTCCGGTTTTCTGATCACCTAGGGGGGTGAGATACCAATAATTTTCTTCGGTGCGAACAATTGACGGATTACGGGAAGTCCAGTTCCGAGAACTTATGCACGTGCGAACGCTTTATGGTACCTTCTTTGAGTAAATCTGATTTAATCATGATTAAAGATTAGATCGTGATTAAAATGATTGAAATGTTTAGAATAATTTAATCGTTATTATTTTGATTAGATCTTGATCTTAATTAATTGAATGATTAAATCGTGATTATTTTTATTAGATCTTGATCTTAATTGAATGATTAAATCGTGATTATTTTTATTAGATCTTGATCTTAATTGAATGATTAAATCGTGATTATTTTTATTAGATCTTGATCTTAATTGAATGATTAAATCGTGATTATTTTTATTAGATCTTGATCTTAATTGAATGATTAAATCGTGATTATTTTGATTTGATCTTGATTGAATGATTGAATCATGATTATATTGATTAAATCCGATTTAATCATGATTAAAGATAATATCGTGATTAGAGCACCAGAAAATTGAAATAGCTGTGTGTTGTCAAATCGGTGCAGAAAAAGAACGAGCGATCGGTTTCCGGAGTTTCAAAATTCTGGGAAAACGAAGAGAAAAATTCCTCGTCCAAACGGTCACCGCTATTCACCTGGGAAGGTGCTAACCCCCCTAGGTTACCCTAGCTTCTCCTTGCGATCATGGTATAACCGATCTGAAATAATTCATCTTACTAGATCTTTATTTTTTGTTAGAAGCTCGTTATGAGCGATTGTAACGGGTGGGACAATTCAGTCCGCTCTTCCATTTGATTAATCAGGTGCGAGATATGTGTTACGGCCACGCCAACGGGGGGACACTTGGGGATAGGGTTGGGGCACCCGTGGCGGAAGTATGACAACCACCCGTTGGGGGATTAGTGGTCGTCCTCATACGGCCATCCACAAACTCTGCCTCCCGGACGCCTGGGATTACAGGAGTGAGCCACTACTCCCGGCATCTTTGTTTTTATAATCTTGTGGAAAGGAAATAATAATAAAAAAAAACAATTTAAAATTTCGAAAGGAATATAATCAAAGGGTATTTAAAACGGATGACTGTAAGGCATCTGAAATCAGCTCACCTTCGGCTCAGGATGAATACATATTAGTTTACATTTCGACCCTAATCAACTGATCAGATAGCGTAAATGCAGCTAATATGATATATGATTTGACTTTATTATTTCCACGGGAAGCACTAACAAGGAGACACCCCGAAGTGTAACCCACCGATTTTGTTTAAACTCGGGGGATTGGTAGACCTTCATGTAACTTGAAAAATCCTAAAGGGAATTTATTCAATGGGCAACCATTTTGCCATGGCAACGAAAAATGTTTTTGACAACAACAAATGGAAATTTTCCCATTGAAAATAACATAAGATTCTGACCGATTCCTAGGACCCCCTTGTGAAAAATTTTAACAAATTTCAAAATTTTGAAAATGACAAAAATAGATAAAAATTGACAAAAAAACATCAAAATTGATCAACTTTTGATCAATTTGAGGTCAAAATCCCATGTTGTTTTCAATGGGAAAATTTAATATTTTGTGTTGTCAAAAACATTTTTCGTTGCCATGGCAAAACGGTTGCCCATTGAATAAATTCAAATTAGGATTTTTCATGATACACGAAGGTCTACCAATCCCCCGAGTTTGAACCAAATCGGTGAGTTACACTTCGGGATGTCTCCTTGTAAATTGGATTAAAATTCAAATATAGTAGAATGGTATCGAGTTGTTGTACCTGCCACTAGATCACGAGTTTTCATTTTTCAAGGTGCCAGTCAGTGAGGCTCTACTGATAATTACATCTACTATTGTTTTGATTTCTTTTAAGACATTAACGTTGTTTTATTTGATAAAATTTTTAATGGAACGTGATTTTCCATCAAAGGACAAGGACAAGATGGAGGCGTTGACGGAGTTGCTGAACCAGTACAGTCAGTCGGGAATCCCTGAAATGCCGGGACTCTTGACTTTCTACTCGCCGGAAGGAACTCCCAACGACCCATTCCGGTTGGAGGACCATTGGAGCAGATTCGTCCTCAACGTTGAGGTACTCGTACTCCACCAACTCGTTACGTTATGTTAATACGTGGTTTACTGTCCCGCAGACATTATCTAAAAGAATGCAGAATCAGCAGGACGCCATCTGGGAACTGCTCGAAACCGAGGTTTTCTATATTAGAAGGCTCAAAATTATCACCGACGTAAGTCTGCTCGATACGACTATCGAGAGATTAAGGCCTAGTTTCCACTAGGCCAAAAACGCCACGACGGTTAGCTTCGACGCAAAAATTCCCCGTTAAGGCCTAATTCAATATTTTTGCGTCCACCCTCGCCGGCGTCGCGTTTCTGTCCTAGTGAAAACCGGCCATTACTGTTGCTTTATTTTTCTTAGTTTTAACGTGGGAAATATTTATAGTTATTTATCGCTTGCCTGTGCAATTTACAAAGCGAATGTATCCTAAATGAAGTAAGCCAATTAAAATCGCGATGTGTTATTACTTAAATCTAACAATTTTCTGTATTTCAGATAGACACTGAGAATGTTTTTAGTAATATTACCGATGTCTGTACGGTCAATCAACATTTTTGGTCCGAGCACTTAGCCCCCATGTTAGAAGTTTCTAGAAGCACCGGACAGCCGCTTAATCCGGTTTTACTTAGCAACGGTTTTACCATGGTAATTTCATCCAGAATACCACACGGATTTGTATCTTTCTAGACTAAATATATTTGGATAAATCTTTTCCAGTTCGATCAAATTTTCCACCCTTACATCAAGTACTGTTCGGACCACAGCGTCTGCTTGCAGTACGTCAAAGAAAAGCACAAGAACAACGATTTATTCAAAACCTACGTTGCCGTAAGTGGCGCGAAACGGTGGCCGATTTTCTTCGCTGGTTTTGTAAATGTTTGTTTACCCGCAGTGGTGTGAAACGCAAAAAGACTGCGAGAGGTTACGACTGACCGACCTTTTGGTCAAACCTATGCAAAGGTTAACGAAATACTCCCTTCTTTTGAAAGCTATTCATAAGAAGACGGACGATGACGTACAGAAACTGACCCTAACGGAAATGGTAACGTTCAGAATTTTTTCGTCGCTGATATACTTATCCGCGTGTTTACTTAACGCTTGAATAACGTTCCTTTCAGAATCAATGCGTGGAAAAGTTTGTTTGCGAAGTTGACGCCATCTTGCGGCGTCGTCACGAACAAGAGAGACTCTCATCGATTATTAATCGAATCGAAAGCTATCACGTCGTAGAAACTAACAATGACGATTTACAAAAAGTATCGTTGATGAAATAAATTTATCCTTAGAGTCGTTTAAAATTAATTGTAGACGATTACTCTTAGGTCTTAAAAGACTACTGCAACCTGGACCTAACTTGCCCAATGCCCCAGTGCGGCAACCAACAGAACAGGGAATTGTTAATGGAAAGAGGGGGTTTGAAGCTTCGAGATTCGGCCTCTTCCGGGAAGGTAATCGATACCGCGAAACGACACTTTTCCCACTTTCCCGCAGATGGCGGTAAACGTCGTCGATCGAACGGAGAGGCACCGAATTCGACTTAATGCCGGCCGTCTCTTTTCGTGGTAGATGGACGTTCACTGTTTCTTGTTCACGGACATGCTGCTGATCTGCAAAGCGATGGGCAAGAAGGGAGACCGGGTCCGCATCATCCGTCAGCCGTTCGTCGTAGATCGGATGCTGGTCCAGGAGCTGAAGGACGCTGGAGGTTTTTCCTGCGTCTATCTGAACGAGTACAAAGTGGCCACGGCCGCCTTCCTCCTTTACACCAACGACACCAAACTCTGGATCGACGGGATTCGAAAAGCGCAGGTAAATCAACCGCTCTCCGAGTGTAAGACCACCTGACTTAGATACGTTTCTTATAGGATCAGCTTCAAGAAGCTCGCGCTTTGGCCGCCAATTCGGAACGACAGTTGTTCGGTTACCTGCGAGCTGTGGGCGAAGACGACGAGTACTATTTCCCCTCAACCGCTCTCTTGGTGGCCAGATCCCCTCGAAGTTCCAGTCGTTCGAGTCTAGTTCACTCTAGGAGCGGTTCTGTCGATATCAGTGACCCCATTCCGCAACCCCCGCCGACGCATTTACCGGTATCACCCGTTCACGTAAGTCCCGATACGTATCGAATTAACAGACTACTATACGATAAATAACAGTAACTTCATCCGCAGAGTCGCAAATTCCAAACCAGAACGGTCAGTATCGAATTGTCCGATTTCCGGCACGCTAGTTTCAGTAGCGACGAAGGCGTCAACGAATTCGGCTCCAGCCACGATGTCTCTCGACCGGGAAGAGCGGCTCAGGGCGGAAGTGGTAAAAGCACCACCTCGCCCAGACCGGAGCGGCGGGCATTCCTGCTGAAGGGGTCCGGCGGCAGCGTCACCTCACCCAACACGCTGTGCGTGGCAGTCCCCAATCGGGTGCAAGAGGTGAGCAAAGAGGTGGCGTCTTCGCAGCAACCGCAGCCGGAGGGTCATCCGCCTTCGATTCAGGTACCGCCTTCTCCGTCCAGAAGCGTCTCGCCCACGTCCCGAAGTCCCTTACTTTCGCCCCGAATGTTGCAGCGGAGCATGTCCGGTTGCAGCAGCAAGCACCCACTCATCAAGATGAGGCAGAGCTCCGTCGTCTCGGCCGTGGTGCACAGCGCGCCCACCAGCCAAGGACCCAGCCCCATTCAGAGCTTCGACGGAGATTCCCTGACGCTAGATATTAACAATTCCAATCGGGTACTGAGCGACGGAGATGTGCAAGAACTAGGGTAGGTGGATTTGTTTCGGTATTTTAGAAACTATTGAGAATGACGCAAACTTCACAGGACTAGAATTGAGGTCCTTTTTAAAAGAGTATACAATTAGGGGTAGTAATTGATGGAAGCGGTGTCTTAATTTGAAATCCGCATTTTACCAAAATCTGCTCTACGGTATTCTACGTTGGGAGATTTACCTAAGAAATTCGAAAGAAAATTAACCAGTTTATGTTGACTAACGTAACGTAAAATAAGTCCTTCCGATTTTAAGCCATGACTATCGTATCAACAACACGGTCATACTAGATCTTCAAACCCAGTTTAAGTTTGAACAGTTTTTTACTAAAATTAGAAAAAACTTATTACAAGCGATAAGGTGACGCATCCCTAGATTAATTGCGGAACTGTTAATTATCAAAGCTCTTGGAATTCTAGAAACAGTTTTCCGCTAAGAATCTAGAGACTACAGTAGTGTAATTAGAAAATTACTTGTGCTACGATAAGAAGTTACAACAGGTTGAATCCAGTATATTTTTGACAACCTAGGCAAGAAGATCGTCAAATTTTTAATAGTCATGAAATTAACTATATATTTATTGTCCTAAATAGTGCGTACAACTCTAAAAGACAACTAAGGCTTAGCAATGTGGTGCCGGTGGATGTGGCATCAAGTTCCCAAGAAGGACGTCTGTCCTGCGGTGGCTTAGCGTCATCCTCACCGGCCAACTCGCCTTCAGGGTCACCTTCTTTGCCACCGAGGTGCTTAGTAGCCACCGCCGGTAAATCGTGGGGGACGGAAAAGACTTCGAACATTAAAATTGACATCAGCGAAGCTCAGGACAGTACCGTGGTCGGTGTCCCCGCTAACGCAAAGTGCCGAAAGTCCAGCAAAGGGGCGCTGACTCCTCACCGACAACATTTAGCCTTATCCGACGAAGTGGAAAAAATGTTGAACAACCCATTACTCAAATCGTCGTGAGTCAAATTCCTTAATTTCCTAACGTTGATTTCATTGTATTATCATCTTTGAAAATATATTAATTTTTTTACTTAATTCTTTATTATACTTACTCTCTACTTGCATAACGATAATTTTTTACGTTTGATTTCGGTGAATATTTGCGTATTAATTTCATTGACTATGCACTGCCTTGGCCTTGCAGTTTTTTTGTGTTTGCACTTGGTTGATTTGCATTTAATATATAAACACGTGTACGTGGGGGAGGTCAAACTGAATTCCCCTTATTTTTACACAGGGAAGTGTGACGTCAGGTTATTCGAAAGATGGCGCTGTTCAGAACGAATGGCGAACGCGAGGGAGTTCCGAGGGATGGCGCTACGACTCCTAGTCTTCCAAAACAGAATCGCGTCCTTAAAATTATCGATAACGGAATTCGATCTAGTAAATTTTCCATTGCGAAAAACACAATAAACTGCAACAACGGCGTTAAATTACTAACTCGCGTAAAATAATATTAAATCGGCCTTTAACAACAAAATATAAAACGAAATTTTTACCCACACTTTTCAAAATATTATTTTGGTTCGGCAACACCGAGCAGACTCCAAAGGAAATCGTTAGTCATGTTTCTGCCAAGTTTTTGACAAAATCGCAACTTCATCAAGAGAGATTGTTTCCAGTACCTGAAAAATATGCCTTTTTCAACATGACAAAGTGGAATTATTAAATCTTGGTGATCTACGAATTTTGGGCATAATTTCTAATTAGGTAGGTTTTATATTTTTTACTCTATTACTGAGGTCTGTGTACAGTTTTTTTTTTCTTTTTCGATTTTCATTTGGAGTGTTTATTTTTTCTAGGAGTTTGCTTTTCGAAATATCTTTTTTATATAAATTTAAAATAAAATGGACCAGAAATCTATATACGTACGAAACAAACTTTGTAATTCTTCGAGCACTAAATTATGGTTTAGAGTAACACCGAAGCATGGCAATCAAATATCTCCAAAGTTATTAGAACAAAATTATTAAAACTAAACGTAGTTTCCTTTTTGAATCGAAGATAGTAATTGTTGAACTTTTTATCTAGTCTATTTATCGCGTAGTATTCAATTAACGAAATGTAATTTGTTTTTATTTATGACAGTTACAATAAAATAAT
This sequence comes from Leiobunum rupestre, assembly GCF_980474605.1. Lineage (NCBI taxonomy): Eukaryota > Metazoa > Arthropoda > Arachnida > Opiliones > Sclerosomatidae > Leiobunum > Leiobunum rupestre. The sequence continues at coordinate 36,457,803 of NC_143393.1, read as the reverse complement.
GAAAATTGAAGTTTTTACGTAACAGAATACATTTTTTATCTCTTAGAAAGAAGTAAACCATTTTCTATGTAGGTGATATTATTGAAATACATGAACAAGTTAACATAAAATAAAACTTGAGCCAATTTTCGGCTTGGAATCTATATACTTTTATTAAAGCAAGTGGCGGCTCTAAAGTTTACAGAAATGGTTCTAAAAACGCTTCTAGGTGGCAGCACTTACTCAACGTGTTTTGATTTATACGCTAACGACTGTACGACATCTAGTGCGAGCGAATGCAACTAGACAGGAGACGCCGTTTGCTTTAAACTAATTTCGATTTCTTTGAAAATAATATTAATAATTAGTCCTCGTCAATTGCCTACTACATTTATGGTTATATCAAGAAATTTTAATTAGAAGTGAGATTTTTGACCTAATTCGCGGGACCCCACGACCCGCTATTGTGATATTTGAACTTAGTACCACTTCAAGATTCAGAAACAAGCGCCATCTGTTTCCAAATATTTGATCTTTGACCTTGGAAACCTCGACGAATTGTGTCCATTTTCTTTGACAGGATGTTGGACAGTGCTTCGACATGCAGGGATTTTTTCCCTTTTCCGGGATTTCTCAACCTTCCAAAATGCTAAAAGGGAATAGGCCTAATGCAATTTAAGAGGGAAAACGGCTTTTCAGGGGGGAAAATAAGGGGAAAGTGTTCTTTGCACGGGAAGAAAGGGATTTTTTAGCTTTTCTTATAACATTGCCTGTTTTAGTCTACTCTAAATGTATATTTAGTCCATGGATATGATGAGTCACAGATGTAAAAAGTATTTTAAACAACGTTAGATAGTAATGCAAGTCATGTTCTAAATATACATTTGCGACTTTTGAGGATATATTTTGGCAAAGTTATTCAAATGTAAGTAATTTTATAAAAAATAAAAACCTTATTTTTCGAATTCTTTTCAGAATTAAACTGAATATTTATATAAATTAGTACTAAAAGCTCCAAAATATAGCGAGGGATAAAAATGGGAATTTCCAATCTGAAAATGGGATAAAAGGGATTTTTCGTTAAATGAAATTATCGCCAGAGGGAAATCTTAGACATTAAGTGTCGAAGCCCTGATGTCCGATACTTTCGGCATGATTTTTAGGGCACCACACGTTTGTTATACAGGGTGCTGACTTTTGTTAGATAACGTGTTGTGTTATGATATCTTGGGGACATTTTCTTAAACAGGAATTATTTTATTATTCCAATAAACATCATGTTCATTGCTAAAATTAATTTTCCCCAAGATGAATAACAAAGTGATTAGGATCGTTGTTAATGCACTAGTTTGTTGAGAAAGCGCTTCTTTTGTTAAAAACCCTTTAGGTTGTTAAATTGCGCTTATCAAGTTAATGTACAGTGTGATTGAAATATTATTCATAATTAACAGCGTCATAGATAAAGCGTTGTGATTAATTTTTTTATGGTAAAGTTACTTTTTGGTTGTTAATTCGTAGTGTTTAGTTATGTCTCGTGGTTATTTTAAATAACAGGGTGATTTCGAAAAATGCTCATTTCCGACCCAATTCCTCTTGAGTTATTATAGTACGCTTATTAAGTTAATGTACAAGATAACTGAATTTTTTTCAAATTTAAATATAATATTCAAATTATATTTAATGCATCGGGCGATTGTGTGTACGCACAAGGAGACGACCCGAGGTGTTACACACCGATTTTGTTCAAACTCGGGGGATTGGTAGACCTTCATGTAACTTGAAAAATGGGCAAATAAACAACGTTAATGTCTTAAAGAAATCAAAACAATAGTAGATGTAATTATCAGTAGAGCCTCACTGACTGGCACCTTGAAAAATGAAAACTCGTGATCTAGTGGCAGGTACAACAACTCGATACCATTCTACTATATTTGAATTTTAATCCAATTTACAAGGAGACATCCCGAAGTGTAACCCACCGATTTGGTTCAAACTCGGGGGATTGGTAGACCTTCGTGTATCATGAAAAATCCTAATTTGAATTTATTCAATGGGCAACCGTTTTGTCATGGCAACGAAAAATGTTTTTGACAACACAAAATATTAAATTTTCCCATTGAAAACAACATGGGATTTTGACCTCAAATTGATCAAAAGTTGATCAATTTTGATGTTTTTTTGTCAATTTTTATCTATTTTTTCTATTTTTGTCATTTTCGAAATTTGAAATTTGTTAAAATTTTTCACAGGGGGGTCCTAGGAATCGGTCAGAATCCCATGTTATTTTCAATGGGAAAATTTCCATTTGTTGTTGTCAAAAACATTTTTCGTTGCCATGGCAAAATGGTTGCCCATTGAATAAATTCCCTTTAGGATTTTTCAAGTTACATGAAGGTCTACCAATCCCCCGAGTTTGAACAAAATCGGTGTGTAACACCTCGGGTCGTCTCCTTGTCAGTGGCGCCGCCAGGATTTTTTCCCACGTAGGCCCCACAATTTGGGGCCCCCTCTTGCCCACCAATTTTTAATATATTTACTTAAACCATAAGTATGACACTACCTATTTACCTAATGCATTTTTTAAATAATGGTCTGTTTCGCCATTGACAACGTAAATTATTACGTGACTAAAGACATAACTCTCAGCGAATTCCTCTTAAAGCCTGGTTCACACGGGCAGTGTTTTCCTGGTTTTCTATATTTTCTAGTTTTACCGCCTTTTCCCGTGGTTCGGGCGCGCAGGAACACGACTGTACACACGGACAAAATTTGCCGGATTTTATCACAGCGAGCGCTGCCGGGGAACGAGGAAACGGATAACCTTTTTTTGAGGGGCGTTGGGCTCGACCAGTCAGCGAGCGTTATGCCGTCACGTCTTTTATTCAAAACGGCGGATTGAAACTACGTATTTATTGTAATAGTATCGCTAGCTGTATAGTGCCGTTAGTATTTACATAACCCTTCAGTGTCTCTATTTGGATAATAAAAGGACGGAGAAAGTATCTTTATTTTAAGCGAAATGAATTGGGAATTTAGTCGAATTCGGGCTGTAAAATACGCCATCTTGGAAAATGGCCGCTATTTTTCTAAAGCAAAAACTAACTACCTATCCGAATCTAGGAAATGACGAGTCGATCTTGTTCTACTTATCATACCAATCTCCAGAATACATTACAATTTGATTTAGACTTCATCGACTGTGGTATTTTCCAATGATGTGTGGTACCATAAATATATAATATTGTTACATAAGTGAGACACTTAATTCTTCAAATGCAAAAGATAGACTGCATTATGGGCTTCGTCGCCCTTTTGCGTCCGCTTGCTAACGCGTCACCTCGCTAGGGGGAGATTTTCTTCTTGGACTGACGTCACTCCGTTACTAGCTCTCAGTAAAATATTCCCCAAAGTGGCAAACTTATGGAACAATATTATAGTCTTATGGCGGGAAATTTCTGTTGTTTCGTCTGCTTTGACCTAATAAAGGTTATTTCAAATTATTTTCGAAAACCAATTAAATGTATTAATTATACAAATACATTCTTGGTTTGAATTGAACGTTTTATGTTTGATGTAATGTTGCCATCTTGAATTTTGTTCATAGCATAAATTTTATTAAATCAATTTATCGTGAAAAGGAAATTTTCTTTTGTAAAATTGAAGCTCACTTTTTTTTTTTAAATAGTAAAAAATTAGTGCTCCAATATTTTAAAAGGTTATTTTTCCAGGACAATGAATTAAGAAGACTGGTCATGCAGCTAATGCTTTTAAATCCTAATTTTCTGGCTGACTTCCCACTTACAATGTTGGAGGACCTGCTAGTTTATCAGTCATTAAATAGTGTACTTTCTTGAAAGGGAGTGTAAGCCTAATCTTGCTGCGAAGTGTATAGAAAAAAACGCCTGCAGCAAGATTTTCTACTACGTTCTAGACTGTCGCGCCCCGAGTGAGTATTAACGAAAGCTTGACCTTCCCTACTGGGGCTACACTACTTTTAAATTTTGTATCTAAATGCGATTTTATGTAAGTTAGCAATTTTGTGCGGCTGGTATATTGTACAATATTTAGTCCTAAAAGAAAAAGCGCTCCTCATTTTGATAGCCTAATCGTTATAGGCAGCTTATTTAAATGCAATGACACCCCAGTTTATGCAAATCGCCGCAAACGAGTTGCATTTTTTCCCCGTAGGATGGGCGGATAAAGCTGACCTTTAAAAGCAACTCCCTTAATCTCCGCTAGATGGGGATGGTTTAACGGTTATCCGATAGCAGGGGGGAATAAATTGTTCCGCGTAAAAGTTCAATTCCATTGTAATGACAACCGTGGTTTAGAGCGACGTATTTGCGTAGAGCATTATCGTTACTGGTCCCGCTTACAAAGTGGCCCCTTAAAGATCTCGCCGTTTTCAAAGCAACGCCAATTGCGTGTGGTTGCCCTGGTTGGAGGGTAGACGCGTTATAGATTCTAATAGGCCTTGGCGTTTTTTCCCGGCCCCCTCACCTCTCCTTTTCGCGTCGTTTAACCGGAGCGGCAGTTGTTACCATCTAGTGGCCGAAAATGGAACTATATTCTTAGCCTCGGGCGTAGTTCGAACAATGCAAAGTTTTCGTACGATATGTAAAGGTTTCCATTGTGTATATTTCGATATTATTCTGGTTTCGTTCTGATAGGCGGCGCTGAAAGCCGGCCTGATTTATCGCGAATGTTGCGAGAGGCTTTTCACGCCCCCTATCGTTAACGGCACGCTCTTTTACTCCGTTACGTAAGAATATAGATTAGTTGATAGGCTAAGGCCTACGCGTTGCGGAATGTCGTAGCGCGGCTGGATTGGCGATCGTTTGAAGGCTATAAACGCGGCTCTTGACAAGTGGCGTCTTCAAACAAATTGCCTTATCGGCGCGTTAGCGGGCCTTAGTCGCGTTCCCATCGGGCTTAGATTCTATTGACACTTGGCTACATTCGCTAGCTTCGGGCCAGCTGCGAAACTCTAATTGATTTGTAATGACTTTGTGACAGTTGCTATTGAGTTTATATATGGGCCATTCCTATTGGAGCTTGATCGAACGGATTTCCATCTTTAAGGTGTGGTTTAATTAACTTAGAAATATGTGCGTCTAATTTCTAGCTTTTGAGTGACGTCATCTTCATAGGGGATATCATCTTTTTCCACCACTAGAGGTCGGCGTTTGAATAAGAAATTATACGATTGTTTATATTTATCCATAACCGAGAATTATTCAGAAATATTCGAAAAAATGATTAATTTTGCATGTTAAATCGTTGTTTATTCGTATAATTTATTCGTATAAAACAAATAATACTAATTTTAATGATTAATTGAAATTTTTGCGGTTAATTTATTTGTTCCGCCGACCTCTATCCACATTACACCTAGAATTTCAACATTGTCTGCCATTGAGAATAAAAGATTCGTGAAACCTTTACTAATATCATATATATGGTAATAACTCATAAGTATGTCTCTGTATAACATTTCCATTAAAAAAATAATGAGAGCTTGTTTCATTTGATTTCAAAATTAGGTTTTTTTTTCACGTGAAAAATGAATTTTAAAATACACCAATAAGCGGACCCAAAAATGAAAAAGATTCTTAAAATCCTTGCGCTATTACAAGGTTACCACGGAAGCTAGAAGTAAATGAACCGAAGTTGTCGAAATAGCGTTCAGAATCAGAGGGCGTTTTCCTTATGAAAATGATGAGAAAATCGAGTCAAATAAAAGCTAATTTCCATCCCCGTCTTTTGACGGGAATTGTGGGTATTATGTATAAAAAATGGTTTCATAAAAACTAAACCTTTTTTTCCGGTCTAGAAGCGCGCAAAATTTCAAATTCGAGGTAAAAATGTAACTTCATAAGGAAAACGCCTCCAACATAGGGAGTATAGCAGACTGATAACTTCGGTTCATTTACTTCTGCGGAAACGAAATCACATGATCGCGAGATTGTTAAAGTTAGAAATCTGGAAAATTTTACTCGGAACCATTTATAGAATTACCACCGAGTTTTGGTGAAACCTGTGTAGAACCAGCACGTTATAAATTATTTTCAAGTGGCGTATTTTTTAAACTAAAGTGGCTTAACTGGTTCGGAATTACGTCACTCCCCATATAGCTATCAGTAATTATATCGACTAGCGAATACAATTATGGCACGTGGTTATAGACTTATGTTGTAACCAGTTAAAAATTAGCTTTGAAATTTATATATTTTACATTTTATTTTTAATTGTGAAAGGGAAGCCATGGTTTGAAACAAGGGTCTGATTTTCTGGTTCAGTTAATTATCGTTATACTGATGTAAATAAGATTAATAAAATTATTACTTGTCTATAAAGCTTTTAATTTTTTTCGATATATTCACCATTTTGTTCACACGGAAATTTTGTATTATTCAAACTTGCAAAACACCCGCGTGTTACGGGAAAGCACTGACTGGTCCAAGTGGCAACGCAGCACCCTTTATTTAAAAAACAGATGACACTACTCTTTCTTCTTGCTATTACAATTGATTCATCTCTTAATTTCTCAGTTTTATAACGTAAAATAAAATAAATGAAAATAACGGGAAATAAAATAAATGAAATAACGTGAAATAAAATAAATGAAAATAACGTGAAATAAAATAAATGAAATAACGTGAAATAAAATAAATGAAAATAACGTGAAATAAAATAAATGAAAATAACGGGAAATAAAATAAATGAAAATAACATGAAATAAAATAAATGAAAATAAAGTAAAATAAATGAAAATAACATGAAATAAAGTAAAATAAATGAAAATAACTTAAAATAAAATAAAGTAAGATAACGTAAAATAAAATAGATTAAAATAAAATATACAATATAATAAAATATAAAATTTTATAAAAAATTAAATAAAATTTAAAATATTATAAAAATAGTCTAATAAAATTTTAAATTTTATTACAAAATAATGTATTAAAACGTAAATTTTATAAAAATAATATAATAAAATTAAATTTAAAAAATAATATTATAATAAAATTAAACTTTTAAAAAATATAATGTAGTATAATAAAATTTTAAATTTTATAAAATATAATATAATAAAATTTAAAATTTTATAAAATATAATGTAATAAAATTTAAAATTTTATAAATTAGAATATAATAAAATTTAAAATTTTATAAAATATAATATAAAATTAAAGAAAAATTAAAATATAATGTAATAAAATTTAAAATTTTATAAATTAGAATATAATAAAATTTAAAATTTTATATAATATAATAAAATAAAATAATTTTTCAACGTAAATTTGAATATTATACTAAAAAAATACTAGAACCTTTACAAATGAAAGTTTCCCTAAAACCTGAAAAAACCCCAATTCAATCCATGATTTATCTCTTTCCTTGTTGTGGTCGTACTTTTAATAGAATCTTTCTCTGACCCGAAACAAAGGCCCTTTTAACATGGCGAAATTCTCTCGATTCTTTGTAATCCGCGTAAATTCAATTTTCTCCGGTGGCTCCCTCTTTCGGGAAAGTTTGCAAAGAAAGAAAAAAATAATAAAAGTAGCGAGTCGCGCTTTCCGTCGAGTCGATCCAATTAATTTCGATGATCCAGATAACTTTTCTCTCCCTTCTCCGACGCCGTTTCTAATTGGAAAAAGGCGAGCTAAGATAAATGTCTTTTCCCAAATGCAGTGCGAACTGATTTTTCTCCGCCCCCCCCCCTACGAACGCCACAATACAAATGGCCAGAGCTCGCTATATGCCCTTTAAGCCGGAAAGCGGCGGCTTCTGTATTCCCGCGTCGTCTGCTAACCTTGGCCGAGGCCTATTTTATCTCCGCGAGCGGGAGAGAGAAAGGTTCAAGATGGAACGGCGGTGATAGAGAAGTTATGGTTTTTCCCCTCAGACAAAAGTTACGCTTCTTAACAAGAGAGGTCGCTATAGACCTTGGTATGTAGTTACGTATCGTCTTCCTTTTACGAGTCCACCAGCCCCGGGAATGGGCTTGCATCTCGTGCTTTTGTTTCCCACTAAATCTTGAAGACGCAATGCTGCTCCCTATCTCAGTTTATAGCCCAATTTGGCGGGATTAATATTGACGTATTTGTCAAGGTCTCGGGTTAATTCAAGGAAAACCTTTTACTTGTTTTTTTTTTATTTGTTATTTTATTCATAAACAGTGGGAAAACGTTTGAAAACTCGGAATTAAACAATTTAAAAATTATTGATATTATACCAACGACTTAGTCTCTACTGAAGAAAAGTCTTGTAGTAGGCTATAAATAGGCCAGTCACCTGTAGACATGTTTCCACCGTTTAGCGTCGATGCTCAGGGTGAAATAAACTATCAGGGGGTATAGAATTGAAATATTTGTGTTAAGTGGAACTAACAAATAGAATTATTGGAAAACTGAGTTTACAGTTTGTAGTAGGCTATAAATAGGCCAGTCGCCTGTAGACATGTTTCCACCGTTTAGCGTCGATGCTCAGGGTGAAATAAACTATCAGGGGGTATAGAATTGAAATATTTGTGTTAAGTGGAACTAACAAATAGAATTATTGGAAAACTGAGTTTACAGTTTGTAGTAGGCTATAAATAGGCCAGTCGCCTGTAGACATGTTTCCACCGTTTAGCGTCGATGCTCAGGGTGAAATAAACTATCAGGGGGTATAGAATTGAAATATTTGTGTTAAGTGGAACTAACAAATAGAATTATTGGAAAACTGAGTTTACAGTTTGAAGTAGGCTATAAATAGGCCAGTCGCCTGTAGACATGTTTCCACCGTTTAGCGTCGATGCTCAGGGTGAAATAAACTATCAGGGGGTATAGAATTGAAATATTTGTGTTAAGTGGAACTAACAAATAGAATTATTGGAAAACTGAGTTTACAGTTTGTAGTAGGCTATAAATAGGCCAGTCGCCTGTAGACATGTTTCCACCGTTTAGCGTCGATGTTCAGGGTGAAATAAACTATCAGGGGGTATAGAATTGAAATATTTGTGTTAAGTGGAACTAACAAATAGAATTATTGGAAAACTGACTTTACAGTTTGATAAAATATGAACTGTTTTTTTTTATATTATGAGCCAATAAAAAGTCTAACAACTTTCTTTAGTTTTATTTTAACAAAATAGACGATATTTGACGTTGCTCTGAATGCCCCCCTCTTGTGACGGGGAAAACTGGATCATATAGTAATTCTTGAGCAAACCTACTTTTAAACATAAGACAGTGTTTCATTGACTGGGAAATAGTTTTAATCGAAAGATTTCGAAATGCTGGTAAAAATCCCAAATAATCCTCAATTTTTTTAGTGTGGTCATAAGTAACATAACTACATGCTATGGTGTATCTTCAATATGAAATTTCCTCAATAATAGTACCAATTTGCATAATCGGCCATTTGTATTGAACAAGTAGAGTCTCTGATGTTGGTACCTCAGTCGATCAATAGATGTCATTGTCGGCAGTACGTTCGACCTAGTGTAAAGGTGTAATTAGTTGATATTTTCCAAAGCCTTATGACGCCAATACGGAAAATATATACTTAAGGTAAGTAGCAGTGATTTTTCAGTATTTATTACGGCACTTATATTAAATATTAAATCTATGAAAGTTAAAATTTAACGTTTGTATGGCACAAATCTGTTTGGGCGGTTTTCGGTGGTTTGGGGTTGACTTTTGCTAGCCGATATTGATTCAGTGAAGGAGAAAATGCCTCCCAAACGATCTCCCGCGTGGCCATTGCCGAGGAATTTGAACGGGAGGGGGGCTTACCTGCATCCCCCCTACTCCTGTCCACCAGGGCGATCAGTTCATGTATTGTCCAGAATGTTTCGCTGCTTTTGCTTTGTTGTTGGTCTCTCTCTCCGCGGCCCTTCGCGAAACTCCCGTACGTGTCTATCACGATCTCCCAATCGCGTACGATACGTGTAGTCATAAGTGTATAATATTGATACATAAGTGTGACACTTCCTATTCTTCACATGCCAAAGTTTTACTTAGAGCTATTCGCATGGCAGACTGCATTACGGGCTTCGTCGCCGTTTTGCGTCCGCTTGCTAACGCGTCACACGTAGCCTTTGATCAGGGCCGGATTAAGACTTTATGGGGCCCAAGGCCCAAGTTAATTTTGGTGCCCCCTTTCAATAGCGAACGAAGCGAGCTAGGCGCTTCCTCAATTTATAATTGAGAAATGGAAGGAAAATTCATTTTGCTGCCAGATTTAGTATGTCGTCAGGGGCTAGACGGCAGTCCGTCAGAGAATGTGACAATCAAACGTTTTTGGTTCATAGGGGTGGACGCATTTACTAAAATAACTCCGGAAAATATTTGGTGAAAAGCAAATGATTAAAGTTTTGTACTTTTATTCTTTTCGAACCCTCTTGGTGCCCCTTGTAGGCTTGGTGCCCTAGGCCCAGGCCTATTCGGCCTATTGGTTCATCCGGCCCTGCCTTTGATAGCGCCTCGCTAGGGGGAGATTTTCCTCTTGCGATGACGTTACTCCGTTACTAGCTCTCAGTAAAATATTCCCCAAAGTGACAAACTTCTGGAACAATATTATTGACTTATGGTGTAGTCTATGTTCACGATCCGGAATGGTTACCAGCTTGTACGGCAATCGCCAGAACCAGTCCATTGAAGAGTCCGACGGTTTGACTTGACAACTTAAGTTTATCGGGCAAACACTTTTCAATTTGGCTCTCTCGCCATTGAAGCGCCACCCAGCGGCAGTGAAACGAACTTGGATATGTCCTCCGACCAAAATCTCAATTTCCTTCAGTTTTTCCGTTTCATTGCTTTATTCTATGCTATTGTGGTTGCTCTTCTAGGTGACGGACATTTTTCCAGATGAATAGGGAAAAAAGGTTGTCGAATTACCTTTTTTCTCCCCCCCCCCTTTCCGACGTCTCTTTTGTCCGTTTTCCCCGACTTGGGGGCTTAGATTGAAGTACGAAATGCATTGGTCTTATCAAGAACGTATTTAGTTCCCTAAGAACATTGAAAGAAAGTTCTGTATAATGATAATCTGCATGTAGCGCCATCTAGAGGGTACAAAACTAGGATATTTTTCTTATTGTATGACCTAGAGCATAGCGCCGATTTAATTTCGGTCGGCGGCGGCGTTTGGCTAAAAACACCCGGCGGCAACGGGCCCGCCGATTTGAAAAAAGTCCTCGTTGAATTTATTTTGGCGGCGGCCGCATGAAGGGGAAAAATGTCCCTCCCCCTTTTTAAAATTAAAAAAAAATCAAAAATGTTTGGCTGCGGAAACAAAATTTATCGGCGGCGGCGGCGTCAGCGGCGCGCCGAATAGTAAATGACTCAGCGGCGGCGGTTCGACGCCAGATAAAATATCGGCGATGGCGGCGTCGGATCGGCGGCGCTAGGCTCTAGTATGACCAAGGATTTCCTTGGAGAAAGTGTGTTTCAGTTTTAATATATCATAAAGAAAATTTTTACACTTCTGGAGAATTATTGTGTTGATACGATTAAGTACATGTACACAATCCAACGATGTATTAAATATATTTTGAATATTAAATTTAAGTTTGATAATTTAATTATGTTAAACGACAGGGTGATTGAGATATGGCTTTTAAAATACAGGGTTGTTTCGAAAAACGCTCATTTCCGACCCAATTCCTCTTGAGTTATTATAGTACGCTTATTAAGTTAATGTACAAGGTGATTGAAATTTTTTTAAATTTAAATTTAATATCCAAAATTCTAGCTATTTTCTGTATTCAAGCATGGATTAACTAACTGTCAAAGAATATTTCACAATGAAAAAAAATATATTTTAGGCCTAACCGATTTTTTTTTGTGTCAACGCAAAAATATTATGTTAGGCTGAACGGAGTTGTTTGGAGTCAACGCTTAAAGATTATGTTAGGCTGAACGGAGTTGTTTGGAGTCAATGCTTAAAGATTATGTTAGGCTGAACGGAGTTGTTTGGAGTCAACGCTTAAAGATTATGTTAGGCCGAACGGGGTTGTTTGGAGTCCACGCTTAAAGATTATGTTAGGCCGATCGGAGTTGTTTGGAGTTTACGCTTAAAGGTTATGTTAGGCCTATCGGAGTTGTTTGGAGTCCACGCTTAAAGATTATGTTAGGCTGAACGGAGTTGTTTGGAGTCAACGCTTAAAGATTATGTTAGGCCGAACGGGGTTGTTTGGAGTCCACGCTTAAAGATTATGTTAGGCCGATCGGAGTTGTTTGGAGTTTACGCTTAAAGGTTATGTTAGGCCTATCGGAGTTGTTTGGAGTCAACGCTTAAAGATTATGTTAGGCTGAACGGAGTTGTTTGGAGTCAACGCTTAAAGATTATGTTAGGCCGAACGGGGTTGTTTGGAGTCCACGCTTAAAGATTATGTTAGGCCGATCGGAGTTGTTTGGAGTTTACGCTTAAAGGTTATGTTAGGCCTATCGGAGTTGTTTGGAGTCCACGCTTAAAGATTATGTTAGGCCGAACGGGGTTGTTTGGAGTCCACGCTTAAAGATTATGTTAGGCCGATCGGAGTTGTTTGGAGTTTACGCTTAAAGGTTATGTTAGGCCTATCGGAGTTGTTTGGAGTCCACGCTTAAAGATTATGTTAGGCCGAACGGGGTTGTTTGGAGTCCACGCTTAAAGATTATGTTAGGCCGATCGGAGTTGTTTGGAGTTTACGCTTAAAGGTTATGTTAGGCCTATCGGAGTTGTTTGGAGTCCACGCTTAAAGATTATGTTAGGCCGAACGGGGTTGTTTGGAGTCCACGCTTAAAGATTATGTTAGGCCGATCGGAGTTGTTTGGAGTTTACGCTTAAAGGTTATGTTAGGCCTATCGGAGTTGTTTGGAGTCCACGCTTAAAGATTATGTTAGGCCGAACGGGGTTGTTTGGAGTCCACGCTTAAAGATTATGTTAGGCCGATCTGAGTTGTTTGGAGTCCACGCTTAAAGATTATGTTAGGCCGAACGGGGTTGTTTGGAGTCCACGCTTAAAGATTATGTTAGGCCGATCGGAGTTGTTTGGAGTTTACGCTTAAAGGTTATGTTAGGCCTATCGGAGTTGTTTGGAGTCCACGCTTAAAGATTATGTTAGGCCGAACGGGGTTGTTTGGAGTCCACGCTTAAAGATTATGTTAGGCCGATCTGAGTTGTTTGGAGTCCACGCTTAAAGATTATGTTAGGCCGAACGGGGTTGTTTGGAGTCCACGCTTAAAGATTATGTTAGGCCGATCGGAGTTGTTTGGAGTCCACGCTTAAAGGTTATGTTAGGCCTATCGGAGTTGTTTGGAGTCCACGCTTAAAGATTATGTTAGGCCGAACGGGGTTGTTTGGAGTCAACGCTTAAAGATTATGTTAGGCTGAACGGAGTTGTTTGGAGTCAACGCTTAAAGATTATGTTAGGCCGAACGGGGTTGTTTGGAGTCCACGCTTAAAGATTATGTTAGGCCGATCGGAGTTGTTTGGAGTTTACGCTTAAAGGTTATGTTAGGCCTATCGGAGTTGTTTGGAGTCCACGCTTAAAGATTATGTTAGGCTGAACGGAGTTGTTTGGAGTCAACGCTTAAAGATTATGTTAGGCTGAACGGAGTTGTTTGGAGTCAACGCTTAAAGATTATGTTAGGCCGAACGGGGTTGTTTGGAGTCCACGCTTAAAGATTATGTTAGGCCGATCGGAGTTGTTTGGAGTTTACGCTTAAAGGTTATGTTAGGCCTATCGGAGTTGTTTGGAGTCCACGCTTAAAGATTATGTTAGGCTGAACGGAGTTGTTTGGAGTCAACGCTTAAAGATTATGTTAGGCCGAACGGGGTTGTTTGGAGTCCACGCTTAAAGATTATGTTAGGCCGATCGGAGTTGTTTGGAGTTTACGCTTAAAGGTTATGTTAGGCCTATCGGAGTTGTTTGGAGTCCACGCTTAAAGATTATGTTAGGCCGAACGGGGTTGTTTGGAGTCCACGCTTAAAGATTATGTTAGGCCGATCTGAGTTGTTTGGAGTCCACGCTTAAAGATTATGTTAGGCCGAACGGGGTTGTTTGGAGTCCACGCTTAAAGATTATGTTAGGCCGATCGGAGTTGTTTGGAGTCCACGCTTAAAGGTTATGTTAGGCCTATCGGAGTTGTTTGGAGTCCACGCTTAAAGATTATGTTAGGCCGAACGGGGTTGTTTGGAGTCAACGCTTAAAGATTATGTTAGGCTGAACGGAGTTGTTTGGAGTCAACGCTTAAAGATTATGTTAGGCCGAACGGGGTTGTTTGGAGTCCACGCTTAAAGATTATGTTAGGCCGATCGGAGTTGTTTGGAGTTTACGCTTAAAGGTTATGTTAGGCCTATCGGAGTTGTTTGGAGTCCACGCTTAAAGATTATGTTAGGCTGAACGGAGTTGTTTGGAGTCAACGCTTAAAGATTATGTTAGGCTGAACGGAGTTGTTTGGAGTCAACGCTTAAAGATTATGTTAGGCCGAACGGGGTTGTTTGGAGTCCACGCTTAAAGATTATGTTAGGCCGATCGGAGTTGTTTGGAGTTTACGCTTAAAGGTTATGTTAGGCCTATCGGAGTTGTTTGGAGTCCACGCTTAAAGATTATGTTAGGCTGAACGGAGTTGTTTGGAGTCAACGCTTAAAGATTATGTTAGGCCGAACGGGGTTGTTTGGAGTCCACGCTTAAAGATTATGTTAGGCCGATCGGAGTTGTTTGGAGTTTACGCTTAAAGGTTATGTTAGGCCTATCGGAGTTGTTTGGAGTCAACGCTTAAAGATTATGTTAGGCTGAACGGAGTTGTTTGGAGTCAACGCTTAAAGATTATGTTAGGCCGAACGGGGTTGTTTGGAGTCCACGCTTAAAGATTATGTTAGGCCGATCGGAGTTGTTTGGAGTTTACGCTTAAAGGTTATGTTAGGCCTATCGGAGTTGTTTGGAGTCCACGCTTAAAGATTATGTTAGGCCGAACGGGGTTGTTTGGAGTCCACGCTTAAAGATTATGTTAGGCCGATCGGAGTTGTTTGGAGTTTACGCTTAAAGGTTATGTTAGGCCTATCGGAGTTGTTTGGAGTCCACGCTTAAAGATTATGTTAGGCCGAACGGGGTTGTTTGGAGTCCACGCTTAAAGATTATGTTAGGCCGATCGGAGTTGTTTGGAGTTTACGCTTAAAGGTTATGTTAGGCCTATCGGAGTTGTTTGGAGTCCACGCTTAAAGATTATGTTAGGCCGAACGGGGTTGTTTGGAGTCCACGCTTAAAGATTATGTTAGGCCG
This sequence comes from Leiobunum rupestre, assembly GCF_980474605.1. Classification (NCBI taxonomy): domain Eukaryota; kingdom Metazoa; phylum Arthropoda; class Arachnida; order Opiliones; family Sclerosomatidae; genus Leiobunum; species Leiobunum rupestre. The sequence goes on along the minus strand of NC_143393.1, from coordinate 36,442,575 downwards.
ATCGGAGTTGTTTGGAGTTTACGCTTAAAGGTTATGTTAGGCCTATCGGAGTTGTTTGGAGTCCACGCTTAAAGATTATGTTAGGCCGAACGGGGTTGTTTGGAATCCACGCTTAAAGATTATGTTAGGCCGATCTGAGTTGTTTGGAGTCCACGCTTAAAGATTATGTTAGGCCGAACGGGGTTGTTTGGAGTCCACGCTTAAAGATTATGTTAGGCCGATCGGAGTTGTTTGGAGTTTACGCTTAAAGGTTATGTTAGGCCTATCGGAGTTGTTTGGAGTCCACGCTTAAAGATTATGTTAGGCCGAACGGGGTTGTTTGGAGTCCACGCTTAAAGATTATGTTAGGCCGATCTGAGTTGTTTGGAGTCCACGCTTAAAGATTATGTTAGGCCGAACGGGGTTGTTTGGAGTCCACGCTTAAAGATTATGTTAGGCCGATCGGAGTTGTTTGGAGTCCACGCTTAAAGGTTATGTTAGGCCTATCGGAGTTGTTTGGAGTCCACGCTTAAAGATTATGTTAGGCCGAACGGGGTTGTTTGGAGTCCACGCTTAAAGATTATGTTAGGCCGATCTGAGTTGTTTGGAGTTTACGCTTAAAGATTATGTTAGGCCGAACGGGGTTGTTTGGAGTCCACGCTTAAAGATTATGTTAGGCCGATCGGAGTTGTTTGGAGTTTACGCTTAAAGGTTATGTTAGGCCTATCGGAGTTGTTTGGAGTCCACGCTTAAAGATTATGTTAGGCCGAACGGGGTTGTTTGGAGTCCACGCTTAAAGATTATGTTAGGCCGATCTGAGTTGTTTGGAGTCCACGCTTAAAGATTATGTTAGGCCGAACGGGGTTGTTTGGAGTCCACGCTTAAAGATTATGTTAGGCCGATCGGAGTTGTTTGGAGTCCACGCTTAAAGGTTATGTTAGGCCTATCGGAGTTGTTTGGAGTCCACGCTTAAAGATTATGTTAGGCCGAACGGGGTTGTTTGGAGTCCACGCTTAAAGATTATGTTAGGCCGATCTGAGTTGTTTGGAGTCCACGCTTAAAGATTATGTTAGGCCGAACGGGGTTGTTTGGAGTCCACGCTTAAAGATTATGTTAGGCCGATCGGAGTTGTTTGGAGTCCACGCTTAAAGGTTATGTTAGGCCTATCGGAGTTGTTTGGAGTCCACGCTTAAAGATTATGTTAGGCCGAACGGGGTTGTTTGGAGTCCACGCTTAAAGATTATGTTAGGCCGATCTGAGTTGTTTGGAGTCCACGCTTAAAGATTATGTTAGGCCGAACGGGGTTGTTTGGAGTCCACGCTTAAAGATTATGTTAGGCCGATCGGAGTTGTTTGGAGTCCACGCTTAAAGGTTATGTTAGGCCTATCGGAGTTGTTTGGAGTCCACGCTTAAAGATTATGTTAGGCCGAACGGGGTTGTTTGGAGTCCACGCTTAAAGATTATGTTAGGCCGATCTGAGTTGTTTGGAGTCCACGCTTAAAGATTATGTTAGGCCGAACGGGGTTGTTTGGAGTCCACGCTTAAAGATTATGTTAGGCCGATCGGAGTTGTTTGGAGTTTACGCTTAAAGGTTATGTTAGGCCTATCGGAGTTGTTTGGAGTCCACGCTTAAAGATTATGTTAGGCCGAACGGGGTTGTTTGGAGTCCACGCTTAAAGATTATGTTAGGCCGATCGGAGTTGTTTGGAGTTTACGCTTAAAGGTTATGTTAGGCCTATCGGAGTTGTTTGGAGTCCACGCTTAAAGATTATGTTAGGCCGAACGGGGTTGTTTGGAGTCCACGCTTAAAGATTATGTTAGGCCGATCTGAGTTGTTTGGAGTCCACGCTTAAAGATTATGTTAGGCCGAACGGGGTTGTTTGGAGTCCACGCTTAAAGATTATGTTAGGCCGATCGGAGTTGTTTGGAGTCCACGCTTAAAGGTTATGTTAGGCCTATCGGAGTTGTTTGGAGTCCACGCTTAAAGATTATGTTAGGCCGAACGGGGTTGTTTGGAGTCCACGCTTAAAGATTATGTTAGGCCGATCTGAGTTGTTTGGAGTCCACGCTTAAAGATTATGTTAGGCCGAACGGGGTTGTTTGGAGTCCACGCTTAAAGATTATGTTAGGCTGATCGGAGTTGTTTGGAGTCCACGCTTAAAGGTTATGTTAGGCCTATCGGAGTTGTTTGGAGTCCACGCTTAAAGATTATGTTAGGCCGAACGGGGTTGTTTGGAGTCCACGCTTAAAGATTATGTTAGGCCGATCTGAGTTGTTTGGAGTCCACGCTTAAAGATTATGTTAGGCCGAACGGGGTTGTTTGGAGTCCACGCTTAAAGATTATGTTAGGCCGATCGGAGTTGTTTGGAGTTTACGCTTAAAGATTATGTTAGGCCGAACGGGGTTGTTTGGAGTCCACGCTTAAAGATTATGTTAGGCCGATCGGAGTTGTTTGGAGTTGACGCTTAAAGGTTATGTTAGGCCTATCGGAGTTGTTTGGAGTCCACGCTTAAAGATTATGTTAGGCCGAACGGGGTTGTTTGGAGTCCACGCTTAAAGATTATGTTAGGCCGATCTGAGTTGTTTGGAGTCCACGCTTAAAGATTATGTTAGGCCGAACGGGGTTGTTTGGAGTCCACGCTTAAAGATTATGTTAGGCCGATCGGAGTTGTTTGGAGTCCACGCTTAAAGGTTATGTTAGGCCTATCGGAGTTGTTTGGAGTCCACGCTTAAAGATTATGTTAGGCCGAACGGGGTTGTTTGGAGTCCACGCTTAAAGATTATGTTAGGCCGATCTGAGTTGTTTGGAGTCCACGCTTAAAGATTATGTTAGGCCGAACGGGGTTGTTTGGAGTCCACGCTTAAAGATTATGTTAGGCCGATCGGAGTTGTTTGGAGTCCACGCTTAAAGGTTATGTTAGGCCTATCGGAGTTGTTTGGAGTCCACGCTTAAAGATTATGTTAGGCCGAACGGGGTTGTTTGGAGTCCACGCTTAAAGATTATGTTAGGCCGATCTGAGTTGTTTGGAGTCCACGCTTAAAGATTATGTTAGGCCGAACGGGGTTGTTTGGAGTCCACGCTTAAAGATTATGTTAGGCCGATCGGAGTTGTTTGGAGTCCACGCTTAAAGGTTATGTTAGGCCTATCGGAGTTGTTTGGAGTCCACGCTTAAAGATTATGTTAGGCCGAACGGGGTTGTTTGGAGTCCACGCTTAAAGATTATGTTAGGCCGATCTGAGTTGTTTGGAGTCCACGCTTAAAGATTATGTTAGGCCGAACGGGGTTGTTTGGAGTCCACGCTTAAAGATTATGTTAGGCCGATCGGAGTTGTTTGGAGTTTACGCTTAAAGGTTATGTTAGGCCTATCGGAGTTGTTTGGAGTCCACGCTTAAAGATTATGTTAGGCCGAACGGGGTTGTTTGGAGTCCACGCTTAAAGATTATGTTAGGCCGATCGGAGTTGTTTGGAGTTTACGCTTAAAGGTTATGTTAGGCCTATCGGAGTTGTTTGGAGTCCACGCTTAAAGATTATGTTAGGCCGAACGGGGTTGTTTGGAGTCCACGCTTAAAGATTATGTTAGGCCGATCTGAGTTGTTTGGAGTCCACGCTTAAAGATTATGTTAGGCCGAACGGGGTTGTTTGGAGTCCACGCTTAAAGATTATGTTAGGCCGATCGGAGTTGTTTGGAGTCCACGCTTAAAGGTTATGTTAGGCCTATCGGAGTTGTTTGGAGTCCACGCTTAAAGATTATGTTAGGCCGAACGGGGTTGTTTGGAGTCCACGCTTAAAGATTATGTTAGGCCGATCTGAGTTGTTTGGAGTCCACGCTTAAAGATTATGTTAGGCCGAACGGGGTTGTTTGGAGTCCACGCTTAAAGATTATGTTAGGCTGATCGGAGTTGTTTGGAGTCCACGCTTAAAGGTTATGTTAGGCCTATCGGAGTTGTTTGGAGTCCACGCTTAAAGATTATGTTAGGCCGAACGGGGTTGTTTGGAGTCCACGCTTAAAGATTATGTTAGGCCGATCTGAGTTGTTTGGAGTCCACGCTTAAAGATTATGTTAGGCCGAACGGGGTTGTTTGGAGTCCACGCTTAAAGATTATGTTAGGCCGATCGGAGTTGTTTGGAGTTTACGCTTAAAGATTATGTTAGGCCGAACGGGGTTGTTTGGAGTCCACGCTTAAAGATTATGTTAGGCCGATCGGAGTTGTTTGGAGTTTACGCTTAAAGGTTATGTTAGGCCTATCGGAGTTGTTTGGAGTCCACGCTTAAAGATTATGTTAGGCCGAACGGGGTTGTTTGGAGTCCACGCTTAAAGATTATGTTAGGCCGATCTGAGTTGTTTGGAGTCCACGCTTAAAGATTATGTTAGGCCGAACGGGGTTGTTTGGAGTCCACGCTTAAAGATTATGTTAGGCCGATCGGAGTTGTTTGGAGTCCACGCTTAAAGGTTATGTTAGGCCTATCGGAGTTGTTTGGAGTCCACGCTTAAAGATTATGTTAGGCCGAACGGGGTTGTTTGGAGTCCACGCTTAAAGATTATGTTAGGCCGATCGGAGTTGTTTGGAGTCAACGCTTAAAGATTATATTAGGCCGAACGGAGTTTTTTGGCGTCAATGCTTTAAAATTATGGCTGCTTTCAGTAACTCTGAACGAAGAATCTGAAATTTTTTTTAGGATCTTGTTGAACGCTTTTTACCCTTTTAGTTATTGAACACAGCCCAGGTTAGGCCTAACGGAGATTTTTGTCGTCCAAGCGAAAAATACATTTTAACCCTAACGACGATTTTTTGGCATCGACGCGAAAAAATTATGTTAAGCTTATCCGAATTTTTTTGTGTCAACCCTTTAAAATTATGTTAAGCCTATTCAAATTTTTTGCGTCTACGCCTAAAAATTTGTAGGTCTAACCGAGATATTTTGCGTCAACGCTCGTTATCACGACGCTTTTGAATTTTGGAAAATTAAAACCAGCATGAAGGAACTAACGGTTCAATAAAATATTTTCAAGGAATTCGCCAAGAAGTAATATTTCCGAGAACCAGAACCAGCAAGTCGCGGTTTATATAGTGCTTGTTGAAATAATGGAAACTTTTTCTATTATTAACTATATTTTTACCCTCTCCGAGGGAACTATACCCTAGGAGATGTTTTACATTCACCGTATCCGTTTGTTGTTCGCTGCGGAAAGGCGTTCGCAGTACTGCAACAAAGGGTAATAAAAACCACGTTTGCAGTTTCTCGAATTTTGGAAAATGATTTATTGTTTTTAAAACGCTTGAATTCAAATTCGTGTTGCGATGTGTGTGGGTGCTGTGTTTGTGTCGTGTATGTACGGGGTTTCTATTCTAAAACTTGCATTTATTGATTTTTGGGACGGACCGAGCGCTTAGGGTTACGTTGAAAGTCTTAGCATCCAAATGGCAGGGTTTCCACCAAATGTTCACGGTATACGTCTTATTATCAATTTGCGAAAACAGGTGGGTTTTGCGTCGCAGGCGAGTGATCTACCACAGCACTACCGACGCATATTTAGGGGAATTGAAAATTATAAATACAACTTAGGCGGACGCTTACGGCTTATATTAATAGTTAAAAGATTTTTACACTTTGGTTCTATATAACGGGATTTCGTGTACGATTTAAATTATTTAGAAGAGGATTTCAAGTTTTGCCACTTGTCTATTGAACAAAAACAAAAACGGCTACCAAGATTTGAACTCGGGCCGTTCTGCTTATTAACCTAGAGCTCTACCAACGAACCACTACTCCATGTGCCATAACGACGATATTTAGAGAAAACAATTTGGGGAAAGTCCGTCTTTTTTACGTTTTTATGAACATATTAACGTCAATTTATTCTATAACGAATTTGCGTTAGTAAGTTTATAAAAATCCATTCATTCTGTAAAGTTTTTATTATTTATAGATTAAATTAAAAATAACTTATTTAATTTACGTTTGTGGACAGGAATCGAACCCAAGTCTTAATTTTAACAGGCAGATATTTCACCGCTAAACAGTCCTGGTATTGCTAGTCTTCGGAATTGTTTATTCATTATCCCCAAATTTTCCGATTTATTTAAAAAACGTTGGTAAAACGAATATCATTTTAACTTATTTAATTATGTTTTTTTACGCAACCAAGCATTTATTTGAATAAAAGTGGTATTTATTTAAATAATTGTTTGTTTTATTTATTCAACTATTGGTTATTTAAATAAATATTATTTAAATATAGCCGAGCTTATTTTATTCATGGATAAAAATTAATCGACTGCCGAGCACTAGGTTTTTCTCCATGGACAAGCTCTTCCGAGGAGAGGTATATTTTGGCTTGCCAACTTGTGTACATTTTAAAATAACGAAAAAAATTTAAAGTATAATTCTTTTATTTACAAACTGAGATAAATACAGTGAATTAAAAATCATAAATAAATAATTATCAGACTATATTGTTTTACCTAACGACAAAACACTCGTAAAGAGCCAGTAAGAGTAAACATAATTCGCGTAAGTATTGATGTCTGTAGCTCGTTGGCGCGCCGCCTCTCGGATGGTGGCGCATGTGTCGTCCGGAAATAGTCCTGGTGCTCTTGATTTCCGAAGGGCACTCTTTGGATTCTTCCTCGGCCACCTGGCGGCGTTCGTCTCGCCATTTTTCGCACTGGTGTTTGGCCGGCCCGATGCAGGCGGCGAAGGCCATGGCGTACGGCACGAAGGTCTGTTCCACGACCCCGCGAAACAAGTGCGCCATGGGCCCGTGGGCGTACACCGGCACGTCTTCTCCGCCGTGAGTGTCCCAGCGACGAGGCACGGCCGCTTGCTGCACGTAGTTCTTGTCCTCTGAAAGGATAAATAATCACCAAATCACAACTTTTAATTTATAGGAATCTACAGTTTTCAACTTAGGTCGACCACATTTGGTATACTATCTCATGGTACCCGGACTGTGGTGTTCGACGGTTACGGTCGGCAAAACAACTTTCATTAATTGAATTAATTTAATAATTAGGTATATCCACTATACACAAGATACTACACTTTGATCTTATCCAAAAAACCGAGTTTCTTAATTGGAAGTTCCGTCACTGGCGTTTGGTTAGACAAATATGCATATTTCCGGGTACCCTAGCTAGTATTTAATAAACCTAACGACAATATTTCATCAAGTGAGTTACATTTTCGGAAAACCAATCATCAAATGAACGATAAAAATATAAAGAAGTTAAGTTTCTATTCCGAAAGTCTATTTGCAACTTACTCTTTAATAAAAACTTTTTAACCATATCTGCCGACGTAAGACCAAACGTATCTGGGCGGCAAAACAACTTTCATTAATTGAATTAATTTAATAATTAGGTATATCCGCTACATAAAAGAAACTACACTTTGATCTTAGCCAAAAGACTGAGTTTCTTAATTCTTTAAGCTTAAATTATTGCAATTTTTAAAAGCCTTCTTCTACAGGGTGTTACGGATAAGAGTACCGAAACTTTCTACATGCATTCTATGGGTCTCTATGAGTAAAAAATGTCTAATAAAGATGGGTCTAAAAGTGATTCGTTTCAGAGATATGGGCTCAGTAGCGGCGCTAAGGTTTTTTCACAAGTGGGCTAATTATTTTGTGGCCCTTAGCGGGAACCTTGGATGGACCATATTTCGCAAAAGTGGTGAAATCGAATAAACCCAAAATTTTCCAGGAAGCGAGAAGAGCAAGGTCGTTTTATTGTTGCGGCTCTCGTCGCGTTTTCTGGACACCCTACTGACCTTGTATCTGACCTGGAGGGGACACGTGCATGCCTGGGATATTTCCCTAAATTCCCATAAGCCCCTTTCTTTTCAACTTTTTCTCAATTTCCGCTACCTTCCTCCCGAATCTATATGTTTATGGTCTACTACCTTTTTGAGTAAACAAATTGATTTTGAAAGATTTTTTTCCAGAAAAACGTTTCTTCGCAATAAAGCAAATTTCTAGAGATAATGAAAATTCATAAATTAAAATATGTGGCCTCTTAATTATGAATATGTGGCCCTTTTAATATAAATATGTGGCCCCTCTCAGAAATGCAGGGGGGCTAAAGCCCACTTCAGCCCACCCTTAGCGCCGCTACTGTATGGGCCCCCAAAAAACTACCCCAAAAAACCGGACACAGCCAAACAATATTCTTCCTTGAACCAAATTGTTTTCATTAAACTATCAATTGTTTTTTATGCTTGTCTTCAAACTCATTTTACTTCTAAAAGGACATTAATGAACGTTTGCCACTTGTTATTAAAGTTTCTCGCCTCACGAATAAAAAACAATTGATAGTTTAATGAAAACAAATTGGTTCAAGGAAGAATATTGTTTGCCAGATTTAAGGCTGTGTCCGGTTTTTGGGGTAGTTTTTTGGGAGCCCATATCTCTGAAACGAAGCACTTTAGGACCCATGTTTATCAGATATTTGTTTAGTCATAGAGACCCATAGAATGCACATAGAAAGTTTCGGTACTCTTATCCGTAACACCCTGTATAGACACTAGGCCATATAATAAAAGGTAAATTATTATGTTATCAACGTATAATTGGTTAAAATTATCATTAACCAGTTGGTTATATTGGGTACGGTATCATGCGTGGAGACAGTTATTGCAGCGTTCTAATTTCGTGTTTACTGTGTCGGAGTTCCGTCACTGCCGCGTTTTCATGGTTATACAAATAGGCATATTTCCCCGTTAAATACCAGGTACCCCAGCTAGTATTTTAATTTCAAAGTAACGTGTCATTCTTGTTAAACCGGAAATGGCACAAAATTTTCAGATTCAAATACCCTGACTATTCCTGGTTTTCCTGATCATTTTAAGAGATTTCCTCGATTTTTAAGGCCAAAATGTTTATCTTATATTTTACTTTTATCAGATGTTAATAAATTTAAATGGACTTATATACGAGTAAAAAGGTTATTCTAATGTTGAAAACATTTGCCAAACTTTCAAGGAAATAAATGATAATCATAGAGTTTGTCATAGATCCAGAGTAAAATTACCTTCTAAAAGTGACAAGATAAAATTAAATTCCCTAACTTTTCCCCTGATTTTTTTATAAATTCTTAAAATTCCCTGACCTTTCCCTGACTTTTTAGGCCCATTTTTTATATTACCTGACTTTTCCCGGTTTTCCCTGACGTGTGGCAACCCTGCCAAACATTTTACATAAAAATATACTAAAAGTCCACACTATATTGATAGCCAGTTGATAGTTAAAATTTAAAATATATATATATATTTTTATTATTAATTTCCTTATGTTTTATAACATGAGCAAATGAATAATTTTTCTTGTTAATTAAAAAGTAAGAGGGCGAGAAATGGGTTAGTTGGAGACATCTTGGAAAATGTCCGCCGTTGGTAGTAAAAGTACAGTTAGTATATTTTTTTGGTCTAAACATATAGTAAAATTATTGTTAATTTTTCTAGTTATATAGAAGAAAGTGTGACTTATTATTGGCTTTAACTGAACTATTTTCTCTTCCCGTTTTAACAAGTTGGGCAGGCGAAGCGGCCTTTATTTGTATTATTGTTTCTGTAAAAGTGAACTAATTTCAATAGGCGGTTCTATAAATGCCATTCTCTTTTTCTTCCCTCACTCTACGCGCATGCGCGAGTCTCTGAATAAAATAATCAAGCAACGCGCATCCCAAAATATCGCGCTTTTACAAGTATTACTACTTCTAGGAAAATCGCTGAACCGGTTTTATTAAAACGTCTATTGAGATCAAACCTACCAACTAATATTATTAATATTAATCAGCTAGGCCATGGATAGTAGATTTTAGAGGATCGGTAAAAAGCCTGGTTTTTAGTCCCCGTAAACCAATCACACTAAGGGAGTCGTCCAAGGTTATTTGAAAAAAAAACAAGTATCGCTAAAAGTGGACGATACTGTTCGAAAAAAGAAAGAAGATAAACACGAAGTACATTTTTACGCCAAAAGGTATTTTTTCGCGTTTTTATAGATTAAATATGATATACTAAATATCAGTTGATAGTTTTTATTGAATTAAAAAACCAAAATTAAAAATTACTAAAATATAAAGAGCAAAAAATTACGTAACAATATCAACCGGATTAGATTGCCATTTAGAAATTTTAAGATCACGTGGTACAAACGACCTTGCAAGACTCCTTCGGAGTCTCTCGAGCTGATTGATACGCGGGGAGAAATAAAATGCACTGTGGAAGGGTATCGAAAACCTGTCCTCTTAATTTACTGTCCATGGCTAGGCGAATACCCAAGGCATCAAGCGACTTTTAAAGCCATTATTTCAGGTGCCCGGGTTACTACGCGTAGGAGGGTGGTGGCAAACCCTTCATGGCACGCGAGCCAACAGCTCCCTACACTCACTATTACCATTACCGTTAACCTCCGCTAAATTTTATGGAAGGGGAAACCGAAGAACTCGAGGGAAAACCCCTTAAACCAGTGGAGGAGAGAACTTGCAAACTCAATGCAGAAGGAGTTGTTCTGAGTTTTCATCCAGAGCCACAAGCTGGGTTCGAACCTACTCCTCTTGCTGCGAGGCGAAAGTGCTAGCCCCACAATGGTGCTTTTTTAATTTCATTTATTTTTCCAATAATTAAGTATTACTTACCTTTACGCTTAACAGAATAAACTAGAACCTCAAAATAGGTTATTATGAAAAATATCGGCGGTCACGTGATTTGGTTAAGTACTACCAAGTTGAATGTATCAAAATTGGCCCTTTTTGTAAATTCGTCTGGCTAGTTGGGCAAGGGTTAGCGAGATTTCTATAATTTCATTGTTCAATCGAAAGGATTTTTCGTTTTTCGTTTTGAGAGAAGTTTGCAAAGTCGTTAAATTAAGGTAATTGATTTATTAAATGAAATATTTTAAAATGCTATCCAAATTGATTTTAATTCATTTTCAGGTTTAATCTAGATTTAAATCCTAATTATAAGTGTGGTCATTTATTTTACAGCCTTTGAAATTTCAACTAAAATTGGGCTTGTTTCTTTATCAATACTTGGTCTAGAACTATAAGAAATAAAAAAAATATATAATAAATTTGTTAACTTCATGTATTTTTAATAATTTTAGAAAAATACTAACTTTTCAAACAATCAATCCATGGTTGGTGCTTTTTACTAAACGCGGACGATTGGGGGCTCGGTAGGTGCAGACGAATTTAAGCAGCCGACGCTTTGTCAAAAAATAACCAGTTCCCGTGAGCCTCTGCGCGCAATTATTTTTCATAATCACCTATTGTAGGTCTAGGTTCATAACCGAATTATACGTGATATCAGAAGTGTATAATATAATTCTTACGAGATAAGTGTCCATCTAGGTCGCTCGTAGCTTACTCGTGGGTGTGACCTGTGTTCGTTGCCCTGGTAACGCGTTAAGATCGGCCATGAAATTAAGACGCGTAATTATTTGCATCGCAGGATCGCGTGAAGTTTTGCCTCGTGATCTGTGACGTGAAATTATGTCATGGTGGCTGTTTTAAGGCGGGGCTTAGCTAAGACGTAGGCATACGACGCTACGAGTGAGCACCCAATCAAAATGAAACACGTACCTTCGTACTATCTTTTCATTGCCATTTTTCTTTCTAACCTTTCTCTTAACAGAAATATTAACGTAAGATGATAACAAGCGCCAAATTGGTACCGTTGGAGAGTTAATGGGTGGAGGGGCGGAGTGGTTAGCACTTTCGCCTTGATTGTGGCACCTAGGAGCAACACAACACCCCACACAAGGAGAACGCAACCCGCCAAAAGTCGTTCATTTTCTGGTGTACATTTTTCATTGGGTTAGACGCTTTAGCGCTTGCTGCCGTCGGAAGGGGAAAATTCTGAAATTGTCTTCCCCCCGCCCGTAAAACGTTCAGCGTAAAGCCCCGTCCAATGAAATTTGTACACAATACTGTTTTAGCGGGTTTAAAGGCTAGCTGCGTTCTCATTGTGTTTGTTGCTCCTAGGTGGCACTGGCTGAAAATTCGGAACAACTCCTTCCTCATTGCGTTTGCAAGTTCTCTCCCCACTGGCTAAAAGGCTCTTAACCGAAATCTCCTTCCATAAATACTTGTAAATGTCAACGGTAATAGTTAGTGTAAGGAGCTGTTGGCTTGCGTGGCATGAAGGGCTCGCCACCACCCTCCTAGGCATTGTAACCAGACAACCTGATTTGAGCCTATGCTCTTGCCTTGAGCATTAGCCATAGAAATAGAAATGAGACTAGACGCACGATTAGATTGTGATGAGATGCACGAGTTAGAAGGCTGCCATGAGAGTGGAATCAAAAGTATCCTTTGTGGGAGCATGCCATCTATTTTTAAAAATTTGAAGTTTCAATTGTTTTTAATAGATGGCGCGATCTTACGTGGATTGGTGGCGATTTCACTCTCATTACAGCCTTCTAGCTTGCCCGTTTTCCTTGAGATTACCAGATAGCGCAGTGGTCCTAGTCTCATTTCTATTTCTATGGCATTAACCGAGCATTATCCTAGCTGATTAAATATGTAATTTGGCAGTAAACTTGAATTCTAATGTGGTAAACGTAAATAGATTGATTGAGAAAGAAAAACGAAGGTGCCAGTTACCTGTGTTGATGTAAGTGAGGTTTTCTCGTCCAGCGGGGTGTTGTCGGCGGAACCCAGGACCATTGGTGTACAGCAGCGTCGTGTACGGCATTCCGTCCACGTCCGACACTTTGTCGTCCACACCTGTGTCAAAATGATCAGCTTTAGGAAGATATACTTAATGAACTTAATAAGTGTTTTTGTGATTATTATTCAAAATGTTTCTACGATATTTAGTAACGCCTGGGTGGACAAAATTACCAGGTTGTATGAATTTTTTTATGTGGTAGCAATCTCGAGATGATTGGTAGCTAACCGGGAAAAGAGGTCCAAAGGTCGTTTTGGTAAATGTTTCGATGCTTGTATCTCGTCTCCTTATGCTCCGATTAGAACACGGATTACACCATCAATTTTGATGGGAGAGGTCACGTGCAAACACCACACCCCTAATATATCATTTGGGACGACCAAATAGACTTAATATCACCGTGTTTATATTCGAGTTAAAGCTGCAATTCCTAAATATATCACTTAACTACTAATATTAATTATATATTAACGAATATAAAATGCGTACATATGAAATAATTTTTAGTTTACTTTTAGGTCATATTTAGGTTATATCGCGTGTGCCAAACATTTCTACAAAATAAAATTACAGATCGTCTTTTGATTTGTAATTTTGTGATAAAAATTAAATAAAAGATATTAAAAATGAGAAATTTTACAACTCTTAAGAAATCGCTATTAAAAATGGCCAAATTAAATCTAGGTTTTTCAGATTTTAATCTACTTCTAAAATTGAAACGATAAAACACGCAAAATTGTTTTTTAGAGTTACATTAGAAGTAACGTGCTAAATTTTTTCAAATATTATTTTATCTAATACGACAATAATGTTGTCTCACATGGCTTTCGCGCTAGCCTCAAACATTGCTAATCTTGGAGGTCGTGACAAACAGTAGCCTAAATTAGGGGAGACCTTAAAACCATACAAAATAACGTACACAAATATTACCCTGATTCAAGTTTGAAAATGGTTTGGAAAGATAAAAGCAATGTCCGCTCAGAGTTTAAGAGCATGTTTTCTGTGAAGAGGAAATGTTTTTTACCATTTATTAAATGCTGTATCTCATGTAAAAATTAGTGTAGATAAAAGCTCTGAAAATACATGTGCGAATAATTAAGTGTAGTTTGTAGAGATATAGTTAGCACACCATAAGTAACATAATAACAATAAGTATGACACTTCCTATTGCTTTAATGCTAATTTTCTAACCGAACCTTTTTTCGGCACTGATACTATCTTCAAGCTGTGACTTGGACTCGGGACTTACCGTTTTGGATGACTACTTTTTGATTAAAATTTAAGCCTTATTCGGAGAGCACGTTCTGGAGTCGCGAGGGGCTTTGGCTTTGTTTCGAAGCCCGCGTGCGAATCACGCGTGATAAAAAAACATGAGCTCGTGGCGCCGAGAAAAACATTTTTAATTTTTATCATTTTAGACTAATATTCCGTCTATCTATCGGAAACCAGATATTTCGGCTTATAGGAATACTCGCGTATTTTAGACGCTAGAGGGCTCTGAGCTGAGAAAACATCTTGATTACGCAAAAGCTGTGAAAATCAGTTTGGTTGTAAATCTCGTTAATTGTCATACTTATTGTATTAAATCTGTGGGCTAGCGTGTGGTACCTGCGGTTAAAATGTATTCAAAAAGGGCTTAAGGGGGAAGAATACAGAAAAACCTCTTTTTCGTTCAAGCTGAACGTTTCTGTTTGAACAATTACACAATTGAATTATAATTTTGTTATTAGGCTGAACCTTCCTCTAGTGCTTAAAATAATTTTGATAATTCTAATATTAATAGTTAACGAGATATAAGGTTCTAACTAAAGGGTAGTTTGGGCGCTTGCCCAACTTGTTTAGCTCCGGGGGTCCGATTTAAAACGTAATAACTTAATTACTTTAAAATATTAATTTTATAAGTTAAAATACACAACTAAAAGAGTTTAGCTTGAAATAGCCCGAAAGTAGACAATGGCCACTGTAGTCTTCCCCCTTAAGACATAACATTAATTAAAAGGTCTAAAGCACCTCGAGACGATAAAGTTGCTATTCCTCTTTTATATTTGCTATAGGTAAATAATAACAATATTTAACTTTATAAATGGTCTCATCTAGTAGCAACAAACACAGCACCCGACACAAGGAGAACGCAACCCGTCAAAAGATGTCTATTTTCTTGTGTACAGTTTTCATTGGTTAAACGCTTAAGCGCCTGCTGCCGTCGGAAGGGGAAAATTCGGAAATTTTCTTCCCCCCCCCCCCGCCCGTAAAACGTTCAGCGTAAAGGCTCGTCCAATGAAATTTGTACACGTTTTATTTTAGCGTGTTTAAAGGCTAGCTGCGTTCTCCTTGTGTTTGTTCCTAGGTATCATTGGCATAATACCCAATCGCTAAACTATATCCTATCAGATTATCCGCATTTATTTTCCGATATTATCAGATCAGTTGATATGGATCCAAATACAAACCAGATAGTTTAAGCTCGAAACTAATCTGAATTCATTGCAAATCGTCAGACCGATTGCGAGCAGATCTCAGATGCCTCACAGTTATCGATTTTAAATATCCCTTGATTACATTACTTTTGAAATTTTAATTACTGTTAATTTGGATTTGCTTCCAGAATATTATATATATTTATCACATTTCAGCTAAAACTCCTTTTAACTTATCATTTCGTATATACTATTCTCCACCATCTCCCCTATTCGGCTTCCTGTTGCTACGCAACGCGTTTTGAAATTTTAAAGATTAAGCTTAGTTTCTCTTTTTGGGTGTAATAGTTGCGAGCCAGATTTCCAGCACGGTACTGACGGGTCCCAAATAGGCTATTTTAATTTAATTTAGTAAAAATAAATTTTTAACTCGAAAATCTATTTGGTCCGAGTTTCGCGTTCTTATGTTTGCTCGAAAATCTATTGGTACGAGCAGTAGTCATGTCTACTGGTACGAGCTACTTGTAAGTTTTTTTAAATACCTTGACAATTATATCCCGAGTAACCCGAACAGTTGGCCGTTGAAAGAACCAACTTGCGTAAATTAATTCAATCATTATACTTTTTAAATGGGTATAAATAAATTATGTCGTATTCCTAAAAGTAAGCTTCGATAAAAGCGAAAACCGTTTCTAGGTAGATGGTTTCCTTTCCCCGAAGTAATTTGAGAGAGGGACTATTGAGAAACGCGTCGTGTTTCCAGAGAAGGGAAAAACGGTCCCCGAAACTTTAATCTCTCACCGAATATTGGATTTCCTCTTCGGGGATAACCTCCGAACGTAAAAACGTGCGAATGGTCAGCGGTGACCACGATTAGAGTCTCGTCCGGTTTGGTCATTTGCAGGGCCGTGATGACCGCGTCCTCCATAGACAGCGTGTCCACCAAGGCCCGATGAGCGTTGTTGATGTGGTGCGAATGGTCGATCCGACCAGCTGATGCCCCAGACGAAAGACGGAAAGAAAAACATATAAACGTGTAAAAAGGGAAATAGAGAGTTTAAGGCGAAAGGATTTACGATCATTGGCGTTTGCCGCCACTCCGGAACGCGCTCGTAACGGCGGCGATCCGGAGTGGCGGCTTAAGGCGGCGCCCTCATTACCTTCGACCATTAGAAAATATCCGTGGGGATTTCTGCGCAGAATTTCGATGGCCTTTTTGGTCATTTCGGCGATGGAAGGTTCTCCGTCGGGGCCCGAATCGCGGTCGGCTTCGAAGGCCAAGTGACTGGGGCCGAACAGACCCAAGAGATAGTCTGTTTTGGTGGGATCCACGTTGTCAAAGTCCTCTTTCCTCCAGACGTATCGGAACGGAAGATCTCTGGACTTTTTATCTTTTTGCCAGTCGTCGATGAGGTTCTTGCCGTCCACTCTGCGACCAGCCTCCCCCGGTTTGCTCGGGTCCCGTTCGAAGTTGGGCAGGAACTGACGACGACCCCCGCCCAGGATGACCTGACAAATATACCAGTGGGAGAGAGGACAGAGTGATCAAATTAAACTGCTGATCGAGAAATCCTTAGAGGGACTCGACGCAACCTATTTATAAACTGAGTAAGCGTGTCCTAGAAACTAGAGCTTAAAACCCAGTTTAGGTCGTTTTGAATGCCAGTTTGACCATCGACGATAATTCTTGGTTCACACGTGCGAAATCGCTTCACCCCCGTTCGCTTATAGCCAAGGCTTAACGTCATTTCAAATTATGACCAGAATTTTGAAAATACTAAAATATATCCCACAAAAATTAGTTAATCATGTTAATATACACACAGTAATATTATTTGACATTATTTAGAATTTATTCCCATTATTTTGGAAAATATGAGAAATTTTACTTGGTCCCGCCTTGTCATTTTGAAAGCATTCTAAGCGAAACGACTTGGATGAGTTGCTTCCCAGCCGAACCAACACCATGGAAGAAGTAGAGAGCGATTTCTCACGCTGGTTTTGAAAAACTAGTTATCTAAAACCAAGCGATTTTTGGTGCTAGTGTTAACCTGGCTTAAATCAATTCTGATACCTTGGATTAAGAATGTGTTGCAGCCTATTTCCAGGGGCTAGTAGGCCACACTTTGAAGCTCTCTGGTGCTCTTTTAACTCATCGTTGGAAAATGGGTAAAAAACAGGCATACTTCTCAACTCACCCCCTACAACTCCTTCAATTTTTTTAATAACCTTTTGAAACACCCTCTATAGCCTTCTCGAATACCTCTCAAAAGAGATTATAAAAAAAAACTAGCTCTAGACGCGTTGTCATGGGAACGGTGGTACAATTTTTTTCCCTTTAGTTTGGCGTATTTGTTAGTCCCACCAAAACGCGGAAAACCGCTCATCTGATTTTTGAGATCGAGTCCCTCGAAGAAGTTTTTCGTCCATGGTTTAGTAAAACATCTTCAGAGCTATCTCCCGTTGAAAGTTTTCAGATTTTATTTGGTAACCCCGAACCGTTCACTGACGAACCCCGCCATTAAATATTTTGGCCGGAAGATGGCAGTGTGGCAGTGATGCCAATTCAATTATCATAGTGAAACTTCGGTGACGTTTATTGGTAAGCGAACCGTTCGTCAGTAAACGGTTCGCTTACCAAATAAAATCTTAAAACTTTCAACGGGAGATAGCTCTGAGCTAGGAGCAACAAACACAAGGAGAACGCAGCTAGCCTTGAAACACGCTAACGCCGTGTTGTGTACAAATTTCATTGGACGAACTTTTACGCTGAACATTTAACGGAAAGGGGGAAGACAATTTCCAAATTTTCCCCTTCTGACGGTAGC
Organism: Leiobunum rupestre; assembly: GCF_980474605.1. NCBI lineage: Eukaryota > Metazoa > Arthropoda > Arachnida > Opiliones > Sclerosomatidae > Leiobunum > Leiobunum rupestre. The sequence goes on along the minus strand of NC_143393.1, from coordinate 36,424,681 downwards.
AGGCGCTAAAGCGTCTAACCAATGAAAACTGTTCACAAGAAAATGCGCGACTTTTGGCGGGTTGCGTTCTCCTTGTGTGGTGTGCTGTGTTTGTTTCTCCTAGCTCTGAGGATGTTTTACTAAACCATGGACGAAAAACTCCTTAGAGGGACTCGATATCTTCTATCTGAAAATTACGCATTTATACGGAAAAATATTTCGCCCGGAAGATGGCACTTCCATCCCCCTCCGGTGCCAGAATAATATTCGACCATGAAGCCAGCAGATCAGTTCAAAATAAATAAATTATCAATTGAACTAACGTTTAGATTTCTGCCCGGATCGTCTTCGACCATCTGTCGGGCAATGTCCTTGCACGTCCCAATCGCGTCCTCTGGCATTTTGTCATCGCTCTCCCAATAGCGGCTGGCTGAGTGGGCGTACACGGCGGCCGGGGTCGCGTGGGTCACTCTAGTCGTCGTCACCAGTCCAGTCGCTTTACCTAATTCATTGGCAATGTTTTCAAGGGGATATTTTAAGAAATGGAGTGAGCGTACCGTCTTGTTGAGCCCAATCGGTCAAGCTGGTGACCCTGGCCGTCACGCTTTGAATGCACTTGTCGTAGATGCCGCTATCGTCCAACCCCACCGTTTCGCGGCGGCCTTTGACACCGCAAAGAAGGGCCGTCGCGCAAGCCCCGGAGTCGCCCACTTGACTGTCCGTGTTGTAAGTCTGCAAATTAAGTCGTTACATTACCACTCTGGATATCGATAATTCCCGGTACACCTGCCTTTGCCAAGGCGACGTAGTCGAATTTGTCAAAGGCCAGATCGGAATCTTCCCCGCTTCTCTCTTCTCGTTGACCGCGCAGTATTCGGGCCGTGGTCACTGTGGTAATCCCCATCCCGTCGCCCACGAACAGAATGATGTTTTTCGCCTTATTCAGATTGCGCTCTTGCGTCAGGTGGCTCTTTAGTTGGCCCTCCGCTTGGTCGTACCAGTGCCATCTATCTGTAACGGATCACTCGTTCAAAACAATGCTTTTATTCGTTCCTTTCGTTATCGACGAGCTCTTATTTTTGTGACTTTGTTTATACCAGTTATTTTTCTGACTTTTTTAATACCGGTTTCGGAGCAACGGTTTATATCGATTATTTTCGGAGCTATGTTTCTACGGTTAATTTGTTTGTTTATATCGGTTATTTTTTGAGAGGCTGTGATTATATCGATTATTTTGGAGAGCAATGGTTATATCGGTTATTTTGGTGGGCTAGGTTTATATCGGTTATCGGTTATTTTGGAAAGCTTTATTTATATCGGATACCTGTTATTTTTTGGGATATGTTAATATCGATTATGGGTTATTTTTTATATTGGTTATTTTGGACGGCTATGTTTATATCGTTTATCGGTTATTTTGGACGGCTATGTTTATATCGTTTATCGGTTATTTTGCACGGCTATGTTTATATCTGTTATCGGTTATTTTGCACGGCTATTTTTATATCTGTTATCGATTATTTTGGACGGCTATGTTTATATCGTTTATCGATTATTTTGCATGGCTATGTTTATATCGGTTATCGGTTATTTTGGAAGGCTATTTTTATATCGGTTATTTTGGATGGCTATGTTTAAATCGTTTATCGGTTATTTTGGACGGCTATGTTTATATCGTTTATCGGTTATTTTGCACGGCTATGTTTATATCTGTTATCGGTTATTTTGGAAGGCTATGTTTATATCGGTTATCGGTTATCGGTTATTTTAGAAGGCTATGTTTATATCGGTTATTTTGGAAGGCTATGTTTATATCGGTTATTTTGGAAGGCTATGTTTATATCGGTTATTTTGGAAGGCTATGTTTATATCGGTTATTGGTTATTTTTGGTCTATGTTTATATCGATTATTTTGTAAGTCTATGTTTATATTAGTTACCGGTTATTTTTTGGGCTATGTTTATATCGGTTATCGGTTATTTTGGAAGGTTATATTTATAAAAGTTACCGGTTATTTTTAGGACTATGTTTATATCAGTAATTTAGACAACTTACTTACAAAATATGTTTACGAGTTTCGTCTATATCTTTAAATTCATTGTTTTCCTTATACATAGTTTGCACCGAAGGGAGGGGCCTATGGTCTCCAAGGAAACTGGGAGGGCGATCAAAACTTCAAACCATTTCGCGCGTAGCTACTAAATAGGTAGCCATTTTGTTGGTAATCTCGTCAAAGCTACAAAACGTATTAGATTTATGCTTTAAAATTTTAAATGGGCCCTAAACAAAGCCAGATAAGATTCTAAGGCCGGGTTATTTAAATAAAATATCAAATTACGACAGAAATATCTACGAAAAGAAGTTAACAAAGCTTATCAAAGTTAGGCCTTTGCGGTCATCCTTTTTACAATTACCTTCACTATCGTATAAAATAAACAATTTTCGCTCTCCCTTGGTAATTGAAATACTCGAACAATTTTTAACCAGGCAGATAACCATTTTTAACGTGAAAATAATTCCTTAATAATTTGAAAATAATTAAAATCCGCAAACAGACGATTGAAACTGTTAACCCTCCCGTTTTACTAAGAAATCTACACCTTCAAAATGGCGGCAAAGAACCGTTCATTCTTGCTCAAATTAAATATTTATTGTTGGTTCTTATATCTATACTTGGAACTGCGTCATTGATGACGTAGGGATGCAAACTATGTATAGCCGAAGCTTCGTTTGCGACCAGTTAGTAGCGTGCTAATATTTCGATTAGACTTATATGGGTTTAATACAATAATACCGTTATAATGACGCCGTTCATTATACACTGTATAGAGAGGGACATTTTCTAAACCAGCAATTTTCCTCCCCCTTTGGAAGAACGACTCCAGTCCTGAGCGAAATATAGCCAATATCATAAACCCTCATTTCGCGAAAAATATAATAACAGTCGAGACGGTCTTCGTCGTCAGAAAATCTCCTTTTCTAATTTGCCGTCCACGTATCGTACAGGGCTCGCGTAATTCCTTCCCTACCATCCCCGCTTTCGCTACAAGAAGTATAATTAAAGCTTAACACCCTTGTTTAAGTTCTCTCGGCGTCGTCTAGATGTCGCTCTCGTGGACATCCCCCTCTTTATTAGCGCTCCTCCGACGATATCCTGCCTCGTTCGTGTCTCCCTATTTCCGCGCTGTATGGTCATTTTTACTTCAGCGCTGCCAATCTCTGTACCCTCCCCTACTTCCTGCCCCCCCCCGCAACACGGTTCTTTAACTCATCTTCGGCGTTTCATCCCATCTAGCGGTCGTGGCTGGAATTTTTTCTTTCTTTTTCCGCTAATGATCTAATTTCGTCGCGGAAGCTTAGCCGCTGATAGAAGAATTTTCGTTTATTCTCTTCCCCCCTATTCTGCCTTCCCCCTTCTAGTCTTTTATTTTGAAGAAATTTTGCTCAATTTCTCTTGGCCACCAATCGGAAGACTGTTTCATTGTCCAAGGTTTCAGAAAGTGTCTGAAACTTCCTTTTCGCGGTATTCGGCTGTTTCTCGTTGTCATATATCGCTTCGGATTGTTGTTTTAAAAGAAAATGTACCGCATTCCGTTCAAAATGAACGTAAATGTTCAACCATAAATCTATAGCTACGTTCCGTAAGTTCTTCAGTTACTGATATCTATATGTGGAGTGACGTGGAATGGACGTTCTACTTAAAAATATTTGAGCCTCTAGCATGGACGTCAATTCAATTCAATTCATTTTTTTATTTACTATAAATTGTTTTACATTTTGAGATTTACGGGCCAAGTCATGAGTGACTTATAGATCTTTTTTGGACAATTGGATTAGGGTAGGGCAATTTTTATGAGCTAAATAAGTTAACGAATTTTTCTAATACCACCTCAGAGTGGTTAGCACTTTCACCTCGCAGCAAAAGGAGCAGGGTTCGATTCCAGCTTGTGGCATTGTGTGGAAACTCGGAACAACTCCTTCTGCGTAGAGTAATAATAATAATAACTCGGCCACCTGAATTAATGGCTTTAAAAGTCGCTTGATACTAAGGGACAATGACAACGTAGATACTTTTTTTCAGAGCTACTCCCAACCCACCTCAAGGCCAAAGCTCCTCCTAAAAAGTCAAGTCAACCCGGGTTAAGTTGTTTTCCCCAAACTTACGTCTCTGCCCAAATCGGGGAAATTTCGAACAAAATGCAATTACGAATGGTCTGGGTCATTTTGAAAACGAACGTTTATGAAAGGTATGGGTTATCCAGAAGACGAGCATTGTTTAATGGCCTGGGCGATTCCGAAGATGAACGTTATTTCAATGAACTGGGTATATCGAGAAGACGAGCGTTTTTGAATGGACTGGGTTTTTCGGAAGACGAGCGTTTTTAATGGACTGGGTTTTTCGGAAGACGAGCGTTTTTAATGGACTGGGTTTTTCGGAAGACGAGCGTTTTTAATGGACTGGGTTTTTCGGAAGACGAGCGTTTTTAATGGACTGGGTTTTTCGGAAGACGAGCGTTTTTAATGGACTGGGTTTTTCGGAAGACGAGCGTTTTTAATGGACTGGGTTTTTCGGAAGACGAGCGTTTTTAATGGACTGGGTTTTTCGGAAGACGAGCGTTTTTAATGGACTGGGTTTTTCGGAAGACGAGCGTTTTTAATGGACTGGGTTTTTTGGAAAACGAGCGTTTTTAATGGACTGGGTTTTTCGGAAGACGAGCGTTTTTAATGGACTGGGTTTTTTGGAAAACGAGCGTTTTTTAATGGACTGGGTTATTCAAAAACGAGTGTTTTTGATTGGACTGGGTTAGGCAGATCTTTTGTGGTTAATAATAGACATATAAGAGGAAATGGGTTAATCAGACATCAACCGATATAAATTTTTCAGTCTTTAATATTATAAGGAAATTGTGGAAATTTGTGCGTCCAAACTTTGCTACTTTTAATTGATTTTCTCTATTATTTTTATCGCAATGTTGTGAATGGTTATCGTAATTTTCTGTGGCGAATATGAAGTGTTACTTTTTTACTAATATGCGAAACTATAAATTCCAGGGGGGCTAAGAAGATGGTAGTCACGTGACTTTGTGGAGAACTACAGCGCCATCTATCCTAATTAATACGAACTATTATTCATTTTATGTTGATAATGATGGTTTAAAATTTGATCGATAATCTATTTAAAACACTTTGTAATAGAAAGGTGGAAGTTAATTAGCTGTCTGCAGTATTTGGAAGGAATAATTTTTTTCTTTAACGTCGCGCGGCCAACTATGAGCACGAGTTACCGAATCAAAGTTGGCTGTGAAAAGGTAGTCACGTGATTTTGTTTTCCCATTTTCACAAGTTGGTTAAGACCAAATTTACTTTATAGTTTCGCCTATTGGCATGGTGTTTGAAAAATCTTTATTAATGATTTTTCAGGGCCGTTAAGTAACTCTTAGGGCAGGGGGGGGATGAGTGAAAAATATTTTTTAATAAACAAAGTGATTGAGAAAGCGGCGAAATAAATTTTTCTTTGTGGAAAACTCACTTTTTGAATGGTAATGCTTAATGTTAAATTATGTTAAAAGACAAAAAAATCTATTAAAGTAAAAATAAGTTTTGTAAATTATTCAAACATTAGCTTAAATACGCAAAATAAAGGTACTCATATGTCCAGGACATCTTATTTTAAGAAATAATACTTAGATTTGCTAAAAACACCAAGTTAACTAGCTAAAAATATTTCGTTACATGCGATAAAAATTGCTTCTCTGAGGCTAAACAAGTTATTTTAAGTTTTACGGAGTTGTCAACGACGGATTTTATTCGAGGTCGAATTAAAATAAGATTTTACATAAAAATAAACAGTTAAAATTTAATATAAGGCAAATCGACTTAAGCCAATTTTTCTAATCTGGAAGTTCTATTGTTGAAAATTGAAATAATTGGTTTCTCAAAATTAATTTTTTTTAGCTATCTAGTTCGATCGAACTGAGCTAGTGATTGTAAGTTGCAGCCTTTGTAAAGTCAAATCAGGAAATTACCGTGCTGCCTGTGAGTCTGAAGAAACAGGCGCTGCTTAAATATCTTCGAATGTATTTTAAAAATCTTTGACTGGCCGCCGTAGCGAGCTAGAATCTCTGTAAGCCACGCCCGTTCTATAAGAATCATCATAGTATCGCTTAGACATTGCAAGTGTATACGTATATAAATTCCTGTTCAAATATTACATTTACTTACAAAGAGGCATCCCGAAGTGTAACCCACCGATTTCGTTCAAACTCGGGGGATTGGTTAACGTTCATGCATCATGAACAATCCTAAAGGGAATTTATTCAATGGGCAACCGTTTTGTCATGGCAACGAAAAATGTTTTTGACAATACAAATTTTCCCATTGAAAATAACATGGGATTTTGAATTCAAATTGATCAAAAGTTGATCAATTTTGATGTTTTTACTGTCAATTTTAATTTATTTTTTCTTTTTTTGGCATTTTCAAAATTTTGAAATTTGTTTAAATTTTTCACAGGGGGGGGGGGGGCAAGGAATCGGTCAGAATCCCATGTTATTTTCAATGGGAAAATTTAAATTTTTTGTTGTCAAAAACATTTTTCGTTGCCATGGCAAAACGGTTGCCCATTGAATAAATTCCCTTTAGGATTTTTCATCATACATGAACGTTAACCAATCCCCCGAGTTTGAACAAAATCAGTGGGTTGCACTTCGGGATGTCTCCTTGTTAGACTTTCAAACTTGATCCTTTCGTCGTCAAGCTCAAAGTAAGGAATATTTTCTTAAAATCTCCACAGCTGCGGTGTATCCGCTGGAACTTTTTCCGACGTTAGTTGTTTTAACATACTTTAAAATTTAAAATATAATAAAAATTAACTGTGAACCGAAGACGCAGCTGCGGCTTAATCCTTTAAGACTAGCGTATTATATTCTCAGAATTTTTCCTTGAGTTTATTGTTGGAAAGAAGCCAAAATGATGAAAGCACTGCTGAAACTGAATACATGTATGATGAAGAAGATATTGGAGATAAAAAAATCGAGTCCTTTTTTGGAATATTTAAATTTCCGACGACTCAAATTACTAGAGGGTTTGACTAAGAATTGCATATATCAAATTCTGAGGAAGTTGGGACGCGAAATTTTCCAATTAAAAAATGTCATTCTTAAAGGGGCAGTGAATGAATCATTGAAGCGCAGTTGTTAATTAAATTCGCGGATGAAAGTGGCTGCAGTTCGATTTAATATGAACTTTTCTTTCTATGAACAATGGTTAGTATTAACGTAATCCAACTCGCATCCGGTTTTAAAGAATCCACTAACTGTTATTTAACCGCTGTTATTTGACAGATTTCGTTGATATAGATATAGTTTAGTAATGTTAGCTATATTTAACTTTATAGCTTATTAACTTCTAATCTGTTTAATTTTTGCGTTTCAAACTTCATTATATCGAAGTCCGGTAAGAATAAGAATAAAAGAATATATATAGATATAAACAAATCGCGGTTCCGCTTCCGGTGTTATCTATACGATATAAACAAATCGCGGTTCCGCTTCCGGTGTTATCTATACGATATAAACAAATCGCGGTTCCGCTTCCGGTGTTATCTATACGATATAAACAAATCGCGGTTCCGCTTCCGGTGTTATCTATACGATATAAACAAATCGCGGCTCCGCTTCCGGTGTTATCTATACGATATAAACAAATCGCGGTTCCGCTTCCGGTGTTATCTATACGATATAAACAAATCGCGGTTCCGCTTCCGGTGTTATCTATACGATATAAACAAATCGCGGTTCCGCTTCCGGTGTTATCTATACGATATAAACAAATCGCGGTTCCGCTTCCGGTGTTATCTATACGATATAAACAAATCGCGGTTCCGCTTCCGGTGTTATCTATACGATATAAACAAATCGCGGTTCCGCTTCCGGTGTTATCTATACGATATAAACAAATCGCGGTTCCGCTTCCGGTGTTATCTATACGATATAAACAAATCGCGGTTCCGCTTCCGGTGTTATCTATACGATATAAACAAATCGCGGTTCCGCTTCCGGTGTTATCTATACGATATAAACAAATCGCGGTTCCGCTTCCGGTGTTATCTATACGATATAAACAAATCGCGGTTCCGCTTCCGGTGTTATCTATACGATGTAAACAAATCGCGGTTCCGCTTCCGGTGTTATCTATACGATATAAACAAATCGCGGTTCCGCTTCCGGTGTTATCTATACGAAGTAAACAAATCGCGGTTCCGCTTCCGGTGTTATCTATACGAAGTAAACAAATCGCGGTTCCGCTTCCGGTGTTATCTATACGAAGTAAACAAATCGCGGTTCCGCTTCCGGTGTTATCTATACGATATAAACAAATCGCGGTTCCGCTTCCGGTGTTATCTATACGATATAAACAAATCGCGGTTCCGCTTCCGGTGTTATCTATACGAAGTAAACAAATCGCGGTTCCGCTTCCGGTGTTATCTATACAATGTAAACAAACCGCGGTACCACTTCCGGTTTAATCAATACAATGTAAACAAACCGCGGTTCGCTTCCGGTGTTATCTATACGATATAAACAAATCGCGGTTCGCTTCCGGTGTTATCTATACGAAGTAAACAAATCGCGGTTCGCTTCCGGTGTTATCTATACGAAGTAAACAAACCGCGGTACCACTTCCGGTTTAATCAATACAATGTAAACAAATCGCGGTTCCGCTTCCGGTGTTATCTATACGAAGTAAACAAATCGCGGTTCCGCTTCCGGTGTTATCTATACGAAGTAAACAAATCGCGGTTCCGCTTCCGGTGTTATCTATACGATATAAACAAATCGCGGTTCCGCTTCCGGTGTTATCTATACGATTTAAACAAATCGCGGTTCCGCTTCCGGTGTTATCTATACGATATAAACAAATCGCGGTTCCGCTTCCGGTGTTATCTATACGATATAAACAAATCGCGGTTCCGCTTCCGGTGTTATCTATACGAAGTAAACAAATCGCGGTTCCGCTTCCGGTGTTATCTATACGAAGTAAACAAATCGCGGTTCCGCTTCCGGTGTTATCTATACAATGTAAACAAACCGCGGTACCACTTCCGGTTTAATCAATACAATGTAAACAAACCGCGGTTCGCTTCCGGTGTTATCTATACGATATAAACAAATCGCGGTTCGCTTCCGGTGTTATCTATACGAAGTAAAAAAATCGCGGTTCGCTTCCGGTGTTATCTATACGAAGTAAACAAACCGCGGTACCACTTCCGGTTTAATCAATACAATGTAAACAAATCGCGGTTCCGCTTCCGGTGTTATCTATACGATATAAACAAATCACGGTTCCGCTTCCGGTGTTATCTATACGATATAAACAAATCGCGGTTCGCTTCCGGTGTTATCTATACGATATAAACAAATCGCGGTTCCGCTTCCGGTGTTATCTATACGATATAAACAAATCGCGGTTCCGCTTCCGGTGTTATCTATACGATATAAACAAATCGCGGTTCCGCTTCCGGTGTTATCTATACGATATAAACAAATCGCGGTTCCGCTTCCGGTGTTATCTATACGATATAAACAAATCGCGGTTCCGCTTCCGGTGTTATCTATACGATATAAACAAATCGCGGCTCGCTTCCGGTGTTATCTATACGATATACACAAATCACGGTTCCGCTTCCGGTGTTATCTATACGATATAAACAAATCGCGGTTCCGCTTCCGGTGTTATCTATACGATATAAACAAATCGCGGTTCCGCTTCCGGTGTTATCTATACGATATAAACAAATCGCGGTTCGCTTCCGGTGTTATCTATACGAAGTAAACATACCGCGGTACCACTTCCGGTTTAATCAATACAATGTAAACAAATCGTAGTTCCGCTTCCGGTGTTATTTATAATATTTTAACTTTCTACTGATTTGTATAAGAAAATTTTATCGATTGCCCGCAAATTGTATCAGATTCATTTACTGATTAGCAATTTTGCCTCGCAGCAAGAGGAGCCGGGTTCGATCCCAGCTTGTGGCACTGGGTGAAAACTCGGAAAATCTCCCACCGTGTTAAATTTGCAAGTTTTCTCCCCACTGGTTTAAGGGGTTTTCCTCCGAGTTCTTTCGTTTCCCATTTCTATAAAAACTTCTTGAGGTTAACGGTAATAGTTAGTGTATAGGGAACTTTTGCTCGCGTGACATGAAGAGCTTGGTACCACCCTCCTACGAATTGTAAACCGGCCACTAGAATCAATGGCATTATAAGTCGCTCGATGACTTTGGCCTGAGGTGGTGCCTTGGGTGGTGCCTTGGGTATTCGTCTAGATGATGATGATTATCTGATTAATACTTTTAGTAATAAAATAAATATAAATATTAAAATTTAGAATGTAATTTAATAATAGTAATAAATCCTGTAGAGGTTGGGGACGGTTAATCATTATCCATGATTAAATTGATTTTTTTCGGGAAAAAATGTAAACAAAGAAATTTACCGGTTAATATTTTGGAAAATGATTAAAAAACATGTATTATTCGTAAAGTTTGAGCTTTTTATCGAAAAAAACGTCGTTTTTCCGATTAATTTTTCAAATTTACCAAAAAATTAATCGGATAATACGGAAATATAAATTACTTGATCAAAACGGTTTACGAATTTTGAGAGCTTTAGCTATTGAATAAAAGTTAACCATCCCCGACCTCTAAATAAAGGGATATTTAAAACTGATAATTCTAAGGCATCTGAAACCAGCTCAACTTCTATCTATCGTCTTAGAATTAATTCAGATTCGTTTCGGTTTTTAAACTATTTGAGCGTAATTTCATATAATCTGATATCTTTATTGATCGACTCGGATTACAATAGTGTTAAAAGAGTTTAAAAGAATCAAATTTCAGTTTTTGTAAAATTTAATGTAAATTCTCGTCTAGCAGTTAAATCCCGGTTCAAGTGAAGTTTCAAATTAATACAAAATTTAGTTTAATCGATTAAATAATGTAAACCTAACGTATTTATCATCTACTCAATAGAGACTACGTTATTTACCTACGCAATTCCCTGTATAAAAAGGTCTTTTCCGAGCGCTGGGAGCACCTTGCACAGAAAGATTAACTGGCGGAAATATTTACATAAACGATCTTTTAGATCAAAAGAACTTTATTTCGTCTTTCTTTTCGTAGTTGAAAAATTCTGGAAATCTTTTTCTTAATAAAAGCTTATCTAACTGGCCGCCTATTCAACTACTAAAATACGTCTCCTGCTAAAGACGTCTCCGAAAAACTTGGAAAATCGCCTGCAGCGTCCCCTGCCGTCGTACTTAAAAGTTTCGAACGAACTTAAAGAGAAAAGTCTATAATGTAACTCTATAGAGAATATTTCGCCAATGTTTGCATTCGCTAAAAGCGCCATACAGGAACTTGTTTCATGCTGCGCAGATGTAAAAAAGAAAATTATGCTATACTAGTGTTGTAAGTCGGAAAAATTTCCATATTTTTACGAAAAAAATAATTTTCCCTCCAGGATAAGTCTAATATATTGTTTGCAAATTTAATAAAAAGCGGCATTTTCACCTAATTGTTTCGAATCTAAAAGTGAAACTAAACCTCTAGACTAGTTTAAACTGATTAACAATGTAACACTATTAATGTTTTGAAGTATGTTTACTGATATTAGACATTTTATATCGATAAAAAGTTAAGAACAATAAAAACCCTTAAAAAGTAATTTATGTTTCAATTTTTAATTTTTCCGATTTGCGGAACATTTTCCGCAATTCGGGAAATTTTCTGGAAATTTTTCTGCATTTTATTTTTCCGGAAAATTAACAACATTATGCAAATTATTAGATTCTTTGCAAAATTATTTCACTATCATTGTGTAGGCTAGATAATTTAAAAAAAATAAAAGTAAATTTTATGAAAATTGCCGTTGTCGACTGCAAGATTTAATTTAAAGAAAAGCTGAACATGAGTGCAAAATGTTAGTGGGTTCGAAACTTATTGACAATATGGTAAGACCTATCAGAGTTATTGAAATATTTAAATGATTGCAAAAAGGCGTACCATATGGCACACTGGGGAAATTATGGTACGTTCCAAATTCCTAGCTAGAATTATTGAATTGTACCATAATTATGGTACGTCTCTCAACGCTGCTGAGTTTTCAATGAAATCACCCGAAACAATCGGTCTAGGAAATAAGACTGATTTTACTAATCAAAAACCAGTTTCTTCATTGCTTGGGTCAGTTATATTGTTTCACCAACGCGGGTGACAGTTAAGCCTTAAAGCTATTTCAACCGGACGAACCAACTCAAAACCAGACATTTTGTCAATTCTTCAATCTTTTTTTATGAGAAAGGCGTAAGAGAAATGAATTGGGTTTGCTTTATTGGTTAAATAAGTAATAATTTAAAAATGTTCAGAGCACATTTAAACCCATAATTATTTTATAAATATTATTATAACACTTCTAAGAGTGAAAGCTCAAGTTAGATACTAATTAATGGAGCATTACTCTACGCAATACAGAGTGATGCTAAAGTAGGCACAAAACAGGGAAAGAATAAATTTCTTAAATGTAAAAAACCCCGTACACTCTTGAGAAAAATCATATTAGAAATTTTGAAATCAACTTGAAAATCCAGAAATCTGGACCAAAATCGGTTTAAAAAACTCGAAGTCAGCCTAAAAACACCAGAAATCAACACGAAAATTGTGCTCTGAAATGACAAAATTACTTTCCGATTTCTGAAATCTTAAAATCAGTTTTTACTCACAATCCTAGGGATTTGTGTGTAGGCCTACTAGATTCACGTACAATGTAGCCGATGCCGATTCCGCCGATGCCGCCGTGTCGCGAATATCTCTTCAACAGTTAGGTCTAGAAAGGTCAATTATATCTCGTTCGAATGTACATACCTCGGCATGGATAGCCTTTAATAAAGTTTTGAAATCGGAGCCCTAGAAGTTGGGCATTTGCCCAATTTACTATTTTTGGTGGTTTCGCTTTGTGTGGTAGATATTTTAGTTAAAAATAAGTCCGTTAACATTGAAAACAATATTTTTGGTTAGGTTAGGATTCAGCGGATCTACACCTTTGGTTATATCAGTAAATATTAAATTTAAGTATAGTTTCCAGGGTAATTTACGGGACCCCAATTTTCGTGGTTTCATATTTTCGAATAAAAGTCTACATAACGTTCCTTAATTTAAGTCCGATTTTTATGAGATTTATATTTTTGAATAGCTGTGGTTTCCAGATAACCTAGATTTGCAATTCGTTGCTTAATTTTAATTCTAATTAAGGTTTTTTGGACAGCGTATACGGACCACCGCAACTTCCGACATTGTAAATCGGCGTGCTTATATAAAAAAAGTGAGTTGCAGGCTAAGAAAGACTAAATATATAGTACAGTCGGCGCAAGGATACCTCAGACCATTTCCGGCCAGTCGACCGCGCGAAATTTGAATTTGACCACTTTACGGTCAATTTCAAATTTCGTGATTTTCACCGTATTTCCGCGCCATCTAGGAACCGAAATTGGAATCTATTTTTTAATTTCATGTTGTCATTAATTACTAAATACAGCGGAATTATTTTGCTAAAGAAGGTTCGATAATGACAGCTCCAAATATTTTAAATAGTAGCCCAAGAGGTCCCTATAAAAAGCATGATAAAGGTTTATTTTTAACAAGTAAAGAGATAAAAATAATTTAAACGTCTATAGCTCATTAAGACAACGTTACTCCCATGAAAGCGTGGTAACTATTTTAAAAGAAACTGCCGATTTAACTGGTAAGACGTAGAAATAAATTTACAAAATTAAATAATTATACATACTATTTTAAATTTAAGGATGATAAGAATGCTCGCCACCACAATTATGAAATTAAAAAAAAGATTCCAATTTTGGTCTCTAGATGGCGCTAAAAGCCGATGAAAAGAGCAAAATTCGAATTTGACCGTAAAATGGCCAAATTCAAATTTCGCGCGGTGGAATGACCGGAAACGATCTGAGGCATCCTTGCGCCGATTGTACTATATATTTTGTCTTTCTTAGCCTGCAACTGACTATAGAGGTTTAATTATCGCATTTTTCAAGGCCGTTCGCGTCGCACTTTCAACGTATGACCAGAACTAAAAATTAGAGTGACACTTAACGTTTGCGCAGAAGTAACAAATAAGTGTGACACTCAACGAGTGACCAGAAGTAACTAATAAGAGTGACACTTAACGTGTGACCATAAGTAACAAATAAATGTGATACTCAACGTCTGACCAGAATTAACAAATAAGTGTGACCACAGAAGTAACAAATAAGTGTAAGTGCAAATAAGTATGGCCGTGGGTATATATTGGTTATATCACCTGCGTTGCAGGTTGCTGTGAATAGCTCAAACAAACTTTGTGTATACGTCTTGTTTATTTCTGAAATCACTTCGATATTCAAAATCCCGTTCCGGAGTACCCGGGTGTACCAAATGAAAATGAGATCCTTACAAAGCCTTCATCTATAACTGCCCCAATTAATTTCAAACATATTACGACCGATAGACCTTATTTCTACTGTTGAAAGCGATTCAAATTTCAACCAGCTTTGTCTGATCGTTCACGTAGACAACCTTTACCTGGCACCTACATAAACTACTAACAACTTGCGGATCATTTTTAGCTCCACGTGAGGTAGCTCTTTTTCCAACAGATGTCGCTATCGTCCAAATCAAAACAAGATGCTTAAGCTACATTTTGACCCAAAATTCGGGACATAAAAGTACCCTTCGCGTTAATTGGCTCATTTGAAAATTTCACAATAACTTAAATTATAGCAATTTTTAACAATATATTTTACATGGGATATATAAATTTTATTAAAGTCCACTAACGATGTAAGTAGAGTATAAGTTATCTAATTACAATACTTTGCACAGCGGCGTAGCTAGGGGGTTGTGGGGGCGGTCCGCCCCGGCTTCCACCCATTTGGGCGTGATTTAAGGGTGACACCCGACCGTGGAAAAATAAAAACTGACACAAACTAGAGTAAGTAGCACACCATGATATCCGCCCCGGGTGTCACCCATGCTGGCTACGCCACTGACTCTGCAATGGTTCTCTGACGTTATAGTTTCGCTATTTTGAATTTTAGCTTCCTTGTCCATTAATAGATGGCACCACGCTCTCCAGTAAAGTCGTTTTTAATAACAAGGGCCTTATCATAATACAGGTGGTAATGATAGAGCCGACACTAGCTTTTAATGGTTATTTTAGATAGAAAATTTTACGTCGGGAGAATGGAAAGTGTAATAAGTACGATTGCATCGTGCCATCTCTATAGAATCGGATTTTTAATCTCGATTTCCGAATTGTCGCTACAGTGAATTAAGTCCTAATCAAAGTTGAAAAGTATAAGCTAGTTTCCTAGACGGACGAACAGCTGAAAAGAGGCTGCAAGGCTTACGACTGTTTCGTTCCCGCTGCTATCAAATTACGCCTCGTCCTCCTCTTGCCCGAAATAAAAAAACACAAAAGGATATATGTAGGAGGTAATTTAAACACTCCTAACGTGATAGGCCAGAGAGATAGTAGGAGATAGAGGAAATGGGAAGTTGTAAGGAGACTTTCTCTAGAATTCATAATTCAATCGGGTGTCTTAGGCGGCGCGAAATTCTCCACCTTTGGCGTTCAGCCTATTCTTTTTCTGATAAATTGAGCCTAAATCTCGTTGGACATCTCATCTACGCGCGCTTTGAGTGCGATATACGATCTTCCGAATAGGAATCCGGAAACGTATTAAGGATTTCCGAGTACAAGAACGTCTTAGCTTGAAGCAACCTGAATCGGCGTCTGTCTTTTCCAGTCAGCTCAAACTACGCGAAGTCCAATTTTAAAGATTTCAACTTGGGAGAAATATGAGTCGTGGAAAGGCTTAATTCTAGTGTTATTAATTTTCCGGAAAAATAAAATGCGGAAAGGTTTCCGCAAATCGGAAAAATAAAAATTGAAACATAAATTACTTTTTAAAGGTTTTTAATGTTTTTAACTTTTTATCGATATGAAATGTCTAATAACAGTAAACATACTACAAAACATTAATAGTGTTACATTGTTAATCAGTTTAAACTAGTCTAGAGGGTTAGTTTTACTTTCAGATTCGAAAAAATGAGGCGAAAATGCCACTTTATTTAGATTTGCAAACAATATATTAGACTAATCATGGAAGGAAAACTTTTTTTATTTTTCGCGGAAAATTTACAACACTAGTTAATTCATTTATATGGCCGTCTTGTTCAAATTATTATTATGGCCGTAGCTTCTCCGCACCTCGGTTCGTCGGAAACACGTGGTTTTTGTTAGTGGGAAGCAACCTAGGGGTATGAAATGTTGTATCCTTTTCAGTCCCACTTGCGACTGCGCGGACTTTAAGTTCCCCCTGGTGGTTGTCTAGTAAAAAAACGTTTATCAACACTGACATTGGATTTAATGTGGCCTTGGTTTAAAATTAATTTTAATATTAAATTCCAAACACGCCACGTGTACAAGAGGTCGGACATTCAAAGAAATCTCGTACGATTTCCAAGAAATACGAAATACGAAGATTTTATCAAAATCTGGAAATGCGGCAAGAAATCTAGAAATCCAGAAATCCGACGAGAAATCCCGAAAAACGACGATAAATACCGAAATCTGACGATAAATAGAGAAATTGCAAAATCGTGAAATCCGACGACATATCTAGAAATCCGACGGGAAATCTCAAAATCCAGCAAGAAATCCCAAAATCCGACGAAAAATCGAGAAATTTCAAAATCGTGAAATCCGACGACATATCTAGAAATCCGACGGGAAATCTCAAAATCCAGCAAGAAATCCCAAAATCCGACGAAAAATCGAGAAATTGCAAAATCGCGAAATCCGACGACATATCTAGAAATCCGACGGGAAATCTCAAAATCCAGCAAGAAATCCCAAAATCCGACGAAAAATCGAGAAATTTCAGAATCGTGAAATCCGACGAGATATCCAGAAATCCGACGGGAAATCCCAAAATCCAGCAAGAAATCCCAAAATCCGACGAAAAATCGAGAAATTTCAAAATCGTGAAATCCGACGAGATATCCAGAAATCCGACGGGAAATCCCAAAATCCGACGAAAAATCGAGAAATTTCAGAATCGTGAAATCCGACGAGATATCCAGAAATCCGACGGGAAATCTCAAAATCCAGCAAGAAATCCCAAAATCCGACGAAAAATCGAGAAATTTCAAAATCGTGAAATCCGACGAGATATCCAGAAATCCGACGGGAAATCCCAAAATCCGACGAAAAATCGAGAAATTTCAAAATCGTGAAATCCGACGAGATATCCAGAAATCCGACGGGAAATCTCAAAATCCAGCAAGAAATCCCAAAATCCGACGAAAAATCGAGAAATTTCAAAATCGTGAAATCCGACGAGAAATCCCGAGAAACGACGATAAATACCGAAATCTGACGATAAATCGAGAAATTACAAAATCGCGAAATCCGACGAGATATCCAGAAATCCGACGGGAAATCTCAAAATCCAGCAAGAAATCCCAAAATCCAGCAAGAAATCCCAAAATCCGACGAAAAATCGAGAAATTGAAAAATCGCGAAATCCGACGACATATCTAGAAATCCGACGGGAAATCTCAAAATCCAGCAAGAAATCCCAAAATCCGACGAAAAATCGAGAAATTTCAGAATCGTGAAATCCGACGAGATATCCAGAAATCCGACGGGAAATCTCAAAATCCAGCAAGAAATCCCAAAATCCGACGAAAAATCGAGAAATTTCAGAATCGTGAAATCCGACGAGATATCCAGAAATCCGACGGGAAATCCCAAAATCCGACGAAAAATCGAGAAATTTCAGAATCGTGAAATCCGACGAGATATCCAGAAATCCGACGGGAAATCTCAAAATCCAGCAAGAAATCCCAAAATCCGACGAAAAATCGAGAAATTTCAAAATCGTGAAATCCGACGACATATCTAGAAATCCGACGGGAAATCTCAAAATCCAGCAAGAAATCCCAAAATCCGACGAAAAATCGAGAAATTGCAAAATCGCGAAATCCGACGACATATCTAGAAATCCGACGGGAAATCCCAAAATCCAGCAAGAAATCCCAAAATCCGACGAAAAATCGAGAAATTTCAGAATCGTGAAATCCGACGAGATATCCAGAAATCCGACGGGAAATCCCAAAATCCAGCAAGAAATCCCAAAATCCGACGAAAAATCGAGAAATTTCAAAATCGTGAAATCCGACGAGATATCCAGAAATCCGACGGGAAATCTCAAAATCCAGCAAGAAATCCCAAAATCCAGCAAGAAATCCCAAAATCCGACGAAAAATCGAGAAATTGCAAAATCGCGAAATCCGACGGGAAATCTCAAAATCCAGCAAGAAATCCCAAAATCCGACGAAAAATCGAGAAATTTCAGAATCGTGAAATCCGACGAGATATCCAGAAATCCGACGGGAAATCTCAAAATCCAGCAAGAAATCCCAAAATCCGACGAAAAATCGAGAAATTTCAGAATCGTGAAATCCGACGAGATATCCAGAAATCCGACGGGAAATCCCAAAATCCGACGAAAAATCGAGAAATTTCAGAATCGTGAAATCCGACGAGATATCCAGAAATCCGACGGGAAATCTCAAAATCCAGCAAGAAATCCCAAAATCCGACGAAAAATCGAGAAATTTCAAAATCGTGAAATCCGACGACATATCTAGAAATCCGACGGGAAATCTCAAAATCCAGCAAGAAATCCCAAAATCCGACGAAAAATCGAGAAATTGCAAAATCGCGAAATCCGACGACATATCTAGAAATCCGACGGGAAATCTCAAAATCCAGCAAGAAATCCCAAAATCCGACGAAAAATCGAGAAATTTCAGAATCGTGAAATCCGACGAGATATCCAGAAATCCGACGGGAAATCCCAAAATCCAGCAAGAAATCCCAAAATCCGACGAAAAATCGAGAAATTTCAAAATCGTGAAATCCGACGAGATATCCAGAAATCCGACGGGAAATCCCAAAATCCGACGAAAAATCGAGAAATTTCAGAATCGTGAAATCCGACGAGATATCCAGAAATCCGACGGGAAATCTCAAAATCCAGCAAGAAATCCCAAAATCCGACGAAAAATCGAGAAATTTCAAAATCGTGAAATCCGACGAGATATCCAGAAATCCGACGGGAAATCCCAAAATCCGACGAAAAATCGAGAAATTTCAAAATCGTGAAATCCGACGAGATATCCAGAAATCCGACGGGAAATCTCAAAATCCAGCAAGAAATCCCAAAATCCGACGAAAAATCGAGAAATTTCAAAATCGTGAAATCCGACGAGAAATCCCGAGAAACGACGATAAATACCGAAATCTGACGATAAATCGAGAAATTACAAAATCGCGAAATCCGACGAGATATCCAGAAATCCGACGGGAAATCTCAAAATCCAGCAAGAAATCCCAAAATCCAGCAAGAAATCCCAAAATCCGACGAAAAATCGAGAAATTGCAAAATCGCGAAATCCGACGACATATCTAGAAATCCGACGGGAAATCTCAAAATCCAGCAAGAAATCCCAAAATCCGACGAAAAATCGAGAAATTTCAGAATCGTGAAATCCGACGAGATATCCAGAAATCCGACGGGAAATCTCAAAATCCAGCAAGAAATCCCAAAATCCGACGAAAAATCGAGAAATTTCAGAATCGTGAAATCCGACGAGATATCCAGAAATCCGACGGGAAATCCCAAAATCCGACGAAAAATCGAGAAATTTCAGAATCGTGAAATCCGACGAGATATCCAGAAATCCGACGGGAAATCTCAAAATCCAGCAAGAAATCCCAAAATCCGACGAAAAATCGAGAAATTTCAAAATCGTGAAATCCGACGAGATATCCAGAAATCCGACGGGAAATCCCAAAATCCGACGAAAAATCGAGAAATTTCAAAATCGTGAAATCCGACGAGATATCCAGAAATCCGACGGGAAATCTCAAAATCCAGCAAGAAATCCCAAAATCCGACGAAAAATCGAGAAATTTCAAAATCGTGAAATCCGACGAGAAATCCCGAGAAACGACGATAAATACCGAAATCTGACGATAAATCGAGAAATTACAAAATCGCGAAATCCGACGAGATATCCAGAAATCCGACGGGAAATCTCAAAATCCAGCAAGAAATCCCAAAATCCAGCAAGAAATCCCAAAATCCGACGAAAAATCGAGAAATTGCAAAATCGCGAAATCCGACGACATATCTAGAAATCCGACGGGAAATCTCAAAATCCAGCAAGACATCCCAAAATCCGACGAAAAATCGAGAAATTTCAGAATCGTGAAATCCGACGAGATATCCAGAAATCCGACGGGAAATCCCAAAATCCAGCAAGAAATCCCAAAATCCGACGAAAAATCGAGAAATTTCAAAATCGTGAAATCCGACGAGATATCCAGAAATCCGACGGGAAATCCCAAAATCCGACGAAAAATCGAGAAATTTCAGAATCGTGAAATCCGACGAGATATCCAGAAATCCGACGGGAAATCTCAAAATCCAGCAAGAAATCCCAAAATCCGACGAAAAATCGAGAAATTTCAAAATCGTGAAATCCGACGAGATATCCAGAAATCCGACGGGAAATCCCAAAATCCGACGAAAAATCGAGAAATTTCAAAATCGTGAAATCCGACGAGATATCCAGAAATCCGACGGGAAATCTCAAAATCCAGCAAGAAATCCCAAAATCCGACGAAAAATCGAGAAATTTCAAAATCGTGAAATCCGACGAGAAATCCCGAGAAACGACGATAAATACCGAAATCTGACGATAAATCGAGAAATTACAAAATCGTGAAATCCGACGAGATATCCAGAAATCCGACGGGAAATCTCAAAATCCAGCAAGAAATCCCAAAATCCAGCAAGAAATCCCAAAATCCGACGAAAAATCGAGAAATTGCAAAATCGCGAAATCCGACGACATATCTAGAAATCCGACGGGAAATCTCAAAATCCAGCAAGAAATCCCAAAATCCGACGAAAAATCGAGAAATTTCAGAATCGTGAAATCCGACGAGATATCCAGAAATCCGACGGGAAATCTCAAAATCCAGCAAGAAATCCCAAAATCCGACGAAAAATCGAGAAATTTCAGAATCGTGAAATCCGACGAGATATCCAGAAATCCGACGGGAAATCCCAAAATCCGACGAAAAATCGAGAAATTTCAGAATCGTGAAATCCGACGAGATATCCAGAAATCCGACGGGAAATCTCAAAATCCAGCAAGAAATCCCAAAATCCAGCAAGAAATCCCAAAATCCAGCAAGAAATCCCAAAATCCGACGAAAAATCGAGAAATTGCAAAATCGCGAAATCCGACGGGAAATCTCAAAATCCAGCAAGAAATCCCAAAATCCGACGAAAAATCGAGAAATTTCAGAATCGTGAAATCCGACGAGATATCCAGAAATCCGACGGGAAATCTCAAAATCCAGCAAGAAATCCCAAAATCCGACGAAAAATCGAGAAATTTCAGAATCGTGAAATCCGACGAGATATCCAGAAATCCGACGGGAAATCCCAAAATCCGACGAAAAATCGAGAAATTTCAGAATCGTGAAATCCGACGAGATATCCAGAAATCCGACGGGAAATCTCAAAATCCAGCAAGAAATCCCAAAATCCGACGAAAAATCGAGAAATTTCAAAATCGTGAAATCCGACGACATATCTAGAAATCCGACGGGAAATCTCAAAATCCAGCAAGAAATCCCAAAATCCGACGAAAAATCGAGAAATTGCAAAATCGCGAAATCCGACGACATATCTAGAAATCCGACGGGAAATCTCAAAATCCAGCAAGAAATCCCAAAATCCGACGAAAAATCGAGAAATTTCAGAATCGTGAAATCCGACGAGATATCCAGAAATCCGACGGGAAATCCCAAAATCCAGCAAGAAATCCCAAAATCCGACGAAAAATCGAGAAATTTCAAAATCGTGAAATCCGACGAGATATCCAGAAATCCGACGGGAAATCCCAAAATCCGACGAAAAATCGAGAAATTTCAGAATCGTGAAATCCGACGAGATATCCAGAAATCCGACGGGAAATCTCAAAATCCAGCAAGAAATCCCAAAATCCGACGAAAAATCGAGAAATTTCAAAATCGTGAAATCCGACGAGATATCCAGAAATCCGACGGGAAATCCCAAAATCCGACGAAAAATCGAGAAATTTCAAAATCGTGAAATCCGACGAGATATCCAGAAATCCGACGGGAAATCTCAAAATCCAGCAAGAAATCCCAAAATCCGACGAAAAATCGAGAAATTTCAAAATCGTGAAATCCGACGAGAAATCCCGAGAAACGACGATAAATACCGAAATCTGACGATAAATCGAGAAATTACAAAATCGCGAAATCCGACGAGATATCCAGAAATCCGACGGGAAATCTCAAAATCCAGCAAGAAATCCCAAAATCCAGCAAGAAATCCCAAAATCCGACGAAAAATCGAGAAATTGCAAAATCGCGAAATCCGACGACATATCTAGAAATCCGACGGGAAATCTCAAAATCCAGCAAGAAATCCCAAAATCCGACGAAAAATCGAGAAATTTCAGAATCGTGAAATCCGACGAGATATCCAGAAATCCGACGGGAAATCTCAAAATCCAGCAAGAAATCCCAAAATCCGACGAAAAATCGAGAAATTTCAGAATCGTGAAATCCGACGAGATATCCAGAAATCCGACGGGAAATCCCAAAATCCGACGAAAAATCGAGAAATTTCAGAATCGTGAAATCCGACGAGATATCCAGAAATCCGACGGGAAATCTCAAAATCCAGCAAGAAATCCCAAAATCCGACGAAAAATCGAGAAATTTCAAAATCGTGAAATCCGACGAGATATCCAGAAATCCGACGGGAAATCCCAAAATCCGACGAAAAATCGAGAAATTTCAAAATCGTGAAATCCGACGAGATATCCAGAAATCCGACGGGAAATCTCAAAATCCAGCAAGAAATCCCAAAATCCGACGAAAAATCGAGAAATTTCAAAATCGTGAAATCCGACGAGAAATCCCGAGAAACGACGATAAATACCGAAATCTGACGATAAATCGAGAAATTACAAAATCGCGAAATCCGACGAGATATCCAGAAATCCGACGGGAAATCTCAAAATCCAGCAAGAAATCCCAAAATCCAGCAAGAAATCCCAAAATCCGACGAAAAATCGAGAAATTGCAAAATCGCGAAATCCGACGACATATCTAGAAATCCGACGGGAAATCTCAAAATCCAGCAAGACATCCCAAAATCCGACGAAAAATCGAGAAATTTCAGAATCGTGAAATCCGACGAGATATCCAGAAATCCGACGGGAAATCCCAAAATCCAGCAAGAAATCCCAAAATCCGACGAAAAATCGAGAAATTTCAAAATCGTGAAATCCGACGAGATATCCAGAAATCCGACGGGAAATCCCAAAATCCGACGAAAAATCGAGAAATTTCAGAATCGTGAAATCCGACGAGATATCCAGAAATCCGACGGGAAATCTCAAAATCCAGCAAGAAATCCCAAAATCCGACGAAAAATCGAGAAATTTCAAAATCGTGAAATCCGACGAGATATCCAGAAATCCGACGGGAAATCCCAAAATCCGACGAAAAATCGAGAAATTTCAAAATCGTGAAATCCGACGAGATATCCAGAAATCCGACGGGAAATCTCAAAATCCAGCAAGAAATCCCAAAATCCGACGAAAAATCGAGAAATTTCAAAATCGTGAAATCCGACGAGAAATCCCGAGAAACGACGATAAATACCGAAATCTGACGATAAATCGAGAAATTACAAAATCGTGAAATCCGACGAGATATCCAGAAATCCGACGGGAAATCTCAAAATCCAGCAAGAAATCCCAAAATCCGATGAAAAATCGAGAAATCAAAATCGCGAAATCCGACGAGATATCCAGAAAAACGACGATAAATACCGAAATCCGACGAGAAATCCCGGACAAAAGTTAAAAAATCCGAAATCCCACAAGAAATATTGAAATCTTCTAAACCACGTACACATTTTTGGGGATGTCTGACCCTCGCCCAAATACGGCAGCTTCAACTCCTAAATGCAATTATCCTTCTTATTAGCTGCTCCGATTCGGTAAATAGTTGTTTGTAAAAGCTCTAGGGAGAGCATTTTGATACAAAGGGTACGTTTATTTGCAATGAAATCGGCTTACGCTCGTAATTCAACTCCGAATGTGAAAATAACATCCCAGACGCGTTTTGTAGAAACGAATGGGCCTTCAAGATTTTTTATTTATTTTTATGATTATTTCCGTCTTTCAGGCGGTGTTTCTCGTAATGGCTTATATTAAGCGGGGGGAATCTGCCTTTATTTTTCCAAAATAACGTCGTAAATTAGTTCAAGAATTGCCTGGTATTCTCCTCGTGGCGCGCCGTATAAAAATAAGCGCTTTCTAGCCGCTCTCCGGGGTCTTCTCCGTTTGGGGGTTTCGCGAGAAAACTGGTCAATATGGCCGCCAGGCCTCAAAGGCTAGGCGTGAAGGGGAAATAAGGCGATCATACTGGCTTTCCGCTATAGAGATGACGACGTCACTTGAAAACCACCGACGCGTTTGATTCATTCCTTTCAAACCGTTTCCCCGAAGATTTTTTATCGCGCAATCGCTTTTATTTAGCGGCGAAATAAGACGCTTATGAATTGCTCTCCCAAAATAATACCTTCCTCCGCAATCACCTCAAATTTTGTTTCTTAATATTAGCGTCAGCTGAAGCGATTTGATTTAAAATTGACTTCTTAATCGGTTTTATTGCTTGGTAATAATAATAGGTGTTTCTATAGATTAAAACAATAAAAATTAGCAACACGAGCGAAAGTTATTTAAGTGCTTTACTTGCACGCGGGTTTCAGATTCCGAAGGTCTCGCGACTGCAGCGCGTGCTCTCTACCTTCAAGTGACGCTGACAAAACATTGCCACATATGGGCGCGTCAAAATTCTAAGAATTCTTCCCTTGTTGGTGAGAATTCCCAAGGTTCTTACAAGCAGCACTATATGGAGAATTCCCACTTCTCAAAATTTTGAAGGTCCTTCTCGCAGGAAGTGACGTAATCTCTTCTCACGGGTTATCTTCAGGAGAGTCAGAATGCCTCCGAGCATTCTCACTTACAGTGTTAATTAAAATTATAAATAAAAATGGAAGCTAATATTCTAGTTAGTTTACTTGATGCTGAAGAAAATAAACAGCATTATATTTTTGTGGACGAAAATGAATCTCAGAGAAAACCGAATGGTAAGTTAATTTGGCTTAGTTTACTACTTTCGTGGCATTCTCGTACGCCGCCATCTTTAGAAAAATCTTTTTACATTTGACACTTTATAGAAAGTTCTCACGCGGAGCTAAATTCTCACGAAGAACTCCTTCTCAAGAGAAGAATTCGTTCTTAGAATTTTGACGCGCCCATGACATCCCGTACTTTATATAAACACCTATTCAAAGTAGAGATTAAAAAAGCCACCGATCAATTTAGTACACATTTTTCGGCAGCGCAAGATACCGAGCTGCCAGGCAAATGTGTATCCATGGTGTATCACATTGAGTTGGGAATATTAATCTAGAGGTCCAATCAAAACGTCGGATTTCAGTATTTCTCGAAACAAGTTTTTAAAAAATAAGAATACTGCCGTCTGCTCCCAAATGACGAGAAAACTTTATCATTCTACCCGTGGCGCCGTCTATCTCTCAATGGTTCGTTCAAATAAGACGCGTTTTCCGGCAAAAAGATTTTTTTTCACAAAAATAATGGATGGCGCCACAGGTCATACGATAACGTTTCTCGTCATTTTAGAGGAGACGGCACATTCGTAATTTTCAAAAACTTGTTTCGCGGGGAGCAGATTTGATTGGATCTCTAGATTAATATTCCCAACTCAATGATGTATCACTCGCAAAAAAATAGCAGTGTTGCCAGAGTAGATTTATTTGGTTTAACTTTCGTTTTCCCACCAAAATGGACGCTTCAATAAAAGATACTCGGTTTCTACTCCCCTCTCCAAATTCATCTGGGAAGGAACTATTTCCGGTCGGTCGGTTAAACGGTTAGAATGGCTAGCCAAAAAGTCATATTTTAGCCAATTGGAGACGCGTTTTGGCCCTCATGAGAATTTTGCGTCAGATAAGAAACGCGTCGGCTCACGTGTATAAGGAACATACTAATGTTCATTTTCGATAATATATTTTAAGGTAAAATATATAATGTTACTAAAACTAAGTATAAGAAGATAATATTATTATTATTATCATCCTCTTATGGTATAAATAATTAAAATTATATGTAATATTTTTATAATACCGGGCAATTTTAAGGCTTCTCATGGAGGCAGAGTTAATTCATTTCGTATAAAATTATCTTTCGGAAAAAGATGAAAACTCATTCCTTTAGAACTAAACGTATTATTTTTGCAGTACGGTATGCAACAAGTGTTTCCTTTTAACCAGGTAACTTTTTTGGCATGTTAAGGCTTAGCAAAAAACCGATGTTATGTTCGAGAAAAGTTTCCAGCTTTCTAATATTTCAACAAGCACTATATAAATAGTAACTTATGAGTCCTGGCTGTCGGAAATATTACTTCTTGGCAATTTCTGGGAAGATGTTTTATTGAAGCGCCTATTAAGGTGGAGGTAGGAATGATAATGTTCGTGGAGAGCTGTCGTCTCGAGTTGGTTTAAATTAGTTGTTTACATCTTTCCACCAAAAATGCGTTTATTTCAATTTTGGTGGGTCGCGATAGTACAACTATTGTCCACACGAGGGCTAACGTTTTAGGGTCCTTCAACGGTATTATTCGTGTTCTATTTTATCGTCTGCTCTTTCCTCTGCTATACTATTTCATGAATGAAATTGATAAAATTCGGTTTATCCTATCCAAGTTATTTACATACAAAAGACATTAGATGCTATTTCAATCACAGTAAATACTAAGCAGATGACGGATCACATGCCTTAAAGCTTACGGAATTACTGCATTTCATTGATTGAATTTCCAATCGTTGAATATCTAAAATAAGTGACCAGCAATAATTCGAGCACCTTCCCTAAAAACACCGCGATGGTGAGAGCATGGGGTGAGAGTGTCGACGCGAAAAACTAGTGTTAGGCCTAACGGAAATATTTTGGGTTGACGCAAAAAACTTGTGTTAGGCCTAACGGAAATCTTTTGGGTGACGCAAAAAACTTGTGTTAGGCCTAACGGAAATCTTTTGGGTTGACGCAAAAAACTCGTGTTAGGCCTAACGGAAATCGTTTCGGCTGACGCGAGAAAGGTGGTGTTAAATCGAGGGGTAAGACACTCTCGGATGACTTGTACACCGAGTTCGAGTACTTAGTACTGTTAAAGGTACGGACTCTTATTAGCACAGTCAGAGGTACGACAGTGTACACCGAGTTCGCGGAGTGACCTACCCCTCGTGTTAAATCTAACCAACATTTTTGAGTCGTCTCTCACCAAAATAAAAAATTAATACCTTAAGAAACAAATTGCATTTATTAAGTGAATGTCGAACCTAGTTGACTTCCAAAACCAGATATCTCGAAAAATTTGGTTGGTCTACAAATTAATTTAAATTAATGTCTTCACGGTTCGCTACCTTATTTCCAAAACCAGGTAACTTGAAAATTTTGGTTTGTCTACAAAGTAATTTATATTAACGTTTATGCGTTTGGCTACCTTATTTCCAAGACCAAGTAACTCGAAAACTTAGTTTTTAATAAAATTCCTCTTGAGTTTATTAAGTTAATGTACAATATGATTTGTTCAAAGTTAAATTGAATACTTGAATCTTGTTTAAAACTATTTTTACCTCTCCGAGGGGACTTTGTACCCTAGGAGGGGTTATACAACCGCCGTGTCTGTCTGTGGGTCTGTCTGTCTGAGCTGCGAACGCGTTCGCATTTTCGGAGCAAAGTGTAATCGCTGCGTACGCAGTTTCTTAGAATCAGGGAAAAGGTTTTTCCAAAAACGCCCTCTTTTTGCCATTGGGTGCAGTATAATATTTTCTTAGGCTGAGATTCGAACCCGACAGGTTAGCGTTCTACCGCAGAACCACGGATACAGTTACGCTTCACTGAAAATTAAAAACTCCTCCGAGGAGAGGTATATTTTGGCTTGCCAACTTGTTTAAGACGCGTTCAATTGATATGAGAGCCAAGAAGGTTCTGTTGCCAAATATCAACAAATTCTGAGCCACAAACCAAGAGCCTAGATAAAAGGGACTTACAAAATACGCTTTCCATATTTATGGCGGATCACATTCTTGGTTATATCATAAGTAACTTAATAACAATAAGTATGATAATTAACGAGATTTACAACTAAACTGATTTTCATAGTTATTGCGTAATCAAGATGTTTTCTCAGCACAGAGCCCTATAGTGTCTAAAATACGCGAGACTTCCGCTAAGCCGAAATATCTGGTTTCCGATAGATAGGCGCAATATTAGGCTAAAATGACAAAAATTAAAAACGTTTTTTTTATCACGCGTGATTCGCACGCGGGCTTCAAAACAACTCCAAAGAACCTCGCGACTCCAGAACGTGCTCTCCGATATTAGGCTTAAATTTTTATCAAAAAGTAGTCATCCAAAACGGCAAGGGCGCATCCAGGATTTTATTTCAGGGCGGGTTTTGAGGGAAAATTTCAAGGGGGGGGTGCTGACGAACGATTTTCACTGATTTTTATTAGGCACCGCCCCCCCAGTCTTCAGCATTTCGGGGGGGGGGGGGTTTAAACCCCCCAACCCCCCCCCCCCCTTAAATACGCCCTTGCAAAACGGTAGGTCGCGAGTCCAAGCCACAACTTGAAGAGAGTATCAGTGCCGAAAAAAGGTTCGGTTAGAAAATTAGCATTAAAGCAATAGGAAGTGCCATACTTATTGTTATTATGTTACTTATGGTTATATATAACTCAAATTACTTTCTTAAAGCAAGTTTTTGTTAGTAAGTAATATTAATGTAGTTATAAAACGTACTACCTTTAACGTCCAAGTTTATTTTCGAAGCAAACTTTAAGCGTTACGGAAACATTCTTTGTTTATGGTTTTTCTTCCTACAGAATAGGCAATTGAATAGGATCTTGTTGCAGGGCCTAGCTGTAACTGCTTTTGATTTAGTTTAAGGATTTTCCCTGCTCTTAAATTCCCCGCTACGAATTATTCAAGGCCTCTTTTTTTTCGGAAATAATTAAATTTTAATCTTTGATGTTTGGAACCGCGTTCTCTTTGTACCGAAAATAGTAAAACGTTCTACACTATTTATACCCTATTTCTTTGATCTGGTTTCCTCTTTTCTAATCCCTAACTCTAAGCCTAACAGCAACAGCGCCTCGCTTTATTACCTCAATGAGGGAAGAATTGAATTTGACGGAGGGGTAAGACAGTCTCAGATAATCTATTCACTGAGTTCGTGCATTTAGCACGAACATAGTAAAGAAATTAAGATTTATATCTTACAATCTATTTTTTACGAAATATTTTGCCTTATACGACACTGCGAAATGTGTATTTTGCCTTATACGACACTGCGAAATGTGTATTTTGCCTTATACGACACTGCGAAATGTGTATTTTGCCCTTGTACAGTCGTATTTGCAGTGCCCAAAATCGAATCATTAAAATTTGTATGAATAAACCGATAGACTATCAATCTTACCTCTTATATAAAGAGTGCAAGGTTTTAAATGTTGATCAATTGTTTAATCTTGCCTGTCTAGATTTTGTTTACAAAAATTTAACTAATAATACTAATAGTAAATATAGGTTTAACTATTTAACGCGATTTCAGTTTGATAACAAAATTGTTCCGCCCAAAGTGTCAAGTAGTCACGCGTATAATCATGCATTCTCATATGGGGTATATTTATTTAACCAATTACCAAGTTTAGCTAGAAATCAGACTTCATTTGCATTGTATAAAAAATTAGTTAGAAAATGGTTGTTTGAAACTTATGATTTATGTAAACGGAAATTATATTGACGTGTTATTCTTTGAGATATATTTAAATTTTTGTAAATATTGTTATTAGAATTGTAATGAAAAAAAAACCCCACGAACAAGTTTTCTTATGTGGGGAAATAATTATGTATATTTATTTAAATATTAAATATTTATTTATTATTATTAAAGGTACATATTTTCCAGAGTTCACGAGTTCCATTTAGCACCGTCAAAGGTACGGCTATAGATATAAGAAATGTATATAAAGATCTAGATAAATTTCGGGGCGTCTAAGCCTAACATAAAATACGGAATTTACACCAAGCAGACACCGACGAAGGCACTTGACCAAGAGCGCATTTTAGTACTAAGTGCTGGACCTTTCCACAGGCCGTAGTCTTTAGACACCATCTGTTGGTGACTTTTAGTATAATTTTTAAGCAGGTCACAATGGCTCTCGCGACTATAGCACGAGCTTTCTTACCGATAGATAGCGCCTTATAAGGATAGCCTGCAGAAATTACGCGTTTCTGCTAGTTGTCACCTCCGTATTCACTCCCTTTGAAATATTTTATCTAGACCTTTATACACGTTTCCTATATCTATGGGTACGGTAGTGTACACCGAGTTCGCAGAGTGTCTTACTCGAATTTGACCGATCCCACGTACTGTCATGACAATTTCGTAATCTCCTAATTTCATAGACTAGTACCGCCATCTTTCGACGAAGAACGGAAAAATAATTTAACAGACTATCAAAACGTCTTAAAACGGCCACCATGACATTATTTCACATCACAGATCACGAGGCAAAACACCACACGATTCTACGAAATTATCACGTGACCACCATTGGCGTGTTAATGTCATGGCCGACCTAAACGCGTTACCATGGCAATGAACACACCCCCGAACAAGCTAAGAATATTATCCTTAGAGTTTTCCAAAATTTGAGTGGCAGCGCCATTTGTTGAAACACGAACTACTCAATCGGCAAATCTAAGTCATGACGCTGATACGGTTGGTTAATCGGCCAATTGAAAGCGAGTTAAGTGACAGGTTACAAGCCACCCTCTTGAAAACGTGAACGGAGGAACGTATAGGAGTGAAGCTTGCACAGAATAAAGCTACGTCTACACTCAGCTACAAGTTTCGCCTACACGTTTTCGATGTATTAAAAGACATTTAACAGAAACTAAATCTCTAAAAATTATAATGCGTCTACGCGTTCAATAACTTTATACGTTTCCTAGATGAACCAACTAGACAGTTTAAGCTAGGAGCAACAGACACAAGGAGAACGCAGCTAGCCTTTAAACACGCTAACGCAGTGTTGTGTACAAATTTTTACGCTGAACGTTTTACGGGCGGGGGGAAGACAATTTCCGAATTTTCCCCTTCCGACGGCAGCAGGCGCTAAAGCGTCTAACCAAGGAAAATTGTACACAAGAAAATAGACGACTTTTGACGGGTTGCGTTCTCCATGTGTGGGGTGCTGTGTTTGTTGCTCCTAGGTTTAAGCCAGCGTTAGAAAACTCAAAGGTATAGTCTTGTTGTACACCGACTGTTTATCTACACGTTCACCCAACTCTTTCTTTAGCTCGGGCCTAACCTGATAAAGAGCGCGTTCACACGTACCACCAGAAACTTTGCGAGAGCTCCCGCAACGTTGGGATCAAGCACTAATAAATAAATAATAGGCTAATACCAAGGCACCACCTTAGGCCTAATTCATCATACTCGTCGAAGCTTTTCAGATCGGTTCGCTGAGCATTTTCACAGCGATTCAGATTTCACGTACCAAATGATCTTACGAAATAAAAAGATATTTTTAAATTAGTTCTAAGGCCCATGACAAAGTAAGTAAGTTATAAGGTACAGCCCCGATCAAACGTTTCTAGCCGTTTTCTCTTGGCAGCCATTTTGTTTCTATTTTATGTAGAGAATCGACTGGCGGCTTTTTGAAAAAAATACGGTCACGAAAATAATGCGCTAGCACCATTTGGGCGTGAGCAAACCCGGAAATAGAAAAACCCCTCCTAAATGACGTAACGGAAAAATGAATAAATTATATCGCTTGTTCGACGCGTGATCACACTCAGAAAACAAATCTAGTTCCATTCTGCAAATCGGATTCGAACTTTTGAAGTTATTTAAGAAATAGTGACGACTAAAAACATGAAAATTAACCCTTATTTCATTTAAGGGGGAAGAATACAGTAAAAGCCTCTTTTTCGTTCAAGCTGAACGTTTCTGTTTTAACAATTACATAATTGAATTATATTTTTATTATTAGGCTGAACCTTCCTCTAGTGCTTATAATAATTTTGATAATTCTAATATTAATAGTTAACGAGATATAAGGTCCTAACTAAAGGGTAGTTTGGGCGCTTGCCCAACTTGTTTAGCTCCGGGGGTCCGAGTTAAAACGTAATAATTTAATTACTTTTAAATTTTAAATTGTCAAAATTATTTTAAGCACTAAACAAGAGGCTGTTCTACTCTTAAATATTAATTTTATAAATTAAAATACAAAATTAAAAGAGTTCAGCTTGAAATAGCGCGAAAGTAGACAATGGCCACTGTAGTCTTCCCCCTTAATTGCTCTTATTTCACTGAAAAATGAATAAATTAAATTAGATCAATCTGGGCCCCCTCCATAAAAAAATCCTGGGTGCGCCACTGTTACGTTAAAATACAACAACATTCCATCAAAACATGTAGCCAAACACGTCTAGTGGCTGACTCGGCTTAAATACTTTG
Source organism: Leiobunum rupestre (assembly GCF_980474605.1). NCBI lineage: Eukaryota > Metazoa > Arthropoda > Arachnida > Opiliones > Sclerosomatidae > Leiobunum > Leiobunum rupestre. The sequence goes on along the minus strand of NC_143393.1, from coordinate 36,391,841 downwards.
TTTAGTTAGTCCTTTTAAAGATGGTTTGGTATTAATTTTGTATCAAAACGAATCTCTAATGAGTAAACAATTAAGCTTCAAACAAATTCTTGACTCTCAAATTACGGTGATTATATTTTGGTTCGGCCATTGTGATGGATACGCCATTTTCGTTTGTCTTACGAGTCAGAGCGGCGGCTTTTGGGAGTTGTAAGCCATTTGATGTCAGGTCGTGGGGGATCAGGGGAGATCATTAAGCGAGTTACATGACTTAAACATACGCTTTCTACTAGTCATTTGTGCGTAAGTAAAATAATTATTGATATAGATTTATGGGCGCGTCAAAATTCTAAGAATTCTTCCCTTGATAGTGAGAATTCCCAATTCTTAAAATTTTGACGGTCCTTCTCGCAGGAAGTGACGTAATCTCTTCTCACGAGTTCTCATGAGAAGAGTCAGAATGCCTCCGAGCATTCTCACTTGCTCAAAAAGTGGGGATATTATAAATAGAAATGGCAGCTAATATTCTAGTCAGTTTACTCGATGCTGAAGAAAATAAACAGAATGATATTTTTGTGGACGAAAATGAATTTCAGAGAAGTTAATTTCCGATGAAATATTTCCTTTTAAATTATAAATAAAATGTTTTCTTCCTTCGTATATTGTTGCGAATTCGTGTGAAAACTAATATTTATTGTCAAAGGTTTAGTGTACAACGTTTCATAGCATTCTCGTAAGCACCATCTTTAGAAGAATCTTTTTACATTTGACGCTTTTTAGCGAGTTATCCGATGTTGTACACGTAAATCCTAATACCGGACTAAGCAATCCAAGGAAAGATGCCAAACCTGGAACCCAAAGTATATTTAAAGCAAGTGTCGGCTCCACGTGAAGTAATTTTTTTTCCAACAAATGTCGCTATCGTCGAAATCAAAACCAGATGGTAAAGCTACATTATGACCCAAAATTCAGGACAGTTCCCTTCGCGTTGATTGGCTCGTTTGTAAATTTCATAATAACTTAAATTTTAGGAATTATAAATATATTTTATATGGGATATATAATTTAGATTAAGGTCTACTAAGTATACTCTACAATGGTTGTCTAATGATGATATGGTTCTCTGACGACGTTATTGTTTCGCTATTTTGAATTTTAGCTTCCTTGGCCGTTAATAGATGGCACCACGCTCTTCAGTCATTTTTTCGAAGAATCAGACAGATACATTGCCACCTCTAATAACAAGGGCCTTATCATAATACAGGTGGCAATGATAGAACCGACATTTGCTTTAATGTCTATTATGAAAATGACTTGATCATAGTGTTGTATCTAATTAGAACACATACAGTTTGAATCTAATTCTGTTTGTAAGATGATACTAAAGTTGATTTAACTACTTTATAAATAGATTTTGGATTGCAATTTGATCCATTTTAGTGACAGACTATTTAATGAGCAGCCCGCAGTAGTTCTTAAATTCATTTGCTCGCTGTTAGGCCTTCTAAAGATTGTTAAGTAAATGTCCTAATTTGGCATCAGAACGAAACTGTAATGAGTAAACAATTACGTGCCTAACCCATTCTAGACTTTCAAATTACTGTTTTAGGGCCCTGTGGTTCGGGCTGATTCGATCTTTTGAACCCTGAGTATATCAAATCTTGTGAATATATATATATATAAGGTCACTCATTTAGGGCAAATCTGTGAAGTTTTAGTAACGTTTTCTGCCACCAGATGGGATAAGCATCGCGCTGTATTTTTTAAGTAGTCCTTAAATAAATAGTCTCTGAAACTATAAGGCGCTACAAGTATCAAACACAATGGCTAAAGTGAGACTTAAAACGCCGATTTTAATTAAGTTTTATCAGAAGCCTATAATAAGAGAAGTCTCTAACTCCCTACACCGCCAACGTAAAACTTTTGAAACGTCTTGTTTTCGACACGGAGCAAAGAAGAAATAGGACTAGCGAATCTAGTGAGCGCTATATTTAGTCTTTGTAGCGAAAAAGTAGTTTTCTCTCCAAAACGTCGGTTGGCAAACCTGAAACGTAGATATAGATCATCCTTGGTTTGAAACTTTAAACGCGAAAGGCGGGCAAGGATTAAGGTTTTTCAAAGCGTTTTGAGAAAATTATACGGAGATATCGCCTTCAGATTCACGATTATTGTTCATTAGTTTATATACTTATGATAGCAAATAATAGTTTTAACATTTATTACCTTTATAATGTAGAAATTACCAAGTTCAATCAAAACGAGGCGAGTCTCTCAAAATTTAAAATCCCCAGCAAAATCCTATGGGAATTCTACGAGCTAAAATGTAAAGAATCGTCTGCAATTTTTGGAATGTTTTCTCCGCTACCGCTCGCGTATGAATGGAGGGGCTAGCCAATCATTCCAATGATAGAAATTTTGTAATCTGATTTCAGATTTCAAGTTATTTCAATATTTAATTGATTAAAGTTATTAAAGCTACTAAATTTACGTGATTTCAAGTGATTTCACAGCTGATTTGTACCCCTGAAGTCCCTCGGTATGAATATACCGAGAGGACTATATTTTCTGGCCACATATCGCCTTAACAAATCTGTATCCCTCCGAATACCTCTAGTTCCAAAACGAGGCGTTTCACAATTTTGGGCGAGTTAGAGGCTTCTCTTATTATAGGCTTCCGGTTTTATTAAATATTTAAGGGTGTAAATTGGAAATGTGTTCTGAACAGATTTAATATTATTATTTATTTAATAAAATAAAACAAACCACGTCCATAGCTATATCGATAAAATTAGTTAACTTTACCACAATTTTAACTTAAAATCTTGAATTTTATAATTGCATTTTAACTTTTCCAATTCAGAAAATAGCCTTAGTTTTGATCTTAATTTATTTCATGTTGTTTGTTGTAACTGTTAGGAGCAAATTAAAAATCATTATTATCTTACGCCATTCTCGTAAAAATGATTTTACAAATTATCAAAATGTATTGTTTTCAGTTGGTTCGTCAAGTTTAAAATTGATTTAAACAATAATTATAATAGTTAATAAAAAAATTGTTCTTAACAAAATTTCAGAATACATATCATAGTTTTCTCTCCAATAAAGAACTATTTTAAGGGCCGGATTAAGACTTTATGGGGCCCTAGGCCCAAGTTAATTTTGGTGCCCCCCTTTCTTCCTCAATTTATAATTGAGAAATGGAAGGAAAATTCATTTTGCTCCCAGATTTAGTATGTCGTCAGACGGGAGGGGCTAGACGGCAGTCCGTCAGAGAATGTGACAATCAAACGTTTTTGGTTCATAGGGGTGGACGCATTTACTAAAATAACTCCGGAAAATATTTTGTGAAAAGCAAATGATTAAAGTGTTGTACTTTTATTTTTTTCGAACCCTACAAGGGCCTTGTAGGCTTGGTGCCCTAGGCCCAGGCCTATTCGGCCTATTGGTTAATCCGGCCCTGACTATTTTGTTTTAGAATATGTAATATTTTTTCTTCCCATAAAAATGTAAAGAATTACCAACCAAAAGTAACGAAACTAATTTGCCGTATAAACGTTTGCCAAAGTAGTTTGAAACAAATATTTGAAGGAGGTATAATTAATTAACTTCGAACGACATTTCCGGAGCCTCTAGAGTTTCACTGAGCCCAATTTCGCGATAAGCAAACGAAGCGCGTTAAAATGAATAATATTCATAATCGAATCTGAAAAGCCCAACTTTTATTAAAGTTTCATTTAATATGTAAATTTTGTAAAATCGCTCAGATTTAACATTCCGACAATAACGTCGATCATTAATATCTTAATTCTTATAAATATCTACAAACAATGGAAACTACGGTACCAGTCCGTCAGGTGGCGTATATTTTTCGGGATTTTTAATTGGCTAATTAAAATTTGGTCCGCCTCGCGGAAGGGACGCTACTCGCACCAATGAATAACGTATAACCCGAAAGCTGGCTTAGCGGCGCGGAGTATAAATCATTTTTGAGAATCCCCTTCTACGTAATAATTAATCTAGCCAAAACGTTATTTCCGGAAACTGCCGCGGCTAAAGATACCGTCGTTAGATGAAACTTCGAAACATATGTTCACCTCCTTGCGCCACCGTCGTGTTACTCTTTGTACGACGGATAAGTTACGAATTGGCAGTATACGCGTGCACCTTGGGCGAGAATCTCGTAAATATGACTCCATTTGACGATCTTATTACCCCTAGCGACCTCTATGCGTAAGCGGCGGGGCGAGCGCCCAAGCGCTGCAGCTGACGCGAATGTGGCCATACGCCTACTTGATGGTACTTAGTAAGTATTTATTGGGTGGGCGGGGACGATGGACTTTAAAAGACTAGTATTGTTTTCGGAAGCGAAGCAGCTAGCCTACTTCTCCCAGTGGGACTGCCCATTGTAGGTGTCGCTGACCTGGTCGTTGAAATTTCAATTTTGCTATAGACTCTATATTTTGAAGACAAAAGTATTCTAAACGCAAAGGAGTTCATTGGTGATATTTAAGAGGGTCCAAATTTATGTTTATTATTTATTTATTTATTAATTTATTTACGTAATCAATTTGGATTTGGCTTATAACAGTTGAGAATAATAATATCGTAACTGAACTTTATACGCGTCGTAACTTTGTTTTAAGCATTTTCTCAAGTCTTAATACGCCATACTTTCTGATATGGGCAATAGATTTGGCGATATTACGTGAATATGAATATTTTTCCGAAAACCTCGAAAACTTTATAACGTCAGATTTCTCCGATATTTTACGTGGTTTCATAACCCAAATAAAAAAAACTGTAATAACACCAGCAAAAGTCCGGAATTCGGTTCGTCATTTTAAAGTCTAGTTCACACCGGGCGGCAATTTCCCTGTTTTTGACGCTCGGTTTTTTAAGATTCTTGGTTTTGAAGATGGTTCAAAAAGAACGATTTTGTCTTATGAACCACACTTAACAATTAAATTCTACTTTTAATTTTTTTTAATTTGAGGAAACATCACTACGTGGAGCAGGGACGTCGCGCGCTGGTCCGGGCCCCGGTAAAATATAAATTCCGGGCCCAAGAGAGCCGTTACTACTGGGGGTAACTATACTTTATCGGAAAGCAACCTGGGATAAGTATTTCTCGTTTTTTCAAACCAGGGCCCCTAATCTGCATGGGCCAGGCTTGGAAATAAGCGAGGGTCACTGGGTCAAAGACCAGTTTATTAATTGCTCGGACCAGTTTTTTTATTCAAAAGCTAGGGGTTCACTGGTCCAGTGTCCAGTTTATTAATTCAAAATTATCTACCGTATTATTAACTAACTGGTCTACGTGACCACTTAAATAATTCAAGAGTTGGGAGTCACTGGCCAAATATACCAGTTTAGAAATAAAACTTATTTCCAAGCCTGGCATCTGCATGAGCCCCAATAATTTGTAAGGCTTCAAAAACCTTCGATTGGGCTTTTTAAAAAACGTTCACCATCCGAAATGTTTTACTCAAATGTAAACAAGCTTTTCTTTAACAAAATAAAAACGCCGTGAAAAATTGTAATGCTAAAACTTTGCAATACAACTAAACGATTTTGTCCGCACTATATTCGATTTCATTCTCTGGGAAATATAGTTTAATAAAAACATACCTTGGGCGTTTGACATTCTTGGTCCGGCGCTCCATATGAAACAAAACAATGCGAGAAGAAAACCCGACATAATCTAGCCGCCTTAGACGAAATAAGATCCAAAACAGAGAATAAACCGGCTGTTTTTCCACATCACATTTGATTCCTTCTCAAAGTACTTGTAATTACTGGCAATTGAGAGTAATCATGTGGACTCGTTCCTTTCTTAATTCGCGAATGGATGAGACGCGAAAAAACGCGGCCACTTGGAAGACGTTTTCCCACCCACTCGTTACTCGTCTACTACGTCCGTTTGTCCGGTACTGGCTTAATAGCTTCTCAGACAATCGTCTATGATGTAGCCCTACATTGTCGCCACTGAGAGATGAGAGAGTAGCCAACGTTCGAGCTCAAGAATTGCAACTTTAGTAATTTGACGGATGATACGTTACTCTCTCGGCTCGCGCCAAAAAGCGCTTGCCAAAGATTCGGCGCATGCGCCCTGCCCGACCTTGTTCTCTCTCTCTCTCTCTCTCAGGCTGACGTATACACGTGTTTCGATATGATAAAAGCAGACCGATAAACGATTGACTTTCGGTCGGCTTGTCTTGACGAAACTTTGCGCTGATTTATTATCCATCCTAGGCCTAATTGTTTCACTCGGGGTGGTCATTGGCCAGTGGTGTATGGAGAATTATCTCTATGTTATAAATGTTTAAAATCCATCCAGTACCGTCACCAGAGATCAGAGCGCACTTTGTGGATATTTTTGCGTCCATATCATAAATATCGTAAAAGGTATAACCAGAAATATATAAGATATATCTGGCGACAGAAGTATCCAGAGTCAGAGCGTCGTTTACGCAGGGAGTATTTCACGCCCCTATCTTAAATATCATACAATTTAAAACCAAAAGTATATAATATATCTTATGAGAGAAGTGACCATCTCCCTATAATGCTAATGTTATTTGCTGGAGACGAGTATTAGCCTAGCTGTTTATTATTATTATTATTATTTATTATTACCTTCGCAAGCTCACATTGACGTTTTATTCGCGACCGAAACGAATCTAGATGGCGTAACGGCGCTAGTTAAGGGTCTTAATAACGTTTTTTCTTAAAGGGGAACGGTCAAGCTTTAACCAGTTAGATAGCCCTATAGCCCATTAAAAACTAAAATTTATGGCGAAAATATTGAGTGGTTAATTTTTAATAAAATAAAGAAATTTCGGGAAATCGAAAAGCGCGCGTCCGCCGCGACACCTGGTGAGAAGTCAGTGAGACAGAAAAACAACGTAAAAGCGCGCGCTGCTGAAGACGCGAAAAATATGTTTCCCACGCGCGGCGCGTTCCAGTTATAAGAGACCTAAGCCTAAATTGCGCGATTTTAAAAGTTAGGATAGTTCGCAAATCGCTCATACGGGGTTAGGGGCGCTGGCGGCAGCCCCTAAGATGGCGGCGAAAATTCAAACCCAAACACCTGGCGTTATTTTTCGTTTCAACTTTTTGGGCCAAAAGCTATGTTTTCAAGACAAAAAAAAGGTACGTGTTAGTATATTGAAGGTCTTGTTAATCTTTTAATACGGAAATAAGGCCATATTTGGAAAAACCTGGCCGTTCGCCTTTAAATAAGGTTATTAAATTATAAGCAATCATCATTATTTATTAAAATTTACGAATAACGATGAGGAAAAACTAATCTATCTTGGTTCCAATGGCGAACCAAAGGGGGCGTTGCGTTAGTTTTCGGTCGCGAATAGGCGTTTCAGAAGAAAAATAGTAAGAGACGAAATACCTCGAGCCAGACATCTCTGTTGAGAGATATAAGATAAATTTCAGGTAGAACTAGGCCTCGTTAGAGAGAACCTCTCTTAATCTATATTTTTGACGTCACTGGAAATCTAGCATATTAAAGGGTTATACAATCGTTTTGAATTTTGAAGGTGGATCTATGTAATCACGCGTTTAATGAGAAGGTATTTCTTACTAGCAGAATCGTTTACAAAATTCAAACCGAATTTTTTTTAATTTAATTCATACATCCTTAAAGTTAAATATATTTTTATTCTTAGTTGTAGTTATTTAGTTTAGTTTTCTGCAGATTTGTTTTAGAACTAACTTACGCTGTCGGCCACAGTATTCTACGGATATGTACCCGAATACATTTGGTCATTTATTATATGTAACGTTAAAAGGAACCACCTATGGACTGTAATGCAAAGGATGATAAAATTAGCGAATTAGTAGATTAGTCCATTTAATTTATTATTATTTATTTTATTTATTTTTAGTTTAGTTTTTCACTCGAAGATCTATTGGTCCGAGTTTCGCGTCTTTTGTTTGGTACGATCTATTTGTAAGTTTTTAAATTTCTCCAAATTTGTTTTAGGGTTTTTATCCCTTTTTATAATGGACTAATCTACTAATTCGCTAATTTTATCATCCTGGTCATTTATTAGACGAATTATCTCATAATTCCTGGTCAGCAACAAATACCAGTTTATTTGTATAAATGTGTAATCCTTCAATTCGGCTCTCGTGTCCGAAATATACTTAAAGCCGAGTGTTTCCAGTGAAGGGTTTGTCTCCTCGGTAAATCTATTTGACGCTTTTAGTTGTTCGACTCGACCCGAACTCGGTGTCAAGCAAACGAAAGTTTCTACGCGGAGCCAGTTGCCAAAGTCGTCCTCAACTTTAAAGGGTCGGTTTTTTTTTTCAGGCTCGAACTCATTCTGTCTCCGGAAAGGAAACTCGCGAGATGGCGGCGTATAGTGTCACCCAGCGTACTTAGGGGCCGCCCTACACGGATAAAGCATTAGGGCATTTTTCGATATATTCTCTCATTCGGACGCTTATGGCAGAAACGCGTCTAGTACCCGCTACTAAGTGCCGTTGATTTTTTAGCCTTCTGGAGTGCGTCAGGGATCAACTTAAAAGCGTAGCGCGGACCACTGTTAACAAAGTATACAGGGTGTTTCAAAGGTTATGCAAAAAATTTAAGGAGTTTTAGGGGGTGATCTGAGAAGTATGCCTGTTTTTCCCCATTTTCCTACGACGAGTTAAAAGAGCGCCAGAGAGTTTCAAAGTGTGGCCTACTAGCCCCTGGAAGTAGGCTGCAACAACCGCCAAACCAAGCAGCAGGGAAACGCGAGCATTAAGGTTTGGGTTCGTGTGATAGGTAAAAAAGGATTTTGTAAACAAGTGGAAGTAACCAGCGTAAAAAAGTAAACTTAAACAGTATTTAAAGTCGCTGCTGCTTGGTTTTGCGCTTGTTGCAGCCTACTTCCAGGGGCTAGTAGGCCACACTTTGACCTTAGACCAAGAAACTCAGGGACGTCACACGGTAGATATTTCGCGCCCGTGCTTCGTTGCGGCTGCCTATTTCCTATTTATCTCGCGCTGTGTCGCTAGTAGCGAAGGTGAGTCCATTTTTATTGGCTATTTGAGTCACGTGCACATCCTTCAATCTGTCAGCACGTGGCCTGCAACAGCGTGGCTCCAAAAAACGAAATTATTTTTATGTTTTTTAATATTTGTGTCCCTAAAATATTTAAAAAATATAAAATAATTTAACTAACTCTTAGCTGATTATTTTTTTTCAAGTTCTTTAAAAAACGTTATTGTTATATCTCATGGATGGCGCCTATTGACTATCTGTATCACCTAACCCCCCTCTCCCTACCGCAGCCGCAACAAAGCCCCGCCGAAAAATAAAGCATTGGGTGTGCTATGAGCGAGACGTGCCTGTGTTTCTTGGTGGCGCTCTTTTAACTCATCGTAGGAAAATGGGAAAAAACAAGCGTACTTCTTAACTCACCCCCTACAACTTCTTAAAAATTTTGCATAGCCTTTTGAAACACCCTGTATAGAAATGTGAGAAATGCACGATTCATCACAGCGAGTATCCGCGATACTATTTTTGTGTATTCCAAAATATTTCACGCTCTCCATCTTTCAATAGCCTCTTGTAGAGCTTGGAAATGAATGGACAAAACGCCTTTTTATTGGGCACTAGACCTACAACGACGTTTCTTTTGCGCAGGTTGATCTATATAAAAGCGAATGATTTTTATACAAATTATTATAAATTTTCCGTCAATCATTTTCAAAAATATTATATTATATTATATTAGATAATTTTCACGAAGAACAAGTTTTGTTTGATTAGACCATCTTCTTGAAAAATATTGGTTGAATTGGGGCGTTTTCATTAAGAAATATTATTGACGTATTATACCATTTTTTTTTACAATAATGGTTAAATTAGGTCACTTTCTTGAAAAATATTTAGTTGAATTACATCATTTTCTTGGGCAATAATTAGTTGATTAGATCAATTTCTTAGGCAATAATTAGTTGATTAGACCATTTTCTTGATCAATATTGGTTGAATTAGACCATTTTCTTGATAAATATGTGTTGAATTAGGTCACTTTCTTGGACAATAATTGGTTGATTAGATCATTTACTTGAAAAATATTGGTTGATTAGATCATTTCCTTGAAAAATATTGGTTGAATTAGACCATTTTCTTGATTAATGTTGGTTGAATTAGACCATTTTATTGATCAATATTGGTTGAATTAGACCATTTTCTTGATCAATATTGGTGGAATTAGACCGTTTTCCTGATCAATATTGGTGGAATTAGACCGTTTTCGTGATCAATATTGATTATATTAGACTCGTTTCTTGAACAAGATTGGTTGAACAATTTCTATAAATATTCGGTGTTGGTCCATTTGATCGAAAAATATGTGATCGACAGTCGATCATTATACGTTGCAATTGATCGAAATTCCATTTGATCGAATCCCATTTGTCATTTGTTTCATAAGATCGAACCTTCAAATGATCGAATACTATTTGATCGAATTCAAAAGTATTTATAGTACCAGTTGGTATGTTTTTATTTTACCGAATGTCAATATGAAGTGCAGAAGGAATAATGATGGAATAATTCATTGCTTTAACTGTATTAGGCCACAAAGATGAAGAGATTTTTACTTTAAACACTATATGATGGAATTTTTTATGACATCGACGATAACGGCCCGTTGTTTTTGATATATGTATAAATAGGGTCGGGTTAGGTTAGGTTAGGTTAATGTACGCGCGCCGTAGGCGCGTATGCACCGTTGCCTTTTCGGTTTACTCCCAAAAACTAGTAGTTTTACCCTACAGTAGCTTTCGATCAAATTTCGTTCGATCAAATGCCATTCGATCAAATGCAATTCGATCATTTGGGAATCGATCAAATAGACTGAAATCCAATATTCAATATTAATTAAATTGCAACGCTCTCCAACTGAATGAAATTTACGAGTTTTTCAACATTATGCCCTGACATATCTAGAAATATTGAGGAAAGTTCTATACATTACAAAGTTTGTTACTGGTGGATTTTCAATTTCCATGTTCAAAATTAATTGAATTTAAATTAACCTAATTTTAACTTTTAAAATAGAAACGATTTGGAGGAAAACTTTATCTTCTAAATTGTAGTCGAGTTGTACCTATGTCTAAACAACAATGTATTTGTATTCAACCTTGTAGATTTAAAAACAACTATTAAATAAAATAATAAACAGGGCAGTCCACAGTCCCGATCTAACAATACGGTTTTCTTCGATTATCATCATTATTATCAGCTAGGCGAATACCCAAGGCACAACCTTAGGCCTAAAGTCGGATGCACACATAGCCTTCGCGCGCGAAATTTCGCTGGCAAATCGCGTCGCGTCGCGTGACTTAAATAGAATGGAAGTCATGGCGCATGGGCGCGTGCGCAAAAATTCGCAGGCGAAATCGCTTGCGAATCGTATGTGTGTTTCGGCCTTTAAGTCATCGAGCGACTTTTAAAGCCTTTAATTCAGGTGGCCGGGTTACAATGTGTAGGAGGGTGGTGGCAAGCCCTGCAAGCCACGCGAGCCAGCAGCTCCCTACACTCACTATTACCGTTAACCTCAACAAGTTTTTTTTATGGAAGGGGGAAACCGAAGAGCTTGGGGGAAAACCCAATAAACCAGTGAGGAGAGAACTTGCAAACTTAACGCAGAAGGAGTTGTTCCGAGTTTTCACCCAAGCTGGGATCGAACCCGGTTCCTCTTACTGCGAGGCGAAAGTGCTAACCACTCCGCCACCCCACAGGAAAATGTATTTCTATGGTAACATCGAAATTGCTAGAAAAAAAATCTTATGTTGAGATTAACAAACACGTGAATTTTAAATGAAATTTAGAAATAATTTTATGAATTTATATTAGGGGTATATAAATCAGGCCTCCTCAAAAGATAATTCTAATTGCCCTGGTTGCTTCCTAAAAATTATGGTCGACTAAATCGTTATTGTTTCGCCGCCTTTACCACATCCATATGGGTCTTACAAGGAGACATCCCGAAGTGTAACCCACCGATTTTGTTCAAACTCGGAGGATTGGTAGACCTTCGTGTATCATGAAAAATCCTAAAGGGAATTTATTCAATGGGCAACCGTTTTGCCATGGCAACGAAAAATGTTTTTGACAACGCAAAATATTAAATTTTCGCATTGATCAATTTTGATGTTTTTTTTGTCAATTTTTATCTATTTTTTCTATTTTTTGGCATTTTCGAAATTTTTCACAGGGGGGGGGGGAAATCGGTCAGAATCCCATGTTATTTTCAATGGGAAAATTTCCATTTGTTGGAGTCAAAAACATTTTTCGTTGCCATGGCAAAACGGTTGCCCATTGAATAAATTCCCTTTAGGATTTTTCAAGTTACATGAAGGTCTACCAATCCCCCGAGTTGGAACAAAATCGGTGGGTTACACTTCGGGATGTCTCCTTGTTAGTGCGTTTGAACATCTCTTTGAGGGTGGAGATCTGGCAACCGATAATCTCGTAAGTTTATTTCTCCAAGGTGGTAGTATTTTGTGAGAGACAGAGCTAGCTTTTTTAGCTTGATCTTTTCTAATCAGTTTTAATCAGACGCCAGCCGCCTTAGACACACTAGAGTTTAACTTTTTTATTAAAATAATTGTGGATCCTGTAGTACGGAATAATCAACATCCTAGCGATGAAGACCACTCCAAAGACAGTACGTTTTGTTAAAAATCTCTCAAGGTCAAATTGCAGTACCTGAATCTGGTGAAATAAAGAATATCAGTTAAAATCGGTTATTTGAGATAAGGAATAGAATACAATTTAAAATTGCTGGGTGAAGGGAATATATATTGGATTCTCGCGACGAAACTAATTGATTGTCTTCGGTTGTCTGAAAATTAGGACCAGAAAAACCTGAAAAACTGTAAACGCTAACTTGCGACTCACACGAGGGGATTTGTCGTAAAACTGGAATCTACCGCGCATGACCTGAGCATTTTGATCAGTTCGTTCTCATTCGTTTTTACGGGATCCTTGATATTTGTATGCTGGTCACGTGGTTTGAAACATCACGAACCGGATGCCCCGTCCAAGTAACTATTCGTCGTCCGCGGGTCCTCTGGTCTCATGGGCCCGTTCTCGGTAAGACGTGAGGTGGATGGGGTTTGCAAAATTTCGACTCGTTATAAAAACGAAAGTGCCGACACTCAAAAGTAACTTATTATTTAGTACCTTAGAAGTACATAATATAGTGGGCTCCAGTCACTTTTCCGGCTAGCCACGTAAAATGTAGCCATATAAATAATTTCGCCTCGCCAACCCCCGAACTACTTTTTCTTCAGAAAGTCATTTCAGAAATCCACGGAATATTATTAGCAGAATGAAGTGATGGGCACCGCTCCTCTCATTGTGAGCGCTTCTATTATTGTAAGCGAAATTGAGCGGCAAAATGGTTTTTTTAAGAGCGCGAAACGAAAATGAGAGGAGTGGCAATTTCAGTACTCAAAAAAGAGCTAAAAGAGAGGAGTGCCGATTTTACCGCTAAAAAAACCGAAAAGATAGGAGCGCCGATTTTACCGCTCAAAATAGAGCGAACAGAGAGGGGCGTTTATTTTACCGCTCAAAAAAAGCGAATAGAGAGGAGCGCCGATTTTACCTCACAAAAGAGCGAAAAGAGAGAAGCGTTTATTTTACCGCTCAAAAAAGAGTGAAAAGAGAGGAATACTTATTTTACCGCTCAAAAAAGAGTGAAAAGAGAGTAGCGCTTATTTTACCGCTTAAAATAGATTGAAAAGAGAGTAGCACTTATTTCACCGCTCTAAAAAGAGTGAAAATAGAGTAGCACTTATTTTACCGCTCAAAAAGAGTGAAAAGATAGGAGATCTTATTTTACCGCTCAAAAAAGAGTGAAAAGAGAGGACCGCTCAAAAAGAGTGAAAACAGAGTAGCACTTATTTTACCGCTCATAAAAAAGCGAATAGAGAGGAGCGCCGATTTTACCTCACAAAAGAGCGAAAAGAGAGTAGCGCTTATTTTACCGCTCAAAAAAACGAAGAGAGGAGCGCCGATTTTACCGCTTAAAATAGAGTGAAAAGAGAGTAGCACTTATTTTACCGCTCAAAAAAGAGTGCAAATAGAGTAGCACTTATTTTACCGCTCAAAAAGAGTGAAAAGAGAGAAGCACTTATTTTACCGCTCAAAAAAGAGTGAAAAGAGAGGAGCACTTATTTTACCGCTCAAAAAAGAGTGAAAATAGAGTAGCACTTATTTTACCGCTCAAAAAGAGTGAAAAGATAGGAGATCTTATTTTACCGCTCAAAAAAGAGTGAAAAGAGAGGACCGCTCAAAAAGAGTGAAAACAGAGTAGCACTTATTTTACCACTCATAAAAAAGCGAATAGAGAGGAGCGCCGATTTTACCTCACAAAAGAGTGAAAAGAGAGTAGCACTTATTTTACCGCTCAAAAAAGAGTGCAAATAGAGTAGCACTTATTTTACCGCTCAAAAAGAGTGAAAAGAGAGAAGCACTTATTTTACCGCTCAAAAAAGAGTGAAAAGAGAGGAGCACTTATTTTACCGCTCAAAAAAGAGTGAAAAGAGAGGAGCACTTATTTTACCACTCAAAAAAGAGTGAAAAGAGAGGAATACTTATTTTACCGCTCAAAAAAGAGTGAAAAGAGAGTAGCGCTTATTTTACCGCTCAAAAAAGAGCGAAAATAGAGTAGCGCTTATTTTACCGCTCAAAAAAGAGCTAAAAGAGAGTAGCGCTTATTTTACCGCTCAAAATTGAACGAAAAAAGAGTAGCGTTCATTTTACCGCTCAAAAAAGAGTGAAAAGAGAGTAGCGCTTATTTTACCGCTCAAAAAAGAGCGAAAATAGAGTAGCGCTTATTTTACCGCTCAAAAAAGAGTGAAAAGAGAGTAGCGCTTATTTTACCGCTCAAAAAAGAGCTAAAAGAGAGTAGCGCTTATTTTACCGCTCAAAATTGAACGAAAAAAGAGTAGCGTTTATTTTACCGCTCAAAAAAGAGTGAAAAGAGAGGAGCACTTATTTTACCGCTCAAAAAAGAGTGAAAAGAGAGGAGCACTTATTTTACCGCTCAAAAAAGAGTGAAAAGAGAGGAATACTTATTTTACCGCTCAAAAAGGAGTGAAAAGAGAGTAGCGCTTATTTTACCGCTCAAAAAAGAGTGAAAAGAGAGGAATACTTATTTGACCGCTCAAAAAGGAGTGAAAAGAGAGTAGCGCTTATTTTACCGCT
This sequence comes from Leiobunum rupestre, assembly GCF_980474605.1. Lineage (NCBI taxonomy): Eukaryota > Metazoa > Arthropoda > Arachnida > Opiliones > Sclerosomatidae > Leiobunum > Leiobunum rupestre. Next base: position 36,376,627 of record NC_143393.1, on the reverse strand, counting down.
CAAAAAAGAGCGAAAATAGAGTAGCGCTTATTTTACCGCTCAAAAAAGAGCTAAAAGAGAGTAGCGCTTATTTTACCGCATCGCCTCTTTTTAAGTAATTCCGAAGTTCAAGAAGTAAAGCAACATTTTCTGGCAAACTTGCCGGGTTAAGGTTAGGAATGAATGTAGAGGAGAACCATTTTCCCAATACCGCGCGGGCGGCGCCGAAGAATTTCATTTCGTATTCAAGGAGGCACTTGTCTACAATCATTCATCACTCTTGGTTCCCTCGGCGGCGCGTTTACCATCCCGGTACATGCTTATACGAATCTCAAATCGAGTCGAGAGATATTGTAGCCGGAGAAATTGTTTACAAAGATCGTGGTTTCCGTGTCGTCTGCTTCAGTTCTTTACTTCGACGCGAAATGTGACTTCGGAATAAACCGATGCGTTAGTTGCCATAAAAACTAAGTCCTTAAAGGCCCAATGTTAATGCTTTTTATTAGTAATATCATAAGTAACATAAGTCATAACAAAGTATGACAATTAACGAGATTTACAACCAAACCAATTTTCATAGTTATTGCGCAATCAAGATGTTTTCTCGGCACAGAGCCCTCTGGTGTCTAAAATACGCGAGACTTCCGTTAAGACAAAATATCTGGTTTCCGATAGATATGCGTAATATTAGGCTAAAATGATAAAAATTAAGAACGTGTTTCTCGGCGCCACGAGCTCATGCTTTTTTATCACGCATGATTCGCACGCGGGCTTCGAAACAAAGCCAAACCCCTCGCGACTCCAGAACGTGCTCTCCGATATTAGGCTTAAATTTGAATCAAAACGTAGTCATCCAAAACGGTAAGTCGCGAGTCCAAGTCACAGCTTGAAGAGAGTATCAGTGTCGAAAAAAGGGTTCGGTTAGAAAATTAGCATTAAAGCTATACTTATTGTTATTATGCTACTTATGATAACATTAATTATAAATAACAATTTATTAAAAAAATCTACTCACGGTGGTATGTAAAAATTATAAACCTAATTTAAACTCGTGGTAAATTGTGCTGAACTAACTTCACTTCAAGAAGGTTTTATGGAAATGTGAAACAGAAGAACTCGAGGGAAGTCAATTATGATCGAAACCAATCACTACGCCCTCTTTTGGGAGTCATTGGAACGATTGATTTGCACACATTATTAGCGGTCGAATGGATAGTCTGGGAAATAAGCTTTTAAAAAAAATTGATGTGATTACCAAACGCCCTATTTAAGAATAATAAACTTGTCATTTTCTTCCACGTTTTGGCAATAATAGACTGTTTGTGAATTGAACAAGGGTGCCATCTGTTTTTCCAAAACGGTACTGATTTAGTCAACAATTAGTTGATGTTATTTTCAACTATCAGACACCAAGAAATTCTTTTGGTTTATGGAGCGCCTTATACAGGGTGTCTCAGACGATTTATTTTTTTTATTCGTCAAGGCATTTTTCTCAAAAAGTATGTAATCTAGAGTTCTGAAATTTTCAGGGTATATTTGTCGACGAGGGATTTTTTGAATTTGTCAATAAATATACGATGAAAATTTCAGAACTCTAGATGAAATATGAAAATTTCAGAACTCTAGATGAAATATGAAAATTTCAGAACTCTAGATGAAATATGAAAATTTCAGAACTCTAGATGAAATATGAAAATTTCAGAACTCTAGATGAAATATGAAAATTTCAGAACTCTAGATGAAATATGAAAATTTCAGAACTCTAGATGAAATATGAAAATTTCAGAACTCTAGATGAAATATGAAAATTTCAGAACTCTAGATGAAATATGAAAATTTCAGAACTCTAGATGAAATATGAAAATTTCAGAACTCTAGATGAAATATGAAAATTTCAGAACTCTAGATGAAATATGAAAATTTCAGAACTCTAGATGAAATATGAAAATTTCAGAACTCTAGATGAAATATGAAAATTTCAGAACTCTAGATGAAATATGAAAATTTCAGAACTCTAGATGAAATATGAAAATTTCAGAACTCTAGATGAAATATGAAAATTTCAGAACTCTAGATGAAATATGAAAATTTCAGAACTCTAGATGAAATATGAAAATTTCAGAACTCTAGATGAAATATGAAAATTTCAGAACTCTAGATGAAATATGAAAATTTCAGAACTCTAGATGAAATATGAAAATTTCAGAACTCTAGATGAAATATGAAAATTTCAGAACTCTAGATGAAATATGAAAATTTCAGAACTCTAGATGAAATATGAAAATTTCAGAACTCTAGATGAAATATGAAAATTTCAGAACTCTAGATGAAATATGAAAATTTCAGAACTCTAGATGAAATATGAAAATTTCAGAACTCTAGATGAAATATGAAAATTTCAGAACTCTAGATGAAATATGAAAATTTCAGAACTCTAGATGAAATATGAAAATTTCAGAACTCTAGATGAAATATGAAAATTTCAGAACTCTAGATGAAATATGAAAATTTCAGAACTCTAGATGAAATATGAAAATTTCAGAACTCTAGATGAAATATGAAAATTTCAGAACTCTAGATGAAATATGAAAATTTCAGAACTCTAGATGAAATATGAAAATTTCAGAACTCTAGATGAAATATGAAAATTTCAGAACTCTAGATGAAATATGAAAATTTCAGAACTCTAGATGAAATATGAAAATTTCAGAACTCTAGATGAAATATGAAAATTTCAGAACTCTAGATGAAATATGAAAATTTCAGAACTCTAGATGAAATATGAAAATTTCAGAACTCTAGATGAAATATGAAAATTTCAGAACTCTAGATGAAATATGAAAATTTCAGAACTCTAGATGAAATATGAAAATATCAGAACTCTAGATGAAATATGAAAATTTCAGAACTCTAGATGAAATATGAAAATTTCAGAACTCTAGATGAAATATGAAAATTTCAGAACTCTAGATGAAATATGAAAATTTCAGAACTCTAGATGAAATATGAAAATTTCAGAACTCTAGATGAAATATGAAAATTTCAGAACTCTAGATGAAATATGAAAATTTCAGAACTCTAGATGAAATATGAAAATTTCAGAACTCTAGATGAAATATGAAAATTTCAGAACTCTAGATGAAATATGAAAATTTCAGAACTCTAGATGAAATATGAAAATTTCAGAACTCTAGATGAAATATGAAAATTTCAGAACTCTAGATGAAATATGAAAATTTCAGAACTCTAGATGAAATATGAAAATTTCAGAACTCTAGATGAAATATGAAAATTTCAGAACTCTAGATGAAATATGAAAATTTCAGAACTCTAGATGAAATATGAAAATTTCAGAACTCTAGATGAAATATGAAAATTTCAGAACTCTAGATGAAATATGAAAATTTCAGAACTCTAGATGAAATATGAAAATTTCAGAACTCTAGATGAAATATGAAAATTTCAGAACTCTAGATGAAATATGAAAATTTCAGAACTCTAGATGAAATATGAAAATTTCAGAACTCTAGATGAAATATGAAAATTTCAGAACTCTAGATGAAATATGAAAATTTCAGAACTCTAGATGAAATATGAAAATTTCAGAACTCTAGATGAAATATGAAAATTTCAGAACTCTAGATGAAATATGAAAATTTCAGAACTCTAGATGAAATATGAAAATTTCAGAACTCTAGATGAAATATGAAAATTTCAGAACTCTAGATGAAATATGAAAATTTCAGAACTCTAGATGAAATATGAAAATTTCAGAACTCTAGATGAAATATGAAAATTTCAGAACTCTAGATGAAATATGAAAATTTCAGAACTCTAGATGAAATATGAAAATTTCAGAACTCTAGATGAAATATGAAAATTTCAGAACTCTAGATGAAATATGAAAATTTCAGAACTCTAGATGAAATATGAAAATTTCAGAACTCTAGATGAAATATGAAAATTTCAGAACTCTAGATGAAATATGAAAATTTCAGAACTCTAGATGAAATATGAAAATTTCAGAACTCTAGATGAAATATGAAAATTTCAGAACTCTAGATGAAATATGAAAATTTCAGAACTCTAGATGAAATATGAAAATTTCAGAACTCTAGATGAAATATGAAAATTTCAGAACTCTAGATGAAATATGAAAATTTCAGAACTCTAGATGAAATATGAAAATTTCAGAACTCTAGATGAAATATGAAAATTTCAGAACTCTAGATGAAATATGAAAATTTCAGAACTCTAGATGAAATATGAAAATTTCAGAACTCTAGATGAAATATGAAAATTTCAGAACTCTAGATGAAATATGAAAATTTCAGAACTCTAGATGAAATATGAAAATTTCAGAACTCTAGATGAAATATGAAAATTTCAGAACTCTAGATGAAATATGAAAATTTCAGAACTCTAGATGAAATATGAAAATTTCAGAACTCTAGATGAAATATGAAAATTTCAGAACTCTAGATGAAATATGAAAATTTCAGAACTCTAGATGAAATATGAAAATTTCAGAACTCTAGATGAAATATGAAAATTTCAGAACTCTAGATGAAATATGAAAATTTCAGAACTCTAGATGAAATATGAAAATTTCAGAACTCTAGATGAAATATGAAAATTTCAGAACTCTAGATGAAATATGAAAATTTCAGAACTCTAGATGAAATATGAAAATTTCAGAACTCTAGATGAAATATGAAAATTTCAGAACTCTAGATGAAATATGAAAATTTCAGAACTCTAGATGAAATATGAAAATTTCAGAACTCTAGATGAAATATGAAAATTTCAGAACTCTAGATGAAATATGAAAATTTCAGAACTCTAGATGAAATATGAAAATTTCAGAACTCTAGATGAAATATGAAAATTTCAGAACTCTAGATGAAATATGAAAATTTCAGAACTCTAGATGAAATATGAAAATTTCAGAACTCTAGATGAAATATGAAAATTTCAGAACTCTAGATGAAATATGAAAATTTCAGAACTCTAGATGAAATATGAAAATTTCAGAACTCTAGATGAAATATGAAAATTTCAGAACTCTAGATGAAATATGAAAATTTCAGAACTCTAGATGAAATATGAAAATTTCAGAACTCTAGATGAAATATGAAAATTTCAGAACTCTAGATGAAATATGAAAATTTCAGAACTCTAGATGAAATATGAAAATTTCAGAACTCTAGATGAAATATGAAAATTTCAGAACTCTAGATGAAATATGAAAATTTCAGAACTCTAGATGAAATATGAAAATTTCAGAACTCTAGATGAAATATGAAAATTTCAGAACTCTAGATGAAATATGAAAATTTCAGAACTCTAGATGAAATATGAAAATTTCAGAACTCTAGATGAAATATGAAAATTTCAGAACTCTAGATGAAATATGAAAATTTCAGAACTCTAGATGAAATATGAAAATTTCAGAACTCTAGATGAAATATGAAAATTTCAGAACTCTAGATGAAATATGAAAATTTCAGAACTCTAGATGAAATATGAAAATTTCAGAACTCTAGATGAAATATGAAAATTTCAGAACTCTAGATGAAATATGAAAATTTCAGAACTCTAGATGAAATATGAAAATTTCAGAACTCTAGATGAAATATGAAAATTTCAGAACTCTAGATGAAATATGAAAATTTCAGAACTCTAGATGAAATATGAAAATTTCAGAACTCTAGATGAAATATGAAAATTTCAGAACTCTAGATGAAATATGAAAATTTCAGAACTCTAGATGAAATATGAAAATTTCAGAACTCTAGATGAAATATGAAAATTTCAGAACTCTAGATGAAATATGAAAATTTCAGAACTCTAGATGAAATATGAAAATTTCAGAACTCTAGATGAAATATGAAAATTTCAGAACTCTAGATGAAATATGAAAATTTCAGAACTCTAGATGAAATATGAAAATTTCAGAACTCTAGATGAAATATGAAAATTTCAGAACTCTAGATGAAATATGAAAATTTCAGAACTCTAGATGAAATATGAAAATTTCAGAACTCTAGATGAAATATGAAAATTTCAGAACTCTAGATGAAATATGAAAATTTCAGAACTCTAGATGAAATATGAAAATTTCAGAACTCTAGATGAAATATGAAAATTTCAGAACTCTAGATGAAATATGAAAATTTCAGAACTCTAGATGAAATATGAAAATTTCAGAACTCTAGATGAAATATGAAAATTTCAGAACTCTAGATGAAATATGAAAATTTCAGAACTCTAGATGAAATATGAAAATTTCAGAACTCTAGATGAAATATGAAAATTTCAGAACTCTAGATGAAATATGAAAATTTCAGAACTCTAGATGAAATATGAAAATTTCAGAACTCTAGATGAAATATGAAAATTTCAGAACTCTAGATGAAATATGAAAATTTCAGAACTCTAGATGAAATATGAAAATTTCAGAACTCTAGATGAAATATGAAAATTTCAGAACTCTAGATGAAATATGAAAATTTCAGAACTCTAGATGAAATATGAAAATTTCAGAACTCTAGATGAAATATGAAAATTTCAGAACTCTAGATGAAATATGAAAATTTCAGAACTCTAGATGAAATATGAAAATTTCAGAACTCTAGATGAAATATGAAAATTTCAGAACTCTAGATGAAATATGAAAATTTCAGAACTCTAGATGAAATATGAAAATTTCAGAACTCTAGATGAAATATGAAAATTTCAGAACTCTAGATGAAATATGAAAATTTCAGAACTCTAGATGAAATATGAAAATTTCAGAACTCTAGATGAAATATGAAAATTTCAGAACTCTAGATGAAATATGAAAATTTCAGAACTCTAGATGAAATATGAAAATTTCAGAACTCTAGATGAAATATGAAAATTTCAGAACTCTAGATGAAATATGAAAATTTCAGAACTCTAGATGAAATATGAAAATTTCAGAACTCTAGATGAAATATGAAAATTTCAGAACTCTAGATGAAATATGAAAATTTCAGAACTCTAGATGAAATATGAAAATTTCAGAACTCTAGATGAAATATGAAAATTTCAGAACTCTAGATGAAATATGAAAATTTCAGAACTCTAGATGAAATATGAAAATTTCAGAACTCTAGATGAAATATGAAAATTTCAGAACTCTAGATGAAATATGAAAATTTCAGAACTCTAGATGAAATATGAAAATTTCAGAACTCTAGATGAAATATGAAAATTTCAGAACTCTAGATGAAATATGAAAATTTCAGAACTCTAGATGAAATATGAAAATTTCAGAACTCTGGATGAAATATGAAAATTTCAGAACTCTAGATGAAATATGAAAATTTCAGAACTCTGGATGAAATATGAAAATTTCAGAACTCTAGATTAAATATGAAAATTTCAGAACTCTGGATGAAATATGAAAATTTCAGAACTCTAGATGAAATATGAAAATTTCAGAACTCTAGATGAAATATGAAAATTTCAGAACTCTAGATGAAATATGAAAATTTCAGAACTCTAGATGAAATATGAAAATTTCAGAACTCTAGATGAAATATGAAAATTTCAGAACTCTAGATGAAATATGAAAATTTCAGAACTCTAGATGAAATATGAAAATTTCAGAACTCTAGATTAAGGGCCCAGTGGAGAGACGTTTTTTAAATTTTTAAAACGTCTCTGCACCGGGCCCTAAATTTGAAAGTTTCAGAACTCTAGATTAAATTTGAAAGTTTCAGAACTCTAGATTAAATTTGAAAGTTTCAGAACTCTAGATTAAATTTGAAAGTTTCAGAACTCTAGATTAAATTTGAAAGTTCCAGAAGTGTAGATTAAATAGATTTTGAGAACTGTAGATTAAATAGATTTTGAGAACTGTAGATCAAATAGATTTTGAGAACTATAGATTAAATAGATTTTGAGAACTCTAGATTAAATAGATTTTGAGAACTGTAGATTAAATAGATTTTGAGAACTGTAGATTAAATAGATTTTGAAAACTCTAGATTAAATAGATTTTGAGAACTCTAGATCAAATAGATTTTGAGATCTCTAGTCTCTAGATTTAATAGATTTTGAGAACTCTAGATTAAATAGATTTTGAGAGAAATGTCCTAGTTGATCGCTCAAAGACACCCTAGATTAAATTTGAAAGTTTCAGAACTCTAGATTAAATTTGAAAGTTTCAGAACTCTAGATTAAATTTGAAAGTTTCAGAACTCTAGATTAAATTTGAAAGTTTCAGAAGTGTAGATTAAATAGATTTTGAGAACTGTAGATTAAATAGATTTTGAGAACTGTAGATCAAATAGATTTTGAGAACTATAGATTAAATAGATTTTGAGAACTCTAGATTAAATAGATTTTGAGAACTGTAGATTAAATAGATTTTGAGAACTGTAGATTAAATAGATTTTGAGAACTCTAGATTAAATAGATTTTGAGAACTCTAGATTAAATAGATTTTGAGAACTCTAGATTAAATAGATTTTGAGAACTCTAGTCTCTAGATTTAATAGATTTTGAGAACTCTAGATTAAATAGATTTTGAGAGAAATGTCCTAGTTGATCGCTCAAAGACACCCTGTATTAAGCAGAATGTGAGGATCCGCAGTAGACGCTCCACAAGAGGTATAGCATCTTAGCGGAAGACGAAAGCTATAGCGCCTCAACGCCATCTAGATTCTTTTTCGTTAGTTCGCAAATCCCTGTACTACTACAAAATATGTTGACTAATATTAATTAATATTTCGTTTTAATAATATAAAGTCTTTTGTCCAATCGGGGAGTTGTATATTAGGATTTACAAATAAGAATTTGCAACTATGCCTCGGTTATAAAAGTTTCCAAAGGCGCTTGGAAACTGAGCAACTAGACTTTATTTTTCGTCCACGGGGATTTTCCACAGGCCAACGAAACGCATCGTTGAAAGCGCCTTTGGAGACCCAGCTCTCAGCGTGTTAATCACGAGAGACTGACAGTAGAATAGGACATGACAACCACGTCGCCTGTCCCCTGTCCCGTTTCAAATATACGCCCGTTTTTGAGTACACCTACGTAGGCTTTAGAAATGTCAATCCAGGTGTGAAGCTACAGAATTCAATATTGATTTTTGCACCTTCATTTGAAAACCTGAATTGGAAGCATTTTTCCGTGACTTAATTACATTTTTCTATCAAGTATTTGCAACAAACAACTGAAAGTTATCGTAATTATTTTTCTACCACCAATCGTTTCTAAAATTCCTCTTAAGAAAGTATTCATATAATTCTTATGTTACTAGCTTGGAACATGTATTTTCATTTTGGATTTTTGATTACGTACGTTTCGGAAGAAAAAATAGTGCTTGCCTAACTACGCCATATATACTCACAAGGAGACATCCCGAAGTGTAACCCACCGATTTTGTTCAAACTCGGGGGATTGGTAGACCTTCATGTAACTTGAAAAATCCCAAAGGGAATTTATTCATTGGGCAACCGTTTTGGCATGGCAACGAAAAAGGTTCTTGACAACAACAAATGGAAATTTTCCCATTGAAAATAACATGGGATTCTGACCGAATGCCAAAAATAGAAAAAATAGAAAAAATAGATAAAAATTGACAAAAAAAACATCAAAATTGATCAACTTTTGATCAATATGAGGTCAAAATCCTATGTTATTTTCAATGGGAAAATTTATATTTGTTGTTGTCAAAAACATTTTTCTTTGCCATGGCAAAACGGTTGCCCATTGAATATATTCGCTTTAGGATTTTTCAAGTTACATGAAGGTCTACCAATCCCCCGAGTTTGAACAAAATCGGTGGGTTACACTTCGGGATGTCTCCTTGTCAGTTGCGGGTTAAGAAAGACAAAATATTTAGTTCATTTGGTGGAAAGATACTAGCCCAAATTTCCGGTAAATCGGCGGCGGGAATTTTGAATTTATACACTATTAAAATTTAAAATCCGTACATTTATAAAACACATTTTGAGTTATTAGCTTGTATCGTTTTTCAGTTTACCTCCTGTATGAATACATACATGCTTATACATAAAAACCTTTGTTACTACGAAATAACAATAAACCCAATTTATACTAATTTTTATTAGTAAATTTAAATTTCAATTGTCAAATTACTTGTATTATATCATTTTTATTATTAAATGATAGTTTTTTGAAAGTGAAACGTTTTGCAAATTCGAACAGAGTAAATGTAGAATACGTATCGATGAAAGTGTTTCTGAACTAGCCAATACTAACTTATTACCCCAGGTAAGATATATCAATTGATACACGCTTTTAATTTACTCTATTTTACCTCGAAACTTGTAAAGTTCTATGAATTAGCGAGCGATACCTTCTTCAAACTATTTTAAATTAATCCACTGAAATTAAGCGCTAACTTTGAAACATTTGACATTTAAAGAGGCGAAACCTAATTTCTCAATTTCATTAATGAAATAGTATAGCAGAACAAAGAGCAGACGATAAAATAAAACAAGAATAATCCCATTGAAAGACCCTTAAACGTTAGCCCTCGTGTGGACAATAGTTGTACTATCGCGACCCACCAAAATTGAAAATAAACGCATTTTTTGGGCCTCAATAATACGAAATAAATTATTTAAATGGTAACTTGTAATATGAGGTTAATAATAAATAATCAGCTAGGCTAATACCCAAGGCACCACCTTAGGCCTAAGTCATCAAGCGACTATTAAAGACATTAATTCAGGTGGCCGGGTTACAATGCGTAGGAGGGTGGTGGCTTACTCTGAATGCCACGCGAGCCAACAGCGTATGTGAGATATGGAACGCTCAAACTCTTGGGAGGATGATTAAAATAAATAAAATTCAAATGTACTATGCAGATGAAAATTTAAAATGAACGAATTAATTATAATGCTTTTAAGGAATCAGAAATGGAAATAAAATTTCACAAAAATTTAAAAAATAAACTAGGTTTTAATGATGATTTTGGAAAATTATTCGAAATTTTTATTATTGCCATTATTATTTGGCGCCCATAGCTAGGCAGTATCAGAAGTATATAATACCTATCTTTAAAGGAAGTATACACCTCCTTATACTAAATATAGAAAACATTACAATTGAAAAATTACATTATTTTTCGAAATTTTTAAATTACATTATTTTTCGAAATTGATAAATTACATTATTTTTCGAAATTGATAAATAAAATTATTTTTCGAAATTGATAAATAAAATTATTTTTCGAAATTGATAAATTAAATTATTTTTCGAAATTAATAAATTACATAATTTTTCGAAATTGATAAATTACATTAATTTTCGAAATTGATAAATTACATTATTTTTCGAAATTGATAAATTACATTATTTTTCGAAATTGATAAATTATATTATTTTTCGAAATTGATAAATAACATTATTTTTGGAAATTGATAAATTATATTATTTTTCGAAATTGATAAATAACATTATTTTTGGAAATTGATAAATTACATTATTTTTCGAAATTGATAAATTACATTATTTTTCGAAATTGATAAATTACATTCTTTTTCGAAATTGATAAATTACATTCTTTTTCGAAATTGATAAATTACATTCTTTTTCGAAATTGATAAATAACATTATTTTTGGAAATTGATAAATTACATTATTTTTCGAAATTGATAAATTACATTATTTTTCGAAATTGATAAATTACATTCTTTTTCGAAATTGATAAATTACATTCTTTTTCGAAATTGATAAATTAGATTCTTTTTCGAAATTGATAAATAACATTATTTTTGGAAATTGATAAATTACATTCTTTTTCGAAATTGATAAATTACATTATTTTTCGAAATTGATAAATTACATTCTTTTTCGAAATTGATAAATTAGATTCTTTTTCGAAATTGATAAATTACATTCTTTTTCGAAATTGATAAATTATATTCTTTTTCGAAATCGATAAATTATATTATTTTTCGAAATTGATAAATAACATTATTCTTGGAAATTGATAAATTACATTATTTTTCGAAATTGATAAATTACATTATTTTTCGAAATTGATAAATTACATTATTTTTCGAAATTGATAAATTACATTATTTTTCGAAATTGATAAATAACATTATTTTTGGAAATTGATAAATTACATTATTTTTCGAAATTGATAAATTACATTATTTTTCGAAATTGATAAATTACATTCTTTTTCGAAATTGATAAATTACATTATTTTTCGAAATTGATAAATTACATTCTTTTTCGAAATTGATAAATTAGATTCTTTTTCGAAATTGATAAATTACATTCTTTTTCGAAATTGATAAATTATATTCTTTTTCGAAATCGATAAATTATATTATTTTTCGAAATTGATAAATAACATTATTCTTGGAAATTGATAAATTACATTATTTTTCGAAATTGATAAATTACATTATTTTTCGAAATTGATAAATTACATTATTTTTCGAAATTGATAAATTACATTATTTTTCGAAATTGATAAATAACATTATTTTTGGAAATTGATAAATTACATTATTTTTCGAAATTGATAAATTACATTCTTTTTCGAAATTGATAAATTACATTCTTTTTCGAAATTGATAAATTACATTCTTTTTCGAAATTGATAAATTACATTCTTTTTCGAAATTGATAAATTACATTATTTTTCGAAATTAATAAATTTGTCGTAAAAAAACGAAATGGTTTCAGAGGGAATACATAAATAAATATCTTTATCAGGTGTAATTTTTACATTTTACAATTTGTAGCCGTGATGCTTTAAAAGTTTAAACACGCGAAGATACATGTTCCATTTCTATAGCCTAAATAGATACTTAAGATACGTATTATTTAACTTCAGGTAGTACTAAAAGAGTACACCAATATACTAACGCGACGCCAAAATAACAAACGGTATTCCATTCGCTAATGGTCTAGACCAAAAATAGGAACAGAAATCGATTCCAAGTTGGTTCTAAATGCTGGAATACTTTTAAGATGGATTGCCATTCACGGAAGTTAAATTACGGGTGTCATTTCAATAGCGGCAAATTAGAACAAAATTTAGGCGCCAGAGGACGCTAATAGTTTTCACGGGTGGGAGGGGTAATTTATCCGTCTCTTCCCCTTACAGGAGGGGGGTAAAAAGTTGCGGATAAAGATATATTGGGTGACAGCGTGGAAAACTGAATTGGTTTCATCGATTATGTAGGGCATACTGGGAGGCGAGGTTTTTAGAGAGAGCACTCTGAAACTTTCGGAATATTGACGTTTTTGGGAGGGGGGCGGGAAGCGGTACCGAAGGGGGGGGGGCTGATAAAGATAAGGCGGCTTAGGCTAATTATATAAAACTTCTTGCCAGTTTTAACTTTCTCCTATACCGAAAATATTTTCTCACGAGATAGGGTATAAATGTCGTCACAAATCGACTGGTTTGTTTAGAGTTCAATAGAAAATATGGTTAAGGAATAGCAACTGTAGCTTTAAGCACAGACCACCTTCCCCAAAAAGGACTCGCATCAACCTCGGAAGAAAATGAGTTTCAAAAGTGATGCGCCTTTATTTTAGAGCGAACAGAAAATAGTGCGTGAAATTTTATAATTTTACAAAATTAAAATAAAAACTCATGCGCGAGTCAGCTTCTACAATTCCTTTTTTATTGTCGCGTGCTTTTTTTATACATTTAAAACTGCCTCTACTTTCCGTGAGAGGGCACACTCTGAAAAAAAGCCGCATCACATTCGAGACATGATAAATTTTAATTTACTGCTAGTGATACATGTCCCTCTAAGGGTAGGTGGTCTCTGCTCTAAGTTTTAAAGTATTCAATTCCTTTTCTATATTTTCTTTGATAGCTACGAGTAGACAGATAACGATATTTGTTATTGAAATTGGATAATCACGCGTTAGGAATATTTGTAATTGTGTGTAGATAACAAGCCTTGATTGATGGATTTTGGATTTCCAATACGTCAAATTTCTTTTAGATAAATAGTATTACTATACAGGGTGTTAACTAAAAAACGATACAGAGCCAATTACTCAAAATGTGTTTTATGTAAGAATTTGAAATTTGCAGGTTACATAGAGGGTACAGGGGGACAAATGTCAATGAAAATTTCAATGACCTTGAACCAGGTCTTCAAGGTCATTCAAATTTTATCTCGAGAACCATTAGGATTAGAAGAATGTGTTCTACGTTTAATTTTAAGTTTAAACGGCTTTGACCCGATCTAATTTGACCAATGAGAAGCCGAGAAATGTTAGACCAAACACCATAAGGTCGTGTGTGGTATTCTAATCAAGACACGACATTTAACGGCTTATAAATCGAAAACTACCAGATCTATTGGATCAAAATTGTCGTGACACTAAACCGAGTGGGGGAGTTCGAAATTTGTAACTTATGATGACCTTGAAACATTAGTTCAAGGTCATTCAAAATTTATCTCGAGAACCATTAGGATTAGGAGAATGGTTCCAATTAGAAAAATGCCCACCAAGGTTTTTTAAGTCAACTTACCTTTCACCTGAGGTAAATAAACCAATAAAACTCGAAAATAATTAATTGTTTTAAGACGTATCAAGTATTTTTAACTTTTTTGAGTTTAAATGTTTTAAACACAAAATAAACGAAACAAGTAATTGAAATAAATAAGCAACTAATAAACGTAAGAATTATTTACAAATAATTTAAATAAATAAATAAATAATGAAGGTTAACTTTCCCAATTCTGCCTGAGCTTCTCTGGTACTACGGCGGGGATTTGCATTAAAATACGCTAAGACATCGACGTCTAAGTTGCCTACTTAGTTTTGTGGTTCTTTACTATTAAAAATACTTGGTATTTTTATTATCGTTTATTTTTGAGTTTTATTAGTTTAATTACCTCAGGTGAAAGGTAAGTTGACTTAAAAAACCTTGGCGGGCATTTTTATAATTGGAACCATTCTCCTAATCCTAATGGTTCTCGAGATAAATTTTGAATGACCTTGAACTAATGTTTCAAGGTCATCATAAGTTACAAATTTCGAACTCCCCCACTCGGTTTAGAGTGTCACGACAATTTTGATCCATTAGATCTGTTAGTTTTCGATTTATAAGCCGTTAAATGTCGTGTCTTGATTAGAATACCACACATGACCTTATGGTGTTTGGTCTAACATTTCTCGGCTTCCCATTGGTCAAATTAGATCGGGTCAAAGCTGTTTAGACCTAAAATTAAACGTAAAACACATTTCTAATTGGAACCATTCTTCTAATCCTAATGGTTCGCGAGATAAAATTTGAATGACCTTGAAGACCTGGTTCAAGGTCATTGAAATTTTCATTATCATTTGTCCCCCTGCACCCTCTATCTAACCTGCAAATTTCAAATTCTTACATAAAACACATTTTGAGTAATTGGCTCTGTATCGTTTTTTAGTTAACACCCTGTATTATATTAACATGTTCGAAAAGTTAATTACATTAAACCTTTTTAGTAAGATGTACAATTTTCTTCATAAATTAAGCTTACTTAATTTAAAATAAAATGAACAATTAGGTTCAGCTGGAAAGGCTTAAAATTTAAAAACTTTTATAATGATAAATTCTAAATAACAGAAAGTTTAAACCATTCTTGTACGAGTGTACACAATAAAACTACGTCTACACTTTTTCGATTTTTGGCTTGACCTCTCTTTATTTCTTGAAACATGCTTACAGTAACTTTGGAAACAGTTCCGAAAGAAAGTAAGGAAGCTATTACCAATTGTCACGCCAAAGTTATTGGGGGGCCCGTTTTTAGAAAAGCGTTGTAACCCTTCTCCCGGGTTTCGTCCTAAGGACGTATAGTTATCACCGGTTATAAAACCTCTCGTGGGGCCCGGAGCTTTGGTTTTACAAGGGCCCGGGCCCGCTCTCGCGAATGGGGAAAATAGGTTAAGAAAAGCGTTGTTACCCTTTCTCCCTGGTTTCTTCCTGCAACCTTATAGCTATCTCCAGTAATAACGCCTTTAATTCGGGCCCGGAACTCTGGTTTTACCAGGGCCTGTGCGCGTCCTCGCGAATGGGGTAGGTGCGTTTAGAAAAGTGTTTTTACCCTTCTCCCGGATTATTTTCTAAAAACTTATTGCTATCTCCGGTAATAACGCCTTTAATTGTGGCCCGGAGCTTTGTTATTACCAGGGCCCGGGCCCGCTCTCGATTGAAATCGCCTAGTAAGCGTACCATTTTTTGCACGGACTTAATTTATCTTTTCCAGGAACTAAATTCAGTTAGTGATAACGGGAACAGTTTCGCGATTCCAAAGCCTTGACCCTAACGTAAAACAACTCGCATCGTAAATCTCAGTTGTTTTTTTATAGCTGATGACGTGAAACGCGTGGAGTGTCAGAGGAGAGTTTACTTTCTAAAAAAAGGGGGGGGGGGGCGTTCAATGAGCCCAGAGCGTCGCTTCGTTCGATAAATAACTGCTCGAATACTCCCCTTTCCGAACCTCGTGTACTTCACCCTATTGTAGCCCATCTTAGTAGTATCTTTAATATAATCCAGCTTGACGTAGATTGAAGGGCCTATTCACACGAGCCAACATTTTGCAAAACTTTGTTGGTCAACACAATTACCGGTATGTTCCCATTTAACCCAATTTTACCTTCTCCCAAAGTTATCAGTTCTCCCAAAAACATGGTGTCCCATTTGTCCCAATTCCATTTCTCTGAACCGGAGTTCATTTAACCCAAAAATATGTATTCCCATTTTTCCCAACGATCAAGTTTCCCAAAAAAATCGATTCCCATTTCTCCCAACGATCAATATTCCCAAAAATATGGATTCCCCTTTCTCCCAATCATTATTTGGAATCGGTAAACAAAGTAAGTTTACCGTTTTGTGAATATGTGAATTGACTTGGCGTTAGGTTAGGTTAGGTTAGGTTAGGATCCAAAACCCCAGAAGAATTCCTCGAAGCGATAAAATGGGGATTCGATGTAAAATGAAATGAGCAAAATAAAACTTAGATTCATGTTTCTACCAAGTGTAATTTTGGGACAAATGGGATTTGGGATAACTATTTTGATACAAATGGGATTTGGGATAACTGTTTTGGGACAAATGGGATTTGGGATAGCTATTTTGGGACAAATGGGATTGGGACAAATAGGATTGGGAGAAATGGGATTGGGAGAAATGGGAATTGGGAGAAATGGGATTGGGAGAAATTGGAATTGGGAGAACTATTTTGGGCGAAATGGAGGTAAAC
The DNA here is from genome assembly GCF_980474605.1 of Leiobunum rupestre. Taxonomy (NCBI): domain Eukaryota; kingdom Metazoa; phylum Arthropoda; class Arachnida; order Opiliones; family Sclerosomatidae; genus Leiobunum; species Leiobunum rupestre. The sequence continues at coordinate 36,359,408 of NC_143393.1, read as the reverse complement.
CCAATTACCAAACCGAATTGCTCCCTGCGTTTGCTCGACAGATTTTGGAAAACGGCTGTTATTCTGAGCGAGTGTTAACTTCAAATTCTTTGATTTTTTTTTAAGAAATATTTTCTTCCCATGGTTTGTTAAATGAGTGTCAATAACCACAACAGGTACCAGTCCTGGGCGTGAGAAAATTGGCGAAACTATAGCTGAAGGTCGAATAAAATTATCGAAAACGTGCTAAAGACTAAAGTCAATGAAATTACGTATTAAGGGGGAAGACTACAGTAGCCATTGTCTACTTTCGCGCTATTTCAAGCTGAACTCTTTTAATTTTGTATTTTAACTTATTAAATTAATATTTAAGTGTAGAACGGCCTATTGTTTAGTGCTTAAAATAATTTTGACAATTTTAAATTTAAAAGTAATTAAGTTATTACGTTTTGATTCGGACCCCCGGAGCTAAACAAGTTGGGCAAGCGCCCAAACTACCCTTTAGTTAGGACCTTATATCTCGTTAACTATTGATATTAGAATTATCAAAATTATTTTAAGCACTAGAGGAAGGTTCATCCTAATAAGAAAAATATAATTCAATTATGTAATTGTTAAAACAGAAACGTTCAGCTTGAACGAAAAAGAGGCTTTTACTGTATTCTTCCCCCTTAAAGGGGAACGGTCAAGCTTTAACCGGTTAGATAGCCCTATAGTCTATTAAAAACTAAAATTTATGGCGAAAACCGCATCAAAAATATTGAGTGGTTAATTTTTAATAAAATAATGAAATTTCGGGAAATCGAAAAGCGCGCGTCCGCCGCAACACCTGGTGAGAAGTCAGTGAGACAGAAAAACAACGTAAAAGCACGCGCTGCTGAAGACGCGAAAAATATGTTTTGCACGCGCGGCGCGTTCCAGTTATAAGAGACTTAAGCCTAAATCGCCCGATTTTAAAAGTTAGGATAGTTCGCAAATCGCTCATACGGGGTTAGGGGCGCTGGCGGCAGCCCCTAAGATAGCGGCGAACATTCAAACCAAAACACCTGGCGTTATTTTTCGTTTCAAATTTTTGGGCCAAAAGCTATTTTTTCAAGACAAAAAAGGTACGTGTTAGTTTATTGAATGTCTTGTTAATCTTTTGATACGGAAATAAGGCCATATTTGGAAAAGCTTGGCCGTTCCCCTTTAAATTCGTATACTTTTTTACTGAACATGTATATCACTTGCACAACAGCTCCCGGGTATCCGCGTTACGTAACTTGTGAACAGTCATAAACGTGAAATTCGTTGATCGCGAAAATATTTGGTGGTGCGAACTCGATTTGAAAACACAGTTGGCCTTTACATATCCTTTAAGTCTAACGAAAATGGTCCGCGCGTTTTCTGGTCGACTCCAGCGTAAACAAGAAGGCGGTCTTTTAACCCCTGATCTAAACAGCGTCGAGAATTGGACGTAATTTCATGGTCGTTCTGTTTTTGTTTAGAACGGGAGTCTAAACACAGACTTATAAGTAGCGAACATTGAGACTCCTTTTTTACCCATCGACTTGACGCGGTCGAGCGCTAATAGGCGGCCATATGGAAACCTTCTACTTGAATATTATTTTATACTCTGCCTTCTTTGCCGCCACTATATATACAACGGGAACAGAGTACGGTGTCGAGTGTTCGGAGTTATAGAGAGTTGGCAGTCGCTGCTAGCTCCATCTGGAAGCGGGCGCTGAAAGCTCGGGACAGAATTCGTAGATCTCCCGAGACAGTCTTGACTCAATTAAACGTTGATGTCTTTATGAGGTAGCCGTACCGGGCGCGTTTTTACCAAAAATAACGAATCAGTTTCTATTTGTAGAGTTGGCTTTTCTATTTTGGACTCGATTGCTCGCGGGTTATTGAGCGGATAAATCTTCGCACTTTTTTGGGCGTCGAAATTTTTATCGAGGGGTAAGACACTCTGCGAACTCGGTGTACACTGCCGTACCTTTGATAGTGCTAAATGGAACTCGCGAACTCTTGAAAATATGTACCTTTAACAGTGCTAAATCCACGAACTCGGTGTACAGATTATCTGAGACTGTCTTACCCCTCGGTTTTTATTAACTCTTTTCGCTATTTTTTAACGGAGAAATTTTCGATTCTCTGTTTCCACTCTTTTTGAGCGTTGAAAATTGTGCTCCTCTCATATTCGTTTTTAAAAAAATAAATTTACCTCCTCAATTTCTCTCATCACTGCCCTGAATACAGTTGATAAAGGAAGGATGCTGACGTGAAATTGGTACATGATTCAACCTTTGTCATCCCATTTGAGTTTCAAATTTATCATGGAAACCTCGCTTCAAAAAAAATTCGGTATTTAAATTTTTTCTGCAGAAACTAATTCTATCTATAATTTTAAATGGAGCACTTTGGTTTCATGGAGCCATATTTAAGAATCACTGAGCTAAACTAATACCCAAGGCACCATCTTAGGCCCAAGTCAGCTAGCGACTTTTTGAAGCCATTAATTCAGGTGGCCGGGTTACAATTCGTACGAGGGTGGTGGCAAGCCCTTCATGCCACGCGAGACAACAACTTCCTTACACCCACTACTACCGTTAACCTCCAAACGTTTTTATGGAAAGGGCAAACCCCTTTAACCAGTGGGGAGATTACTTGCTCTTCGGTTTCCCCTTCCATAAAAACTTGTCGAGGTTAACGTTAATAGTTAGTGTAGGGAGCTGTTGGCTCGCGTGGCTTGAAGGGCTTGCGACCACCCTCGTACGAATTGTAACCCGGCCACCTGAATTAATGGCTTCAAAAAGTCGCTGGATGACTTAGGCCTAAGGTGGTGCCTTAGGTATTAGCCTAACCTAGCTTATTATTAACGTCAAGGTTTCAGCCAGTACCACAAGCTGGGAGCAAACCCGGCTTGCGAGGCGAAAGTGTTAACCCCTTCAATAAATCAAACTTCAATAATAGAAGCTATTTCTTATATCTTCATTTATTATATCTCTTCCAAACGTCACTCGGTGGCCAGTTTGCGAACTATAATTTCTCGGCATTATACATTTGATCAGGGTTGGCATAGAACCAGCCATACCGGTTATAGCCACCTGGTTAAATCCGGTTATAGCCACTTGAAAAAATCCAGATTTTTGTGGCTTTTTAAAACAAAATTACAATATGAATATTTTAGTAAATTAATAGTTTTTATTTAGAAATTTAGTTTATTTTTTGTTTCATATTTAGAAACCGGTTTACTTTAACCCGTTTTTCGTTAGGTTTAAAGTTCCAAAGTTCGCTGCCTCGCGTCATACACAAAAACTAGGGGGAATTTCCCGAGGAAATCAAAAGAATTCAGTTATTTTATATAGTTATTTCGCTTTATTTGTTTAGTTTCTTATTTACGACAATAACTGCAGACAATTTCTACTTACATAAGTAAAAAGTACTGTTTATATTTTAGCCGGCTATAACCGAAAAAAACCGGTTATGGCCAATTAAAACCACTGTTCTGGATTTTTTCAAACAAAGCCGGCTTTTTTCCAACCCTGCATTTGATATCAAGGCTTGGTGAAATTTAAAACGCTTTCAATATATATGAAAACTAATTAACTCTGTCTTACGACGTTAGTCCAAATAATTATGATAAATATTTTTTGAATTTCTGATGTAAGGTGTTTCATAAGTTGGTTACAAAAATCAAAATTAATTTTCCAAGTATTTCGGATTGGTTGAAATTGAATATGACTAACCAATAGGAAAAACGAAATCTACCTGGTTACGAATTTGTTAATCCATCTAGTAACTAGTCGTGAAGAAAGGTTAAAAAAAAACGAAAAGTGTTAAAATGTTGGTTGCACGAAAAATCGATAGTAATAAAAACGAATGAATGCGGGCTTGTTTTGAAGCCCAGGACGTTCTCTTTCCAAAAATGTTATTGTCGAAACAAATTTCCAAGCCTGAGTGTATTAACTTTGAGTCCAAAACTGACCTTTTTCGCTCCCCAAAATCCTGAAATTTTCGGCGAATTTCTCTCCTCCGTAGCACGAGCAATTTGGGGCAAATCAAAGCTGTAGTTTTATTCCTAAAATAGAAGGAAGTGAAGTGGAGGGATTCTGTTTATTTGTAGAAGTTTTCAAACCAGAGGTTTTTAATCATAATATTAGGCTTATTATCGAAATCAAAAATATTTTTTTTACGCGCGCGCGACCCGACGTTTTAAGAAGAATTTACAAGGAGCCTTCGGTTTCATATCGTTTTTCTACTACGTAGGCTTGTGTATGCCTATTTCAATTACTACCGCGTAGGACTTTTTCCTGGGTGTTAAATCAACCCGCTTTTAATCCCAGATGTAAAGAAATGTATTACAGACAATTAGCCAATGATACGCTTCGCATTTTCTGACGTCATGGGTGCCGATAATAATTTAAGAAATCTGGAAATTCGCCGAAAAACTCGATTTCCACCATTTCGACTTCTTTTTATAATAATTCAAAGACCACTTAACCGATTTTGATGAAACTTTCTGTACTTGCTATAAAATGTTTTCTCTTTCTAACGAGTCATTAATTAGCCATAGCTAAAATTTCGTGCAAGCAACACTTTATTTAAAAAAATTATCATTATTTTTCCATCATTATTTTTAGTTTTGAAAACCTTTTAATTTACAGTTAGGTATAAGTTTATTATCGAAATGGGTAAACGCGATTTAGAATCCCCTTAACGACACATTTTACATTGTTCGGTGATAAACCCTTACAGAAGGCGGAATGGCGGTTCAAATTCTAAATCGAACTTAGCCGTTCAATCGCGAACCGCAATTTCTTTAATCCTTAGAAAACGAATTTAGAAAATTATTGGCACAAATTAAAAAGCGCTGCTTTCTACCCATTAAAGTCTGATGTACTTTTTTGCATAATGTAATCGAAAGTCTGAGCGTGGTCTTTGCTTATCGAATACATCAATGATTTATAATTATTACGAACTTGGCGACGATCAGAAGAGATGAGGGAAAAACTTAATTAGGGAGCGGTCGCTATCATTAACCTCCTTTATTCGGCTTGAGCGTATCCCCAAAGGGTCAATCAAGAGAAATTGAGACCCGGACGCCACCGCGTTCTTTCGCCTTTAATCGAAGACTTGATCTTTTTTCATGATGTTCCCTCTTTTGGGATGAAGGTAAGGCTACATATCCCGAAATTAACTCCTCGAATTTCCGCGGTTTGTCGATAGATGGAGTGTGCTAATGGCCGAAATAAACACACTATTAGGGTAAGTTCTTGGTGACTGCCCCCAACGCTATTTATCCTTATTTTTAATTCCGAAAAATACCAAGAACGTTTTCGGTATTACTAAGAACGTACGCGTCTACCTTCCGGGTAGACCTAAGCTCTTCCCTTAGGTTTGAACGCCATCTAGTATCATAAGAATAATTTTTTTATCTTTCGATTTTTATTAAGGGGCAATTTCAATTGATGCTGTATTGAACGATTTAAATATGGAATTAATTCTAATTAAGTAGCCTAATAATTCTTTGTTTTTCAATTATTGAGTCAAGCAAAAAACTAAAACACGATTTTAAAATTCATCGTCAGAGTAATTAATATTAGCCGACTTTATAAAGGACATTTTTTAATGAACTGTGGGCTGATGATGTTAGTACTTTTCGCGACAACGGAAACTGATGTCATCCGTGAGACTGTGACGTAGCTATGACGTTATTAGCTAACACCTTTCCACAGTTCCCTTATTTTCGCCCAACAGCGCGCGACTAAAAACAATTGTTGATTTTATAAAATGTCTTTACGCTAGCCCAACTTGTTGAAATGTTGACCTGGAATAGTTCAGCCAATGCCTAAGAATAAGTTCATAAACTCTTTAGTGGGAGAGAAAACGGATCCACAGCTGAAGCGGGGAGGCAACATTTCAACAATATGGCCAAGGTTATTTTATAAAAAGAACTATTGAAACTAGCTTATTTAAAAATTAATTGAATTGTCGCGACGCTCGGTAAATTTGATCGTAATTCGCAATCAAAGAATGAATATAATTCAACGTATAAATTAGGTAAATTAATTAATTAATGGCGCCGTCTTTTCGCGCAAGATTCCTGCTTTGTTTTAATCAGCAATTAAAAGTTTCGTTTTTAAAGAGATACAAATTCCCTTCGACGCATTTTCGTTAATGATATTAATTGCTATGACTTGATTAACGATATGGCAGTCCTACAAAACAGGAAACGCACGTGCTAGGATTTCGGGGGATTTGGAATAATATTTCGATACTCCCCGTGCGGCAGTGATGGGCACTTTCCTCTCACCGTGAGATCAGTGAGAGCAATTGAGAGGAGGGGAGATGCTCTAAGCTTTCAATGGAGAGGATCGTGAGATGAGTTTTCGAGCTACGCATTTAAGTGAGAGCAGAGTGAGAAGAAAGTATTTGGAGTGTGGGTGAGGTTAGTTTAACTAGCGAAGTGCGATGAGAGGAGTTGAGCTAAATAGTTTATTTACGAAGGGGATAGGAGGTGAGTTTGAGCTTAGATGTAAGAAAACAAAAACAAAGGAAATATAAAGGCATGACGTTCCGGAAAATAATTATTTAACTTTGGCCAATATCGAAGCCAAAACGTACAATTAACGGAAATAACCTAATATGCTGACGTTAGAAGGTTATAAAGAAGTTAAAGCCAGTAAATCTAACGTGGCCACCGGCCAGTGATGGTCGTTGTTCTACCCTTGTAAGAGCAGTATGAGTATTTGAGAGGAGGTGAGATGCGCAAAACTTAATTAGCGAAATTCGATGAGAGGAGATGAGCTAAAAAATTAGTTAACGGTGGTGAGAAGAGAGGATTTTGAGTTTAAAATTTTAGAAACGGAAATGAGATGGAGTGCGAGCTATCACCAAATTTTCTAAAATGCCCATCACTGCGAGCCGTGCCTTTATTCGGAACAGCATTGACAGCTCCTCCCATCTAGTGGCGTTTTTTGATCCGATGCATCATTGATGACGCCGGTACTATACTATGACAAAGGGACGAATTATATAAATTTCGTTTGGGTTGACAACACTGTGAAAGGCAGAGCAGCCCTTGGATATCCCCAAATTGACTCCCAGGGTATAGAGGGAGAATAGGTAGATGGCTTCGTCGATGTTTATTCTAGGAATATGGAGAGTAATTTTGGAAAATAATATGAAATTAAAGTGAAGATTTAAATTAATTTGATATGAAATGAAAATGAAGATTTAAATTAATTTGATATGAAATGAAAATGCAGATTTAAATTAATTTGATATGAAATGAAAATGAAGATTTAATTTAATTTAATATCAAATGAAAAGGAAGATTTAAACCAATTTAATATCAAATGAAAATGAAGATTTAAATTAATTTAATGTCAAAGGAAAATGAATTTAATATCAAATGAAAATTAAGAATTAGTTTATATCAAAGGAAAATGAAGATTTAAATTAAATTTAAATGAAAATGAAGATTTAATTTAATATGAAATGAAAATTAAGATTTAAATTAATATTAAATTAAAATTAAGAATTAGTTTCATATCAAATGAAAATGAATAATTAGTTAATTAGTTTAATATCAAATAAAAATGAATAATTAGTTAATTAGTTTAATATCAAATGAAAATGAATAATTAGTTAATTAGTTTAATATCAAATGAAAATGAAGAATTAAATTAATATCAAATGAAAATGGAGAATTCAATTATTATTAAATTGAGATGGAGATTAAGCGAGTTTCGATAATATATGACACACGAGCACGAAGAATTCAAATAACATTAAATGAAAATGGAGAACAAAATTAATATCAAATGAAAATGGAGAACAAAATTAATATCAAATGAAAATGGAGAACAAAATTATTATCAAATGAAAATGGAGAACAAAATTAATATCAAATGAAAATGGAGAACAAAATTAATATCAAATGAAAATGGAGAACAAAATTAATATCAAATGAAAATGGAGAACAAAATTATTATCAAATGAAAATGGAGAACAAAATTAATATCAAATAAAAATGGAGAACAAAATTAATATCAAATGAAAATGGAGAACAAAATTATTATCAAATGAAAATGGAGAACAAAATTAATATCAAATGAAAATGGAGAACAAAATTAATATCAAATGAAAATGGAGAACAAAATTAATATCAAATGAAAATGGAGAACAAAATTAATATCAAATGAAAATGGAGAACAAAATTATTATCAAATGAAAATGGAGAACAAAATTAATATCAAATAAAAATGGAGAACAAAATTAATATCAAATGAAAATGGAGAACAAAATTATTATCAAATGAAAATTGAGAACAAAATTAATATCAAATAACAATGAAGAAAGAAATTTTTATTCAAATGAAAATTAAGAATTTAATGGTTTTTCAAATAAAAATGAAGATTTAAATTGTTTTCCAAATGAAAATGAAGAATTAAATTATATTCCAAATGGAAATGAAGAATTAAATTATATTTCAAATGAAAATGAACAATGCAAATTATATTTCAAATGAAAATGAGCAATGCAAATTATATTTCAAATGAAAATGAGCAATGCAAATTATATTTCAAATGAAAATGAGCAATGCAAATAATATTAGTTGAAATTGGAGAATTAAATTATATTCCAAATGAAAATGAAGAATTAAATTATATTTCAAATGAAAATGAACAATGCAAATTATATTTCAAATGAAAATGAGCAATGCAAATTATATTTCAAATGAAAATGAGCAATGCAAATTATATTTCAAATGAAAATGAGCAATGCAAATAATATTAGTTGAAATTGGAGAATTAAATTATATTCCAAATGAAAATGAAGAATTAAATTATATTTCAAATGAAAATGAACAATGCAAATTATATTTCAAATGAAAATGAGCAATGCAAATTATATTTCAAATTAAAATGGGCAATGCAAATAATATTAGTTGAAATTGGAGAATTAAATTAATATCAAATGAAAATGAAGAATTAAATTAAAATTATATGAAAATTAAGAATTAAATTAAAATTATTTGAAAATGAAGAATTAAATTAAAATTATATGAAAATGAAGAATTAATGTAAAATTATGAAAATGAAGAAATAAATTAATATTGAAAGAACTAAATTAATATTGAAAGAACTAAATTAATAAACATTCAGAGGGCACTCTGAATGTTTATTAATTTCCTACACAGTACTGATGAGCCCCAAAAGAGCGAAACCGGTCTACTGTTGGAATCTCTGGCCTAAATTTTGACTTTTTAACTAAATTAATGTTAAATGAAAATTTTAAATTATAATTATAATAAAATAATTAAATGGTTTCACGTATTTAGATGTCGACACAAGCGTCGGACTGTATTCGAAATTTTGTAAACTTGTTTTTTTTTATATTTCGGAGACATTTATTCCGAGCGGAGGAATTTGGGGAAATGCTCCCTAATTGAATTTTACTTCCCAATTATCAGCGCGTGTAATTTAAGAGGGAAATTAGCGAGAGCGCGGAGCGCTTCTAAATGATTGGTTTGATGATGGGCTAAGGTAACAAAGGTTCGAATGGTTTCGGATACTTCCACAGCCCAATTGATTGTTAAGTTAGCCTCCTAGTGGCGAAAAAGGACGTAAAATAACAGAGAGCTTTCGTCTGATTAAAACATAGCCATTGTTTCGAATAACCCTAATTAGAATTGATGACATTTGGATAAGTTCTTGAGAATATTTCGTGTCAAATTCGATTTAAACCTTCGACTCTCGTTCTTTACTTCAAGTTGGGATAGTGATCATAGTGTATAACCAGAAGTATTTATACTTCTTACGAGGAAAAATTGGAAAATTTACTTTTCAAATTGAAACTATTTTTTGACGAAAATGTGTTTAACCTATCTTATGTGCACCGCTCTCAGAAAAAAGACATTTCCGCGTGCCTAACAAGTAAAGTGAAAGCTTTAAAAGTAATGTAGTGAACCTGAGGGGTGGGACATTCAAAGAAATCTCGTACACTTTCGAAGAAAACCGAAATCCAGTCTGGATATCTTCAAATCTCCAAAATCTCGAAATCGGGCCAGAAATCCAGAAATTCAAGGGGAAATATCGAAATACAGCAAGAAATCCAGAAATAAAACGGGAAATCTCGAATTCCGGCAAGAAATCCAGAAATCAGGAAACAAATCCAGAAATCCGACAGGAAATCTTCAAATCCAACGAAGAAATTCCGAAATCCGTCGAGAAATCCCGAAATCCAACAAGAAATCGCGATATCCCGAAATCCGATGAGAAATCCCGAAATCTGACGTGAAATCTTGAAATCCGTCGAGAAATCCTGAAATCCAACGAGAAATCGAGCAAACCCAAAATCCGACTAGAAATCGAAAAATCCCTAAATCCCACGAGAAATCCCGAAATCCGTCAAGAAATCGTGCAAACCCAAAATCCGACTAGAAATCGAAAAATCCCGAAATCCGTCGAAAAATCGTGCCCATGCCATTAGAGGTTAATCCTATCTTTTAAAGGGGCTGGAAAGTGGGGTTTTGAAAAACGTCATCTGTGACGTCATTAACGAAATTTGGCGCGTAGAACTACTTTTTCTCAAGTTCGTGAAGACGTAAACAGGCACCGCTGTGTTGGGATTTTTGTAAGACGAAATCCAGCGTGGTCTTGGTTAGCGTTAGCTGAGCTCGTAGGAAGTTTTAAAATTTCATTTATCTTTATTAAGATTTAGTTTAGTGAACAACAAATGTCTCACGAAAAATTAATTTGAGCGTTAAGGTCTTTCGGTAGTAGTGTGTTCGTAATTTTTTAAATTATTACTTGAGAGTTTCATCGAATTTTGTAACAAAACGCTAGATGAATCGAAGCTAATTTCTCAGGGCCTTGGTTTCACTGGAGCATTTTGATAAACCTTAGTACTCAACCACAGTTCTTTTGCCTTTTCACACTTATCTAATTCACTAACAAGAGATATATTCGTATCATCACGTTTCCGGTTTTTTATTTGAATTGAACTCGTTCATAATAATTAAATAAATATTAAAATACTAGAACCAAACCCACGTCCACGAAGGCCCGAATATCCTAGTTCGCGTATGAATACCTGTCATTAGTTTCCCTCGGGTCACTCCTCACTATTTTCAAAAAATCTCCATTAGAGCCAAATTCCTCAAGCGGGGAAAAAAGAAAATAAAGCAGGGTCCGGATTTTTTTGGAGATACTACGTCACTAGATTTCAAAACCCCACTTTCCAGCCCCTTTAACTTTAACAATTTGTATATATTTCCATTTCTTTTTTCATTTTTTTGTAAAAGAGAATATATTACAACCGCAACAATTTTTAAGAAGCGCGTACATATCATGAGTTCGGAAATTTTTTTAACATAGTTTTTACTAATTTTTTTAAATGCTATAAAGTTATTTGCTTAGCTAGAGTCTAACGAACTATAAAGGTTAACACCACTGTAAAAGATTGAGTTGAGACGAATATTTGAGCCCAGTTTTTCAAGGGCTAAAGTATTTTTTTTATATCTAGACGCGTGTAACGTTTTGAAAAGACCCCACAAATATAACTCTCTTTATAAATGTCCCCTGTTGTGTTGGCTCTCTCTTCCCCTGGGTTTTACCCTAGTACGCTCTCTGGTACAACCGCGGAACTCCCTGGCTCTCTGGTATTGCCCAATGTTTGAAAATAAACTTTCCATTCCATCGTGCGAGAACCGATGAAACCCCGTAGACCCTTTGACCAGGTTCAGTTGATAAAAAGGGGTGACACGTGTTTCTCAGGACAGACCGTTTTGAACGAGAGACATCTTCGGAGAGTGGGCCGGTTCCTTTGGGCTAATTCAGCCAACAACAAGTCTATTGCTTCCCCGTTCACGTTCGCTCGCTACGGAGTCTTCAAGAAGTGACTACGTTAAAATGTTTCGCGTCGTGCCTTGCGGACCCTCCAGTTCATCGGACATCACCGACATCCTCGACGGCATTGCCATTCACCAATTTCGTAAGAAATGCATTTACTTATAAACGTTTACCAGAGAGCCAAAACACTCCCCTTAATTTTTTAGTTAACTTTAAGAGAGAGAGTTAAGTCTTAAATTGTTTGACCAGTATGCTTTTCATTGCCATTAAATTCATATATATATATATCTAATCAAAGTTTATTATTATTATTCTTTCGGCACTCGCGGCTTAAGCCGCAAAAAGAACTCGCAACGTCTTTTCCGACACGATCTCCTCAACGACATTATAAATGGCGTTCTTGTGTCCTGTTGATTTTCGAAGCCCCAGGTCTGTCACGAGACGAAGGCAATCAGCTAGGCTAGGCTAATACCCCAGGCACCACCTTAGGCCTAAGTCGTCTAGCGACTTTAAACCATTGAGTTGGGAATATTAATCTAGAGGTACAATCAAAATGTCGGATTTCAGTATTTCGCGAAACAAGTTTTTAAAAAATAAGAATACTGCCGTCTGCTCCCAAATGACGAGCCAACTTTATCATTCTACCCGTGGCGCCGTCTATCTCTCAATGGTTCGTTCAAATAAGACGCGTTTTCCGCCAAAAAGATTTTTTTCCCAAAAATAATGGATGGCGCCACGGGTCATATGATAACGTTTTCTCGTCATTTTAGAGGAGACGGCACATTCGTAATTTTCAAATACTTGTTTCGCGGGGAGCAGATTTGATTGGATCTCTAGATTAATATTCCCAACTCAATGCTTTAAACAGGTGTCCGGGTTACAATGCGTAGGACGGTGGTGGAAAGCCCTTCATGCCACGTGAACCAACAGCTCCCTACACTATGGCCTGGTGGAATGTCCCTAGTTTTGGATTCGCCCCGATCCCCTCGTGCCTTCGTATTTGCTCAAGTATTTCGGTCTAGAGAATAATTACTTGTCTACGTAATCGGTCTTACACTCCACGATGAAAAAATTAGCAATCCTTTGCAATGCGTGGCATGAAGGGCTTGCCACCACCCTCCTACGCATTGTAACCCGGCCACCTGTTTAAAGGCATTATAAGTCGCTAGATGACTTGGGCCTAAGGTGGTGCCTTGGGTATTAGCCTAGCTGATTATTATTATAATTATGCAGTCTATAGGTGGTTCCTTTTAACGTTACACTCCACGAAGCTACCGGCGAGTCACGTTTGGTCAAATTTTGACTTCAAAGATTGGCGATAGCCGTTCAGCGTGGCAATGATTTTTGTATTCGCTGTCCTAATTGGTATTTATTTAGGATAATAAAGATCTATTTCTGAGATATAATCGAAGTGTAAAATAGTTTTTTTCAGTACAATAATTAAATATAATTAAATATACAAAGTACAATATTTAAATGTTCGAAGTACAATATTTAAATGTTCGAAGTACAATAATTAAATATACGAAGTACAAGAATTAAAATACGAAGTACAATAATTAAGTATACGAAGTACAAGAATTAAATATACGAAGTACAATAATTAAATGTACGAAGTACAATAAGTAAATATACGAAGTACAATATTAAATGTACGAAGTACAATAATTAAATAAACGAAGTACAATAATTAAATAAACGAAGTACAATAATTAAATAAACGAAGTACAATAATTAAATAAACGAAGTACAATAATTAAATATACGAAGTACAATAATTAAATATACGAAGTACAATAATTAAATGTACGAAGTACAATAATTAAATGTACGAAGTACAATAATTAAATGTACGAAGTACAATAATTAAATATACGAAGTACAATAATTAAATATACGAAGTACAATAATTAAATATACGAAGTACAATAATTAAATATACGAAGTACAATAATTAAATATACGAAGTTCAATAATGAAATATACTGATGTCATTCATTTAAATATATATTCGATGAACGGATACTTCAGATCGTAAGTGAGCGGAAGGTGCCCATCTATAGTTTTCGCGATGAAGCAACTTTTATCTCTAAATCAGTGAAAACATGTCATTTAACGTATGACTCTGATAACACTGGAGGTTTGGGGATTTATCCATACACTCGCTCATTAGGGATATCATGTTTTTCTTCCCGTCTCGATCGATGCCAAAAAACGTGGCTCCTTTATCTATTCTGGTTCATTAGGTGATGGCTTGTTTTTTGGGTCAAGCCTATCAGAAGAGGCGATAGTTACGGGGTTAAGCAAGGTCACTGAAATCTCCGAACTCGTTTACGGTCAGTCTCTTTTGCCGATATTATTGGCTTTTTCCCGTCTAATAACGCGCGCGTTTATCGCTTTTGCTCAATGTCCGACGTTATAAGCTTCATTTATAACAGTAATTTTCGCACTAATTTTCTCTTTTGCAAAAATTTACAAAGCGTGTTTAATACCATTCCGCATTAGGCCAATAGTATTACCACAAGTAACGTAATAACAATAAGTATGACACTTTTTATTGTTTTAACGCAAATTTTCTTATCGAAGCTTTTTTTCGACACTGACAGTCTCGCGAGGCTTTGACCTGGATTCGCAACAGAATTGAGTAGAATATTACCTCCATAGCGGTAGTATACGTGTATTTCTCCTTATGTATATTTAGATAATAGGGGGATCTGTGTTGAACTAATATCATCGAATTGAATATCCCCAGTGGCGGACTGGCCATAGAGTGAACCTGCCCGATGGCAGGTGGGCCCCACCGACCGTTCATGAAGTGGGCCCCTCAAACATGATAGAGTTATAGTTGTTAAAGCTGGGGCCCTTTGTCTTCTGGCAGCCCAAATTATTAGACCCAGTCCGCCACTTTATATCCCAATTATCTTCCATTACTGACAACGATGTGGTGAAAAATTTTAAAACATTACATTATTAGTTACTGGTATATCGCACTCAAAAGAGGACTATTTTACAATGTAATTCCTGCAAAACTTAGTTAAAATTTAACGTAAAATAGAGAATGTACTTTCCATGTAATATTTAAGTAACCAGAAGCCCAGTATTAATATAAATTAATATTTAATCATACGTATAGTTCACCCGCTTACTTCAAAAGGCCGCTATACATACTACATAGGATGATAATGAAAACAGTATTACATGGGATCATTTTTGTACATACGACTCGTACACATTGTTAAAACTTCGAAACATTTTTTTTTATCAAAACGCGGTTTACGGGTGGAAATTGTGGTTGTCAAGTAATGATCGTTAAAAGTGACGATCGTTACAAGTGACGTTCCTTACAAGTGACGATCGTTACAAGTGACGTTCCTTACAAGGGACGTTCCTTACAAGTGACGATCGTTACAAGTGACGTTCCTTACAAGGGACGTTCCTTAAAAGTGACGATCGTTACAAGTGACGATCGTTACAAGTGACGTTCCTTACAAGTGACGTTCCTTACCAGTGACGTTCGTTACAAGTGACGTTCCTTACAAGTGACGATCGTTACAAGTGACGTTCCTTACAAGTGACGTTCCTTACCAGTGACGTTCCTTACAAGTGACGATCGTTACAAGTGACGTTCCTTACAAGGGACGTTCCTTAAAAGTGACGATCGTTACAAGTGACGATCGTTACAAGTGACGTTCCTTACAAGTGACGTTCCTTACCAGTGACGTTCGTTACAAGTGACGTTCCTTACAAGTGACGATCGTTACAAGTGACGTTCCTTACAAGTGACGTTCCTTACCAGTGACGTTCCTTAAAAGTGACGATCGTTACAAGTGACGATCGTTACAAGTGACGTTCCTTACAAGTGACGTTCCTTACCAGTGACGTTCCTTACCAGTGACGTTCCTTACCAGTGACGTTCCTTACAAGTGACGTTCCTTACAAGTGACGATCGTTACAAGTGACGTTCCTTACAAGTGACGTTCCTTACAAGTGACGTTCCTTACAAGTGACGTTCCTTACCAGTGACGTTCCTTACCAGTGACGTTCCTTACAAGTGACGTTCCTTACAAGTGACGTTCCTTACAAGTGACGTTCCTTACAAGTGACGTTCCTTACCAGTGACGTTCCTTACCAGTGACGTTCCTTACCAGTGACGTTCCTTACAAGTGACGTTCCTTACAAGTGACGTTCCTTACAAGTGACGTTCCTTACCAGTGACGTTCCTTACCAGTGACGTTCCTTACAAGTGACGTTCCTTACAAGTGACGTTCCTTACCAGTGACGTTCCTTACCAGTGACGTTCCTTACAAGTGACGTTCCTTACAAGTGACGTTCCTTACAAGTGACGTTCCTTACCAGTGACGTTCCTTACCAGTGACGTTCCTTACAAGTGACGTTCCTTACAAGTGACGTTCCTTACCAGTGACGTTCCTTACCAGTGACGTTCCTTACAAGTGACGTTCCTTACAAGTGACGATCGTTACAAGTGACGTTCCTTACAAGTGACGATCGTTACAAGTGACGTTCCTTACAAGGGACGTTCCTTACAAGTGACGATCGTTACAAGTGACGTTCCTTACAAGGGACGTTCCTTACAAGTGACGATCGTTACAAGTGACGTTCCTTACAAGGGACGTTCCTTACAAGTGACGATCGTTACAAGTGACGTTCCTTACAAGGGACGTTCCTTACAAGTGACGATCGTTACAAGTGACGTTCCTTACAAGGGACGTTCCTTACAAGTGACGATCGTTACAAGTGACGTTCCTTACAAGTGACGTTCCTTACCAGTGACGTTCCTTACCAGTGACGTTCCTTACAAGTGACGTTCCTTACAAGTGACGTTCCTTACCAGTGACGTTCCTTACCAGTGACGTTCCTTACAAGTGACGTTCCTTACAAGTGACGTTCCTTACAAGTGACGATCGTTACAAGTGACGTTCCTTACAAGTGACGATCGTTACAAGTGACGTTCCTTACAAGGGACGTTCCTTACAAGTGACGATCGTTACAAGTGACGTTCCTTACAAGGGACGTTCCTTACAAGTGACGATCGTTACAAGTGACGTTCCTTACAAGGGACGTTCCTTACAAGTGACGATCGTTACAAGTGACGTTCCTTACAAGTGACGTTCCTTACCAGTGACGTTCCTTACCAGTGACGTTCCTTACAAGTGACGTTCCTTACAAGTGACGATCGTTACAAGTGACGTTCCTTACAAGTGACGATCGTTACAAGTGACGTTCCTTACAAGGGACGTTCCTTACAAGTGACGATCGTTACAAGTGACGTTCCTTACCAGTGACGTTCCTTACCAGTGACGTTCCTTACAAGTGACGTTCCTTACAAGTGACGTTCCTTACAAGTGACGTTCCTTACCAGTGACGTTCCTTACCAGTGACGTTCCTTACAAGTGACGTTCCTTACAAGTGACGTTCCTTACCAGTGACGTTCCTTACCAGTGACGTTCCTTACAAGTGACGTTCCTTACAAGTGACGTTCCTTACAAGTGACGTTCCTTACCAGTGACGTTCCTTACCAGTGACGTTCCTTACAAGTGACGTTCCTTACAAGTGACGTTCCTTACCAGTGACGTTCCTTACCAGTGACGTTCCTTACAAGTGACGTTCCTTACAAGTGACGATCGTTACAAGTGACGTTCCTTACAAGTGACGATCGTTACAAGTGACGTTCCTTACAAGGGACGTTCCTTACAAGTGACGATCGTTACAAGTGACGTTCCTTACAAGGGACGTTCCTTACAAGTGACGATCGTTACAAGTGACGTTCCTTACAAGTGACGTTCCTTACCAGTGACGTTCCTTACCAGTGACGTTCCTTACAAGTGACGTTCCTTACAAGTGACGTTCCTTACCAGTGACGTTCCTTACCAGTGACGTTCCTTACAAGTGACGTTCCTTACAAGTGACGTTCCTTACAAGTGACGATCGTTACAAGTGACGTTCCTTACAAGTGACGATCGTTACAAGTGACGTTCCTTACAAGGGACGTTCCTTACAAGTGACGATCGTTACAAGTGACGTTCCTTACAAGGGACGTTCCTTACAAGTGACGATCGTTACAAGTGACGTTCCTTACAAGGGACGTTCCTTACAAGTGACGATCGTTACAAGTGACGTTCCTTACAAATGACGTTCCTTACCAGTGACGTTCCTTACCAGTGACGTTCCTTACAAGTGACGTTCCTTACAAGTGACGATCGTTACAAGTGACGTTCCTTACAAGTGACGATCGTTACAAGTGACGTTCCTTACAAGTGACGTTCCTTACAAGTGACGATCGTTACAAGTGACGTTCCTTACAAGTGACGATCGTTACAAGTGACGTTCCTTACAAGGGACGTTCCTTACAAGTGACGATCGTTACAAGTGACGTTCCTTACAAGTGACGATCGTTACAAGTGACGTTCCTTACAAGTGACGATCGTTACAAGTGACGTTCCTTACAAGTGACGATCGTTACAAGTGACGTTCCTTACAAGGGACGTTCCTTACAAGTGACGATCGTTACAAGTGACGTTCCTTAAAAGTGACGATCGTTACAAGTGACGATCGTTACAAGTGACGTTCCTTACAAGTGACGTTCCTTACCAGTGACGTTCGTTACAAGTGACGTTCCTTACAAGTGACGATCGTTACAAGTGACGTTCCTTACAAGGGACGTTCCTTAAAAGTGACGATCGTTACAAGTGACGATCGTTACAAGTGACGTTCCTTACAAGTGACGTTCCTTACCAGTGACGTTCCTTACAAGTGACGTTCCTTACAAGTGACGTTCCTTACCAGTGACGTTCCTTACCAGTGACGTTCCTTACAAGTGACGTTCCTTACCAGTGACGTTCGTTACAAGTGACGTTCCTTACAAGTGACGATCGTTACAAGTGACGTTCCTTACAAGTGACGTTCCTTACCAGTGACGTTCCTTACAAGTGACGTTCCTTACAAGTGACGATCGTTACAAGTGACGTTCCTTACAAGGGACGTTCCTTAAAAGTGACGATCGTTACAAGTGACGATCGTTACAAGTGACGTTCCTTACAAGTGACGTTCCTTACCAGTGACGTTCCTTACAAGTGACGATCGTTACAAGTGACGTTCCTTACAAGTGACGTTCCTTACAAGTGACGTTCCTTACAAGTGACGTTCCTTACAAGTGACGTTCCTTACCAGTGACGTTCCTTACAAGTGACGATCGTTACAAGTGACGTTCCTTACAAGTGACGTTCGTTACAAGTGACGTTCCTTACAAGTGACGATCGTTACAAGTGACGTTCCTTAAAAGTGACGATCGTTACAAGTGACGATCGTTACAAGTGACGTTCCTTACAAGTGACGTTCGTTACAAGTGACGTTCCTTACAAGTGACGATCGTTACAAGTGACGTTCCTTACAAGTGACGTTCCTTACAAGTGACGTTCCTTACAAGTGACGTTCCTTACAAGTGACGATCGTTACAAGTGACGTTCCTTACAAGTGACGATCGTTACAAGTGACGTTCGTTACAAGTGACGTTCCTTACAAGGGACGTTCCTTACAAGTGACGATCGTTACAAGTGACGTTCCTTACAAGGGACGTTCCTTACAAGTGACGATCGTTACAAGTGACGTTCCTTACAAGGGACGTTCCTTACAAGTGACGATCGTTACAAGTGACGTTCCTTACAAGGGACGTTCCTTAAAAGTGACGATCGTTACAAGTGACGATCGTTACAAGTGACGTTCCTTACAAGTGACGTTCCTTACCAGTGACGTTCGTTACAAGTGACGTTCCTTACAAGTGACGATCGTTACAAGTGACGTTCCTTACAAGTGACGTTCCTTACCAGTGACGTTCCTTAAAAGTGACGATCGTTACAAGTGACGATCGTTACAAGTGACGTTCCTTACAAGTGACGTTCCTTACCAGTGACGTTCCTTAAAAGTGACGATCGTTACAAGTGACGATCGTTACAAGTGACGTTCCTTACCAGTGACGTTCCTTACAAGTGACGATCGTTACAAGTGACGTTCCTTACAAGTGACGTTCCTTACAAGTGACGTTCCTTACAAGTGACGTTCCTTACCAGTGACGTTCCTTACCAGTGACGTTCCTTACAAGTGACGTTCCTTACAAGTGACGTTCCTTACAAGTGACGTTCCTTACAAGTGACGTTCCTTACCAGTGACGTTCCTTACCAGTGACGTTCCTTACCAGTGACGTTCCTTACAAGTGACGTTCCTTACAAGTGACGTTCCTTACAAGTGACGTTCCTTACCAGTGACGTTCCTTACCAGTGACGTTCCTTACAAGTGACGTTCCTTACAAGTGACGTTCCTTACCAGTGACGTTCCTTACCAGTGACGTTCCTTACAAGTGACGTTCCTTACAAGTGACGTTCCTTACAAGTGACGTTCCTTACCAGTGACGTTCCTTACCAGTGACGTTCCTTACAAGTGACGTTCCTTACAAGTGACGTTCCTTACCAGTGACGTTCCTTACCAGTGACGTTCCTTACAAGTGACGTTCCTTACAAGTGACGATCGTTACAAGTGACGTTCCTTACAAGTGACGATCGTTACAAGTGACGTTCCTTACAAGGGACGTTCCTTACAAGTGACGATCGTTACAAGTGACGTTCCTTACAAGGGACGTTCCTTACAAGTGACGATCGTTACAAGTGACGTTCCTTACAAGGGACGTTCCTTACAAGTGACGATCGTTACAAGTGACGTTCCTTACAAGTGACGTTCCTTACCAGTGACGTTCCTTACCAGTGACGTTCCTTACAAGTGACGTTCCTTACAAGTGACGTTCCTTACCAGTGACGTTCCTTACCAGTGACGTTCCTTACAAGTGACGTTCCTTACAAGTGACGTTCCTTACAAGTGACGATCGTTACAAGTGACGTTCCTTACAAGTGACGATCGTTACAAGTGACGTTCCTTACAAGGGACGTTCCTTACAAGTGACGATCGTTACAAGTGACGTTCCTTACAAGGGACGTTCCTTACAAGTGACGATCGTTACAAGTGACGTTCCTTACAAGGGACGTTCCTTACAAGTGACGATCGTTACAAGTGACGTTCCTTACAAGTGACGTTCCTTACCAGTGACGTTCCTTACCAGTGACGTTCCTTACAAGTGACGTTCCTTACAAGTGACGATCGTTACAAGTGACGTTCCTTACAAGTGACGATCGTTACAAGTGACGTTCCTTACAAGGGACGTTCCTTACAAGTGACGATCGTTACAAGTGACGTTCCTTACAAGGGACGTTCCTTAAAAGTGACGATCGTTACAAGTGACGATCGTTACAAGTGACGTTCCTTACAAGTGACGTTCCTTACCAGTGACGTTCGTTACAAGTGACGTTCCTTACAAGTGACGATCGTTACAAGTGACGTTCCTTACAAGGGACGTTCCTTAAAATTGACGATCGTTACAAGTGACGATCGTTACAAGTGACGTTCCTTACAAGTGACGTTCCTTACCAGTGACGTTCCTTACAAGTGACGATCGTTACAAGTGACGTTCCTTACAAGTGACGTTCCTTACAAGTGACGTTCCTTACAAGTGACGTTCCTTACCAGTGACGTTCCTTACCAGTGACGTTCCTTACAAGTGACGTTCCTTACAAGTGACGTTCCTTACCAGTGACGTTCCTTACCAGTGACGTTCCTTACCAGTGACGTTCCTTACAAGTGACGTTCCTTACAAGTGACGTTCCTTACAAGTGACGTTCCTTACCAGTGACGTTCCTTACCAGTGACGTTCCTTACAAGTGACGTTCCTTACAAGTGACGTTCCTTACAAGTGACGTTCCTTACAAGTGACGTTCCTTACCAGTGACGTTCCTTACCAGTGACGTTCCTTACAAGTGACGTTCCTTACAAGTGACGTTCCTTACCAGTGACGTTCCTTACCAGTGACGTTCCTTACAAGTGACGTTCCTTACAAGTGACGTTCCTTACAAGTGACGTTCCTTACAAGTGACGTTCCTTACCAGTGACGTTCCTTACCAGTGACGTTCCTTACAAGTGACGTTCCTTACAAGTGACGTTCCTTACCAGTGACGTTCCTTACCAGTGACGTTCCTTACAAGTGACGTTCCTTACCAGTGACGTTCGTTACAAGTGACGTTCCTTACAAGTGACGATCGTTACAAGTGACGTTCCTTACAAGTGACGTTCCTTACCAGTGACGTTCCTTACAAGTGACGTTCCTTACAAGTGACGATCGTTACAAGTGACGTTCCTTACAAGGGACGTTCCTTAAAAGTGACGATCGTTACAAGTGACGATCGTTACAAGTGACGTTCCTTACAAGTGACGTTCCTTACCAGTGACGTTCCTTACAAGTGACGATCGTTACAAGTGACGTTCCTTACAAGTGACGTTCCTTACAAGTGACGTTCCTTACAAGTGACGTTCCTTACAAGTGACGTTCCTTACCAGTGACGTTCCTTACAAGTGACGATCGTTACAAGTGACGTTCCTTACAAGTGACGTTCGTTACAAGTGACGTTCCTTACAAGTGACGATCGTTACAAGTGACGTTCCTTAAAAGTGACGATCGTTACAAGTGACGATCGTTACAAGTGACGTTCGTTACAAGTGACGTTCGTTACAAGTGACGTTCCTTACAAGTGACGATCGTTACAAGTGACGTTCCTTACAAGTGACGTTCCTTACAAGTGACGTTCCTTACAAGTGACGATCGTTACAAGTGACGTTCCTTACAAGTGACGTTCCTTACAAGTGACGTTCCTTACAAGTGACGTTCCTTACAAGTGACGTTCCTTACCAGTGACGTTCCTTACAAGTGACGATCGTTACAAGTGACGTTCCTTACAAGTGACGTTCGTTACAAGTGACGTTCCTTACAAGTGACGATCGTTACAAGTGACGTTCCTTAAAAGTGACGATCGTTACAAGTGACGATCGTTACAAGTGACGTTCGTTACAAGTGACGTTCGTTACAAGTGACGTTCCTTACAAGTGACGATCGTTACAAGTGACGTTCCTTACAAGTGACGTTCGTTACAAGTGACGTTCCTTACAAGTGACGATCGTTACAAGTGACGTTCCTTACAAGTGACGTTCCTTACAAGTGACGTTCGTTACAAGTGACGTTCGTTACAAGTGACGTTCGTTACAAGTGACGTTCCTTACAAGTGACGATCGTTACAAGTGACGTTCCTTACAAGTGACGTTCCTTACAAGTGACGTTCCTTACAAGTGACGTTCCTTACAAGTGACGTTCCTTACCAGTGACGTTCGTTACAAGTGACGTTCCTTACCAGTGACGTTCGTTACAAGTGACGTTCCTTACCAGTGACGTTCCTTACCAGTGACGTTCGTTACAAGTGACGTTCCTTACAAGTGACGTTCCTTACAAGTGACGTTCCTTACCAGTGACGTTCCTTACCAGTGACGTTCCTTACAAGTGACGTTCCTTACAAGTGACGTTCCTTACCAGTGACGTTCCTTACCAGTGACGTTCCTTACAAGTGACGTTCCTTACCAGTGACGTTCGTTACAAGTGACGTTCCTTACAAGTGACGATCGTTACAAGTGACGTTCCTTACAAGTGACGTTCCTTACCAGTGACGTTCCTTACAAGTGACGTTCCTTACAAGTGACGATCGTTACAAGTGACGTTCCTTACAAGGGACGTTCCTTAAAAGTGACGATCGTTACAAGTGACGATCGTTACAAGTGACGTTCCTTACAAGTGACGTTCCTTACCAGTGACGTTCCTTACAAGTGACGATCGTTACAAGTGACGTTCCTTACAAGTGACGTTCCTTACAAGTGACGTTCCTTACAAGTGACGTTCCTTACAAGTGACGTTCCTTACCAGTGACGTTCCTTACAAGTGACGATCGTTACAAGTGACGTTCCTTACAAGTGACGTTCGTTACAAGTGACGTTCCTTACAAGTGACGTTCGTTACAAGTGACGTTCCTTACAAGTGACGATCGTTACAAGTGACGTTCCTTAAAAGTGACGATCGTTACAAGTGACGATCGTTACAAGTGACGTTCCTTACAAGTGACGTTCGTTACAAGTGACGTTCCTTACCAGTGACGTTCGTTACAAGTGACGTTCCTTACCAGTGACGTTCGTTACAAGTGACGTTCCTTACAAGTGACGATCGTTACAAGTGACGTTCCTTACAAGGGACGTTCCTTAAAAGTGACGATCGTTACAAGTGACGATCGTTACCAGTGACGTTCCTTACAAGTGACGATCGTTACAAGTGACGTTCCTTACAAGTGACGTTCCTTACAAGTGACGTTCCTTACCAGTGACGTTGGTTACAAGGAACGTTCCTTACAAGGAACGTTCCTTACAAGTGACGTTCCTTACAAGCGACGTTCGTTACTAGGGACGTTCTTTACAAGGAACGTTCTTTACAAGGGACGTTCCTTACAAGGGACGTTTCTTACAAGGGACGTTCCTTACAAGGGACGTTCCTTACAAGGGACGTTCCTTACAAGGGAAGTTCCTTACACGTGACGTTTCTTACAAGTGACGATCGTTTCAAGTGACGATCGTTACAAGGGACGTTCTTTACAAGTGACGTTCTATACAAGTGACGATCGTTACAAGTGACGATCGTTACAAGTGACGATCGTTACAAGTGACGATCGTTACAAGTGACGATCGTTACAAGTGACGATCGTTACAAGTGACGTTCCTTACAAGTGACGATCGTTACAAGTGACGTTCCTTACAAGTGACGATCGTTACAAGTGACGTTCCTTACAAGTGACGTTCCTTACCAGTGACGTTCCTTACCAGTGACGTTCGTTACTAGGGACGTTCTTTACAAGGAACGTTCTTTACAAGGGACGTTCCTTACAAGGGACGTTTCTTACAAGGGACGTTCCTTACAAGGGACGTTCCTTACAAGGGACGTTCCTTACAAGGGAAGTTCCTTACACGTGACGTTTCTTACAAGTGACGATCGTTTCAAGTGACGATCGTTACAAGGGACGTTCTTTACAAGTGACGTTCTATACAAGTGACGATCGTTACAAGTGACGATCGTTACAAGTGACGATCGTTACAAGTGACGATCGTTACAAGTGACGATCGTTACAAGTGACGATCGTTACAAGTGACGATCGTTACAAGTGACGATCGTTACAAGTGACGTTCCTTACAAGTGACGATCGTTACAAGTGACGATCGTTACAAGTGACGATCGTTACAAGTGACGATCGTTACAAGTGACGTTCCTTACAAGTGACGATCGTTACAAGTGACGTTCCTTACAAGTGACGATCGTTACAAGTGACGTTCCTTACCAGTGACGTTCCTTACAAGTGACGTTCCTTACAAGTGACGTTCCTTACCAGTGACGTTCCTTACCAGTGACGTTCCTTACAAGTGACGTTCCTTACAAGTGACGTTCCTTACAAGTGACGTTCCTTACCAGTGACGTTCCTTAAAAGTGACGATCGTTACAAGTGACGATCGTTACAAGTGACGTTCCTTACAAGTGACGTTCCTTACCAGTGACGTTCGTTACAAGTGACGTTCCTTACAAGTGACGATCGTTACAAGTGACGTTCCTTACAAGGGACGTTCCTTAAAAGTGACGATCGTTACAAGTGACGATCGTTACAAGTGACGTTCCTTACAAGTGACGTTCCTTACCAGTGACGTTCCTTACAAGTGACGATCGTTACAAGTGACGTTCCTTACAAGTGACGTTCCTTACAAGTGACGTTCCTTACAAGTGACGTTCCTTACCAGTGACGTTCCTTACCAGTGACGTTCCTTACAAGTGACGTTCCTTACAAGTGACGTTCCTTACCAGTGACGTTCCTTACCAGTGACGTTCCTTACCAGTGACGTTCCTTACAAGTGACGTTCCTTACAAGTGACGTTCCTTACCAGTGACGTTCCTTACCAGTGACGTTCCTTACAAGTGACGTTCCTTACAAGTGACGTTCCTTACCAGTGACGTTCCTTACCAGTGACGTTCCTTACAAGTGACGTTCCTTACAAGTGACGTTCCTTACAAGTGACGTTCCTTACCAGTGACGTTCCTTACCAGTGACGTTCCTTACAAGTGACGTTCCTTACAAGTGACGTTCCTTACCAGTGACGTTCCTTACCAGTGACGTTCCTTACAAGTGACGTTCCTTACAAGTGACGATCGTTACAAGTGACGTTCCTTACAAGTGACGATCGTTACAAGTGACGTTCCTTACAAGGGACGTTCCTTACAAGTGACGATCGTTACAAGTGACGTTCCTTACAAGGGACGTTCCTTACAAGTGACGATCGTTACAAGTGACGTTCCTTACAAGGGACGTTCCTTACAAGTGACGATCGTTACAAGTGACGTTCCTTACAAGTGACGTTCCTTACCAGTGACGTTCCTTACCAGTGACGTTCCTTACAAGTGACGTTCCTTACAAGTGACGTTCCTTACCAGTGACGTTCCTTACCAGTGACGTTCCTTACAAGTGACGTTCCTTACAAGTGACGATCGTTACAAGTGACGTTCCTTACAAGTGACGATCGTTACAAGTGACGTTCCTTACAAGGGACGTTCCTTACAAGTGACGATCGTTACAAGTGACGTTCCTTACAAGGGACGTTCCTTACAAGTGACGATCGTTACAAGTGACGTTCCTTACAAGGGACGTTCCTTACAAGTGACGATCGTTACAAGTGACGTTCCTTACAAGTGACGTTCCTTACCAGTGACGTTCCTTACCAGTGACGTTCCTTACAAGTGACGTTCCTTACAAGTGACGATCGTTACAAGTGACGTTCCTTACAAGTGACGATCGTTACAAGTGACGTTCCTTACAAGGGACGTTCCTTACAAGTGACGATCGTTACAAGTGACGTTCCTTACAAGGGACGTTCCTTAAAAGTGACGATCGTTACAAGTGACGATCGTTACAAGTGACGTTCCTTACAAGTGACGTTCCTTACCAGTGACGTTCGTTACAAGTGACGTTCCTTACAAGTGACGATCGTTACAAGTGACGTTCCTTACAAGGGACGTTCCTTAAAAGTGACGATCGTTACAAGTGACGATCGTTACAAGTGACGTTCCTTACAAGTGACGTTCCTTACCAGTGACGTTCCTTACAAGTGACGATCGTTACAAGTGACGTTCCTTACAAGTGACGTTCCTTACAAGTGACGTTCCTTACAAGTGACGTTCCTTACCAGTGACGTTCCTTACCAGTGACGTTCCTTACAAGTGACGTTCCTTACAAGTGACGTTCCTTACCAGTGACGTTCCTTACCAGTGACGTTCCTTACCAGTGACGTTCCTTACAAGTGACGTTCCTTACAAGTGACGTTCCTTACAAGTGACGTTCCTTACCAGTGACGTTCCTTACCAGTGACGTTCCTTACAAGTGACGTTCCTTACAAGTGACGTTCCTTACCAGTGACGTTCCTTACCAGTGACGTTCCTTACAAGTGACGTTCCTTACAAGTGACGTTCCTTACAAGTGACGTTCCTTACCAGTGACGTTCCTTACCAGTGACGTTCCTTACAAGTGACGTTCCTTACAAGTGACGTTCCTTACCAGTGACGTTCCTTACCAGTGACGTTCCTTACAAGTGACGTTCCTTACAAGTGACGTTCCTTACAAGTGACGTTCCTTACCAGTGACGTTCCTTACCAGTGACGTTCCTTACAAGTGACGTTCCTTACAAGTGACGTTCCTTACCAGTGACGTTCCTTACCAGTGACGTTCCTTACAAGTGACGTTCCTTACCAGTGACGTTCGTTACAAGTGACGTTCCTTACAAGTGACGATCGTTACAAGTGACGTTCCTTACAAGTGACGTTCCTTACCAGTGACGTTCCTTACAAGTGACGTTCCTTACAAGTGACGATCGTTACAAGTGACGTTCCTTACAAGGGACGTTCCTTAAAAGTGACGATCGTTACAAGTGACGATCGTTACAAGTGACGTTCCTTACAAGTGACGTTCCTTACCAGTGACGTTCCTTACAAGTGACGATCGTTACAAGTGACGTTCCTTACAAGTGACGTTCCTTACAAGTGACGTTCCTTACAAGTGACGTTCCTTACAAGTGACGTTCCTTACCAGTGACGTTCCTTACAAGTGACGATCGTTACAAGTGACGTTCCTTACAAGTGACGTTCGTTACAAGTGACGTTCCTTACAAGTGACGATCGTTACAAGTGACGTTCCTTACAAGGGACGTTCCTTAAAAGTGACGATCGTTACAAGTGACGATCGTTACAAGTGACGTTCCTTACAAGTGACGTTCGTTACAAGTGACGTTCCTTACCAGTGACGTTCGTTACAAGTGACGTTCCTTACCAGTGACGTTCGTTACAAGTGACGTTCCTTACAAGTGACGATCGTTACAAGTGACGTTCCTTACAAGGGACGTTCCTTAAAAGTGACGATCGTTACAAGTGACGATCGTTACAAGTGACGTTCCTTACAAGTGACGTTCCTTACCAGTGACGTTCCTTACAAGTGACGATCGTTACAAGTGACGTTCCTTACAAGTGACGTTCCTTACAAGTGACGTTCCTTACAAGTGACGTTCCTTACCAGTGACGTTGGTTACAAGGAACGTTCCTTACAAGGAACGTTCCTTACAAGTGACGTTCCTTACAAGCGACGTTCGTTACTAGGGACGTTCTTTACAAGGAACGTTCTTTACAAGGGACGTTCCTTACAAGGGACGTTTCTTACAAGGGACGTTCCTTACAAGGGACGTTCCTTACAAGGGACGTTCCTTACAAGGGAAGTTCCTTACACGTGACGTTTCTTACAAGTGACGATCGTTTCAAGTGACGATCGTTACAAGGGACGTTCTTTACAAGTGACGTTCTATACAAGTGACGATCGTTACAAGTGACGATCGTTACAAGTGACGATCGTTACAAGTGACGATCGTTACAAGTGACGATCGTTACAAGTGACGATCGTTACAAGTGACGATCGTTACAAGTGACGTTCGTTACAAGTGACGTTCGTTACAAGTGACGTTCGTTACAAGTGACTGACGTTCGTTACAAGTGACGATCGTTACAAGTGACGTTCCTTACAAGTGACGTTCCTTACAAGTGACGTTCGTTACAAGTGACGTTCCTTACCAGTGACGTTCGTTACAAGTGACGTTCCTTACCAGTGACGTTCGTTACAAGTGACGTTCCTTACCAGTGACGTTCGTTACAAGTGACGTTCCTTACAAGTGACGTTCCTTACAAGTGACGTTCCTTACAAGTGACGTTCGTTACAAGTGACGTTCCTTACCAGTGACGTTCCTTACCAGTGACGTTCGTTACAAGTGACGTTCCTTACCAGTGACGTTCCTTACCAGTGACGTTCCTTACCAGTGACGTTCGTTACAAGTGATGTTCCTTACAAGTGACGTTTTTTACAAGTGACGTTCGTTACAAGTGACGTTCCTTACCAGTGACGTTCGTTACAAGTGACGTTCCTTACAAGTGACGTTCCTTACAAGTGACGTTCGTTACAAGTGACGTTCCTTACCAGTGACGTTCGTTACAAGTGACGTTCCTTACAAGTGACGTTCCTTACAATTGACGTTCGTTACAAGTGACGTTCCTTACCAGTGACGTTCGTTACAAGTGACGTTCGTTACAAGTGACGTTCGTTACAAGTGACGTTCCTTACCAGTGACGTTCGTTACAAGTGACGTTCCTTACCAGTGACGTTCGTTACAAGTGACGTTCCTTACCAGTGACGTTCGTTACAAGTGACGTTCCTTACCAGTGACGTTCGTTACAAGTGACGTTCCTTACCAGTGACGTTCGTTACAAGTGACGTTCCTTACAAGTGACGTTCCTTACAAGTGACGTTCGTTACAAGTGACGTTCCTTACCAGTGACGTTCGTTACAAGTGACGTTCCTTACAAGTGACGTTCCTTACAAGTGACGTTCGTTACAAGTGACGTTCCTTACCAGTGACGTTCGTTACAAGTGACGTTCCTTACAAGTGACGTTCCTTACAATTGACGTTCGTTACAAGTGACGTTCCTTACCAGTGACGTTCGTTACAAGTGACGTTCGTTACAAGTGACGTTCGTTACAAGTGACGTTCCTTACCAGTGACGTTCGTTACAAGTGACGTTCCTTACCAGTGACGTTCCTTACAAGTGACGATCGTTACAAGTGACGTTCCTTACAAGGGACGTTCCTTACAAGTGACGATCGTTACAAGTGACGTTCCTTACAAGGGACGTTCCTTAAAAGTGACGATCGTTACAAGTGACGATCGTTACAAGTGACGTTCCTTACAAGTGACGTTCCTTACCAGTGACGTTCCTTACAAGTGACGATCGTTACAAGTGACGTTCCTTACAAGTGACGTTCCTTACAAGTGACGATCGTTACAAGTGACGTTCCTTACAAGTGACGTTCCTTACAAGTGACGTTCCTTACAAGTGACGTTCCTTACCAGTGACGTTGGTTACAAGGAACGTTCCTTACAAGGAACGTTCCTTACAAGTGACGTTCCTTACAAGCGACGTTCGTTACTAGGGACGTTCTTTACAAGGAACGTTCTTTACAAGGGACGTTCCTTACAAGGGACGTTTCTTACAAGGGACGTTCCTTACAAGGGACGTTCCTTACAAGGGACGTTCCTTACAAGGGAAGTTCCTTACACGTGACGTTTCTTACAAGTGACGATCGTTTCAAGTGACGATCGTTACAAGGGACGTTCTTTACAAGTGACGTTCTATACAAGTGACGATCGTTACAAGTGACGATCGTTACAAGTGACGATCGTTACAAGTGACGATCGTTACAAGTGACGATCGTTACAAGTGACGATCGTTACAAGTGACGTTCGTTACAAGTGACGTTCGTTACAAGTGACGTTCGTTACAAGTGACTGACGTTCGTTACAAGTGACGATCGTTACAAGTGACGTTCCTTACAAGTGACGTTCCTTACAAGTGACGTTCGTTACAAGTGACGTTCCTTACCAGTGACGTTCGTTACAAGTGACGTTCCTTACCAGTGACGTTCGTTACAAGTGACGTTCCTTACCAGTGACGTTCGTTACAAGTGACGTTCCTTACAAGTGACGTTCCTTACAAGTGACGTTCCTTACAAGTGACGTTCGTTACAAGTGACGTTCCTTACCAGTGACGTTCCTTACCAGTGACGTTCGTTACAAGTGACGTTCCTTACCAGTGACGTTCCTTACCAGTGACGTTCCTTACCAGTGACGTTCGTTACAAGTGACGTTCCTTACAAGTGACGTTTTTTACAAGTGACGTTCGTTACAAGTGACGTTCCTTACCAGTGACGTTCGTTACAAGTGACGTTCCTTACAAGTGACGTTCCTTACAAGTGACGTTCGTTACAAGTGACGTTCCTTACCAGTGACGTTCGTTACAAGTGACGTTCCTTACAAGTGACGTTCCTTACAATTGACGTTCGTTACAAGTGACGTTCCTTACCAGTGACGTTCGTTACAAGTGACGTTCGTTACAAGTGACGTTCGTTACAAGTGACGTTCCTTACCAGTGACGTTCGTTACAAGTGACGTTCCTTACCAGTGACGTTCGTTACAAGTGACGTTCCTTACCAGTGACGTTCGTTACAAGTGACGTTCCTTACCAGTGACGTTCGTTACAAGTGACGTTCCTTACCAGTGACGTTCGTTACAAGTGACGTTCCTTACAAGTGACGTTCCTTACAAGTGACGTTCGTTACAAGTGACGTTCCTTACCAGTGACGTTCGTTACAAGTGACGATCGTTACAAGTGACGATCGTTACAAGTGACGATCGTTACAAGTGACGATCGTTACAAGTGACGTTCCTTACAAGTGACGTTCCTTACAAGTGACGTTCGTTACAAGTGACGTTCCTTACCAGTGACGTTCGTTACAAGTGACGTTCCTTACCAGTGACGTTCGTTACAAGTGACGTTCCTTACCAGTGACGTTCGTTACAAGTGACGTTCCTTACAAGTGACGTTCCTTACAAGTGACGTTCCTTACAAGTGACGTTCGTTACAAGTGACGTTCCTTACCAGTGACGTTCCTTACCAGTGACGTTCGTTACAAGTGACGTTCCTTACCAGTGACGTTCCTTACCAGTGACGTTCCTTACCAGTGACGTTCGTTACAAGTGACGTTCCTTACAAGTGACGTTTTTTACAAGTGACGTTCGTTACAAGTGACGTTCCTTACCAGTGACGTTCGTTACAAGTGACGTTCCTTACAAGTGACGTTCCTTACAAGTGACGTTCGTTACAAGTGACGTTCCTTACCAGTGACGTTCGTTACAAGTGACGTTCCTTACAAGTGACGTTCCTTACAATTGACGTTCGTTACAAGTGACGTTCCTTACCAGTGACGTTCGTTACAAGTGACGATCGTTACAAGTGACGTTCCTTACAAGTGACGTTCCTTACAAGTGACGTTCGTTACAAGTGACGTTCCTTACCAGTGACGTTCGTTACAAGTGACGTTCCTTACCAGTGACGTTCGTTACAAGTGACGTTCCTTACCAGTGACGTTCGTTACAAGTGACGTTCCTTACCAGTGACGTTCGTTACAAGTGACGTTCCTTACAAGTGACGTTCCTTACCAGTGACGTTCGTTACAAGTGACGTTCCTTACCAGTGACGTTCGTTACAAGTGACGTTCCTTACAAGTGACGTTCCTTACAAGTGACGTTCGTTACAAGTGACGTTCCTTACCAGTGACGTTCGTTACAAGTGACGTTCCTTACAAGTGACGTTCCTTACAAGTGACGTTCCTTACAAGTGACGTTCCTTACAAGTGACGTTCGTTACAAGTGACGTTCCTTACCAGTGACGTTCGTTACAAGTGACGTTCCTTACCAGTGACGTTCGTTACAAGTGACGTTCCTTACCAGTGACGTTCGTTACAAGTGACGTTCCTTACCAGTGACGTTCGTTACAAGTGACGTTCCTTACCAGTGACGTTCGTTACAAGTGACGTTCCTTACCAGTGACGTTCGTTACAAGTGACGTTCCTTACCAGTGACGTTCGTTACAAGTGACGTTCCTTACCAGTGACGTTCGTTACAAGTGACGTTCCTTACCAGTGACGTTCGTTACAAGTGACGTTCCTTACAAGTGACGTTCCTTACAAGTGACGTTCGTTACAAGTGACGTTCCTTACCAGTGACGTTCGTTACAAGTGACGTTCCTTACAAGTGACGTTCCTTACAATTGACGTTCGTTACAAGTGACGTTCCTTACCAGTGACGTTCGTTACAAGTGACGTTCCTTACCAGTGACGTTCGTTACAAGTGACGTTCCTTACAAGTGACGTTCCTTACAAGTGACGTTCCTTACAAGTGACGTTCCTTACAAGTGACGTTCGTTACAAGTGACGTTCCTTACCAGTGACGTTCGTTACAAGTGACGTTCCTTACCAGTGACGTTCGTTACAAGTGACGTTCCTTACCAGTGACGTTCGTTACAAGTGACGTTCCTTACCAGTGACGTTCGTTACAAGTGACGTTCCTTACCAGTGACGTTCGTTACAAGTGACGTTCCTTACCAGTGACGTTCGTTACAAGTGACGTTCCTTACCAGTGACGTTCGTTACAAGTGACGTTCCTTACAAGTGACGTTCCTTACCAGTGACGTTCGTTACAAGTGACGTTCCTTACCAGTGACGTTCGTTACAAGTGACGTTCCTTACCAGTGACGTTCGTTACAAGTGACGTTCGTTACAAGTGACGTTCCTTACCAGTGACGTTCGTTACAAGTGACGTTCCTTACAAGTGACGTTCGTTACAAGTGACGTTCCTTACAAGTGACGTTCCTTACAAGTGACGTTCGTTACAAGTGACGTTCCTTACCAGTGACGTTCGTTACAAGTGACGTTCCTTACCAGTGACGTTCGTTACAAGTGACGTTCCTTACCAGTGACGTTCGTTACAAGTGACGTTCCTTACCAGTGACGTTCGTTACAAGTGACGTTCCTTACCAGTGACGTTCGTTACAAGTGACGTTCCTTACCAGTGACGTTCGTTACAAGTGACGTTCCTTACCAGTGACGTTCGTTACAAGTGACGTTCCTTACCAGTGACGTTCGTTACAAGTGACGATCGTTACAAGTACTTAGAAATTGGCGAATGAACTTTGTTCACGGATAAGCATTAACTACGCTGTGACTATGTATGTGTTTCTGTGTGACACGGTATTCGCAGTTTATGTCACGGGTCAAAATGTTAGCATGGTTGTAGAAGTGAGGTGGCGGCTTGTATTAATTTTTCCCGTTTCTAAAAGTTCGCAGAGTGACCCCAGTCCTGTACTCGATGTTTTGACGAGTGACTGTTTAACTTACATCTATGACAAATTGATTGACAGCTCTGACCGCTTGGACAATTCAGGATATTGTACAGTTCAAAAACAGTCTGAGCCGTCGGTCAAGCTGTCCAAGCTGTCACTCCTCAAGAAATCAACAAGTTCAGATATGTGGGGGTCCAAATTCGCGGATGATAAAATGGAATCTCTGTTCTCGGCCTTTAAGTATAATGAGTTGTTGGAACAAATAACGATATTTTGGGTATTCTAAGCCCACAAAAAGATGAAATAACAGATTCTTCCTCCGATTCTACGAATTCAGAATCATATAGTAAAAAGTCAAAATAATATTTTTAGGTTTATTAAATTTATTTTACTTTATTTATATTTAGATGAGAGTGAGAGTGAAATCGTTCGTTTATCAAAACCAAAAGAGGCGAAACCACAGGAGGACAGGGCAGGAATAAGATCTTATTACAGTGAATCTTCAGACGCTATAATTTTATGCTTTTATCCGAGACGAATGTGTTGATGATAACACAAATATAAGTGACGATGCTCTTCTTAGCGAGGATGAAATAGAAGACTTTTCGAAATTTAACGAAAGCGAAACCACTTTAAATATTAACGTCAAATTTAATTTGCAGCAATATAAAACCGTGAAACCATTACCAAAAAAGCCTAAATAAATCCTAACAATTTTTGTAAATCAATATTTGACATAAATTCAAGATAAACCTTAAGCAAATGATTATGATACATCATTTGGCGGAATTATGACGGAGGTACAAAACTGTATAGCAAATTCCAAATTACAATTTACTGAGAGTGCGAAAAGAAGTGAAAATTGAATAACAAATGTTAAATGCCAGAGATTTGAACGAACTAAAACACTCAATTCGGCCAACTTTGACGGACACTTTGGGAAATGACATTGCTCTGAAGATGAATGCACTCATTAAAAATAAAGATAGGACCCAAAACATATTGAACTCCTTAAAACATACCGAAGTAAGTTTATTCTTTTAAAAATGACTCGTAAGAGATACTAATTTAGAATACTATTTCTATCTATTACACGAAATAACACGCCATGAACAATTTTTTTTAGCATTAATACCCTAATTATGAGAGTCATGGAAATGGGGTGCACCAAAAGAAAACATATCCCCATGGACAATTATAGAACAAAGTGGGCACCTTCGGATTATAGGAATTTAATAATACAAAGTCTCATTGAAATTTTTTATACGGAAATGTTATACAGAGGCATACTTATGAGTAATTATGTTACATATGTTATTATAGGTAAAAAAATCCGAGAAGTTTAAAGGGAGAGTATTGTAAAAAAAAAGTCACGGAGTATTCATAAGTTGTTCAGGCGGTGGCGGAGATCAACAGGGTCGATGTGTAGGAGGTGGGCACGAGTAGGAGCAGGGAGGTGAGATAGCTTCTGGGCTAGTTTGGTGAACGAGTTTTGTGCCTTCTGTAAAGCAAGAACGTCTGATTGAAGATAGGGTTTCCAAATGGGAGAGCAGTAATCAATATGGGGTTGAACAAGCGAAGTATAAGGGGTCCGGATGAGTTTAGGAGAACGGAAGAGAAGGTTTAGGTGGTGGATTTGATATTTTTTAGATTTTATTAGTATGATTAGAGAACTTTAAGTTAGGCCAAACAAGCACAACAAGATCAAGCTCAGAAAGGATGGAATTAATCGGGGTGCCATTAATGAGGTAAACATGATTGTGATTTGTGGTTGTGCCGGCCAAGGTGGAGAACGGCGCATTTCTCAGTGTTGAGAGATAACCCCTTGGAGCAGGACCAATCACCAACAGCGGTGAGGTCAGACTGAAGTGACATACAGTCAGATGAGGATTTAATACAGTCGTAGAGTTTGGTGTCGTCCGCAAAGAGGGCAACCAAGGAGGCACGAACAACATTTGGCAGGGAGTTAATTAGTACATTAAACAGTAAGGGACCTAAAACGGATCCTTGTGGGACCATAGACTTGACGTCAGACAAATCAGAGGCGAGCGCGTCACCAGTAACACCGGCAACTTACATGTAAGGCCGAGATGATGGCGGCGTGAGGTAGAGAATCAAATGCCTTCGCGAAGTCAAAAAATATGACATCAACACTATGGCCTTGATAAAGCCAGCTAGACCAGCCATTAGTAGCCATTAGTAGAGGAAGCTACTTAGTTGTTCTTGGACTAGACATTCCGCCAATTTAGCGACCTGGTTTGGGACGCTGATGGGGCGAAAATTATTGGCAAGACTATGAGAACATTTTTTTGTGAATGAGTGCTACATTAGCCTCCTTCCAAAGTTCCAAGAAGGAGGTAATTCGCAGGTAGTGAACGAAAGCGATAGTAGGAGGTACGGAGGCAGGGCTAGAGATTCGGCGAAATTCCGTAGAAGAAGAGGATGGATGCCATCTGAACCGGGTGGTTTATTCGTTTTAACTTTATGCAGTAGACGGGTTACATCAAGTGGGGTACAATGAAATTGATCAAGAGTGGCAAAGGGGAGGTTAGACAGTTGACTATAGGCGTATAAGGCGGGGGGCAGACTGCATTAGCAAAGTACTCATTGAAAACGGTAGCAGCCTCTTTAGGAGAGGTCGTAAAAGTACCGTCAGGGCGTTGAATTTCAGACAGTTGATGTGAGAATAAAAGGATTTGGAGTTTTCAGTAATGAGTTTAGTAAGGGCAACCTCAGATTTACGCCTTAGGGTTCGTAGGTGATTAGTATGCCCATTACGGGCTCTACGGTATGAGGTTAGGTGACGAGTAATAATGGGCAGGGTAGCACGACGCTTTTTGGACACAGTAAGTCGATGCCAAGCGCGGGACTTGTAATCCCGGCTTAGAAGAGTACGGCGGGAGAAAGCGCGACTAGGTTTTGGGTTATTAGCAGGGATGAATGAGGCGATACCAGCTTGCAAGATAGTACGGAACGAAATCCATGAAACGGTCAGAGAAATATGAGATATTATCAGGGACCAGTCAATCAAAGAGAGAAAATTATTGAAGAGTTCATTGTTCCCCTTAAAACAAATACGCTTGGGGTGAAAAGTGGGGGGATCACTAGAGCGGGAATAATCAAAAAAAATCACAGAGTGGTCACTCGTGCCTAATGGGGGGAGAACGGTCACGTTCGACACTAACGCGGTGTCAGAGGAGAGAATTAGATCAAGAATATTATCACGACACATTGCGCCGCCGGACCGAGTGGGGACCAAAACCAACTGACAAAGGGAGTTCTCATATTCATTCCAAAGGTAGTATTTGGCCCAAAACGTAAACGTTGACTTCAAATTCTGAATTTATAGTCAGAGCCATTTCTATTTGATTAGTTTATCTATTAACTCGATGTATTTAGAACAAAATGTTGCTTCTTGGCGTAAAGTTTGTAAACCAATCTTCACTCTTAAAATAGCTTTCGAAACTAGTGACTATCGATACTGTCGGAGTAGGGAGTAGCTGTTGGAGACAAGAGACAAGTCAGAAATATCGTCAATATTTTCAGTTCTTCCGCAAGAAATCGCTGATATATTTATACTCTGATCTAGAATTACCGCAGCTGAAGAAGGTACTTCTACGTCCTATAAAGAATCATTGCGTTAATTTACATTGCTTTGCAAAGGTGGTGCCTTGGGTGTAAGCCTTTAGAAAAAAAATTCACACTTTACCTTAGATACGTGTAAGTTGTTATATAAAAGGTTTTTTTTTCTAAAATGATTCCCAGGTCAACGACATGATTACGACGCGTTATGTCAACGTTATTAATTTTATAATTAAAAATTAATTTTTAATTTATTTTTAGTATAAGTGACTATTTTAGTTTTGTTTTAAGTGCATTTAGTGGTAAAGCGTTCTCACTGCTCCAGATATTTACACGACGCAAGTACAATTTGTTATCATCAGCATACGTTTTTAGAAATAATTGCTTTTAAAGCAAATCTTAGATCATTGACAAATATAGTGAAAAGCAGAGGATGATCCCTGCGGAACACCAATGTTTGTAACGTTCTTTGTAACAGTGATTTTACTATTTATTTTAATTATATTATCTCTGTTTGATAAATAGCTGGAAAGCCAGTCAGTATTGACCCGCCCAAGCCATAACATTCTAACTTACGAAGTGAAAGTTTATGGTCCATCCGATCGAAAGCCATTGAGTAATCTAAATAAATACAATCCACTTGCCCTCTATTATAGTCAGGTTGCGGGTGTAAAATTCCTTACTCTACTTTGGAAAATTTGCCAAGTTTGATTTTTCAACTGAAATAGCTTAAACACATTCTTAACTAAATATTCAGCCTTGTCTTAAAAATGTAGTGTTTTTTAATATTTTTCGCAGTTTACACTTTCGTAAAAATAAAAAATAAATGTTGCTCAAATACTAAGACTGTGTACCGACATTTTTTTAGGTCGGGTACCCGAATTCGTAACTCGTTTAAGAAAAATGCAATACTCGTCGATTATCAAGTATCGAAAATTTACATACTCGGGTACCCGAATACTCGAATAAGCCACCTTGCTGAATTCGTTGGGTTATTATTCTTCTCATCATTTTCGGGTAGTCGACTATTCGACGAGAATTTTACTATTTTGTGTTTCCGTCGCAATAATTTCAAAGCGACGCTCTCTTATATTACTAGCAACATTTCTTATCTCGTTATTAAACTTTAAGTACGGTTATTTTATTATTTTTTTTCCGGGAAATCCCTCGGAAAAAATCTTTACACAGACACCTAAGGTTAAAGGTGTGGCGAATTGGAAAGTTATATAAGATCCAGTTGAGCTCTACATAATGTAGTCAGTAGTCACACTTATATTTGTAACGTGGCGGAGTTTATAATAATAAAACTTGTTAAATATTTTTTACTTCGCTAAAATTCCAATATCGATCGCTATATGGCGTAAGCCCAAGTTGAAAAATCTAAATTGGGTCGTAACGATCATTTTTTCAAAGCGACGACAGAGTCTATGGAAACTATTAGAAACCTCTCAACTCGGTGGTACACTGTGGAAAAGTATATGGAGTCGTTCAATCTTAAAGCAAGTGTCGGCTGCCCGTGAAGTAGCTCTTTTTTCAACAGATGTCGCTAGTGTCCAAATCAAAACAAGATGGTAAAGCTACATTATGACCCAAAATTCGGAACATAAAAGTACCCTTCGCGTTGATTGAAAATTTCCAAATAACTTAAATTATAGTAATTTTAACAATATATTTTATATGGTATATATAATTTAGATTAAATTCCACTAAGTAGAGTATAAGTTATCTAATTACAATACAATGTTTCTCTGACGCAGGGGCGGCGATATAGGGTACTGCGTGGGGGCGCATTTTTTCGAGGACTTTAAAGTGAGTAAGTTTTATAGTTGGCGACAAAAGTAGGTAAAGACTGGTTTAAATTTGATGTAGTTCAGTCTTTAAACACGAGTAGTTTATTTAAATGCGTTACGAGTTTTACGCTACTTAATTTTAACTTACTCTTCGAAGAATTAGTTCATAACGCAGGGTACACGCCGTAGACTTTTTAGATTATATAGTCGCTTTACGAGATTTACTCTACTTTACTTTAAGTTTTACTGCTTAGAATTAGCTCATAAAGCAGGATACACGATGGACATGTTTTTACTCTATAAGTGGTTTATTTTCGCCTGTTCTGGGTTTTTTGAGCAGGTTAAAAAGTGTAGCCATATGACGTCATTTTACTCCAATTCTGTCTTGACGAAAAAAACGAGTTGGAGTAAGAAGGGAGTAGTTAAAGGTTAAAGGTTATTTACAAAAAGCTTGCCTCATGTGAAGAGGTCTAAACCGTCATGTTTTCGTTTAAGCAGACGACAAAGCTAGATTACTCCCTCTACACCTCCTTTCGAGGAGGAGTAAAAAGTGTAACCTTAGAGCTCTGGAACAAGCGAACAAAATTCGGGACAGGGTAAATCTTACCCCGAGAACAGGCGAATAAAACGATTTAGGGTAAAAAGTATACACTTTTTGTCCTCGAACAAGCGAAAAAAAAACCACCTTATGTTACATTTCTATGTTGGAGAGCTTAATAAGGAGACTGGTCGTTTAAATTTAAAAGTAACATTTAATCTAGGAGGATGGAAATACTGGAGGTGAAATATGGGATTCATAGGCCTGGCAATGTGGGGAATTCGGACATAAGATACTAGAGACACCTAGCGGACACCGTAGTCAAAATTTCGTCCGCGTGTTCGTTGGGACTTGGTTAGAAATGCGTGCCGGTTTTAAAATCGTGTTAAAGATTTATTTATTTTTTCTTCAAATTAAATAAACATCTCCGAAATTAGTTGCGTAGAATCCAGGTAGAATATTCGTGTTTCAACTTGTACAAAAAATCCTTGTGAATAGAATGAAAAGTAGGCAAAATTCATAGAGACAAAAATTCCGCCTATTTTTACGATGGCGTTACGCTCGTATGTCCGAAATTGGCTACGTTCAGCGGGACTCAGCGGACTCAGCGCTGAGCGTTGAGCTTACTGTACGCTTTTTTTAACTTCCGGTTTCTACGTCATGTTGCTCAACGAAGTCAGCGGTCGGAGGAGCAGGTTTTTCCGTTGCTCATCGGTGTCGTGACGTGATTCGACAAAATTAAAGGAGGGGTAGCAGACGATATTTTGTTCGTTAAGTCAGCGAACCAGAAATCGTACAACAACTTTTAGATTTTTGTGACGTAGCGTTGATTAAAAGAACTCAACGATAACTCTGCGGTTTTTCTCCGTTGATAGTTGTTGAACGCAGCCATTGTATAGCTCTCGCGTTGC
The DNA here is from genome assembly GCF_980474605.1 of Leiobunum rupestre. Taxonomy (NCBI): domain Eukaryota; kingdom Metazoa; phylum Arthropoda; class Arachnida; order Opiliones; family Sclerosomatidae; genus Leiobunum; species Leiobunum rupestre. The sequence continues at coordinate 36,318,480 of NC_143393.1, read as the reverse complement.
GGAAGCTAAAACAGCGAGTCCGTGATGGGGGAATTCAAATTTCTGTTCCAGGTACGCAGTATTATATTCATAGATATAATGTGATATTCGCAGTGGCGGCGCCAGGATATTACTATGGGTAGGCTACTTAATTCTTTAATTTGGCCATTTTGGAGGCCCCCCTTTACATACACTAACGAAACAACTGTGACAAAACCGGTTTATTTTTAATAATTTACAAAAGAAATGTACATGACTGTTTAAATGTACTCGGAAGTTATTTTTTTTAGTCGATGAGCATAACAATGCACATATGGGCAACATCCTCCAACAGCATTCTCCATTTTCACTTACAATTGTTGCAAAAACACTTGCCAGTTGCTACGCTTTATTTTATCTTTATTTTGGAAATTGGGACTCGGAGTCTCGGAGAGTCGGAAAACCGCGCAATTTATCATCTGTCTAACGATGCAACACTTTTTGAAGTAGCTAGTTTAGCAACTACAACGAATCAAAGCTGCGTTCGAAAAAATATTAGAAATCACTGTTCAGTGTTCGCAACTTAAAAACAGCAGGCTTTTAATTCGGATTTTGATATTTCTAGTTTCGCAAATCATTTTAGGGGGCTGTTCGGGGCCCCTTGATCTAGATTTGGGGCCCCTACAAGCGAAATAAAAGTAGGCTGTAGCCAAGGTTGGTAAAATATTGCGTATAATAAGGTTAGCTCTTTCGACGGGGTCTGTAGAGAAGCGCTTCAGCGGGTACGTTGGGAGGCTAGGCAACTACTGGCCCACCTTCAGTGCCGTCGCTGGTTGACAGGAAACCAGAAACAAGCCGCGGGGAGGGTAGTAGAGTGCGAAGAGAGGAGAGACTAGAGAAATCAGTCGAATTCCTAATAAAAGAAACCAGAAAAAATGCGGTATAGAAAATAAATACGTGCGGTCGTTTTCCCTTAAATTTTACACTTGTTTTTGGCACTTTATATAAATTTCTGTAAGTATTATATTCTCTAAATTATTAAAACTTCCAGTATTAGCTGACATTAAACCCAGAACTTTTTTAAGCTTATAACATAGGGCCTAGGCCTAATATTATTATAAATTAATAGTGAAATTGTAAAAGTGATAGTTTTAAGGTAAAGTTGGAAAGGAAATTAAGATTTAAATTTTTATCAATAACCTAACTAATGAACGTATGCCATTATTTTCAAAATATCCAAGAGAGATTGTTTTTTGTTATTTAAAAATGAGAACTAGAATTAAATATTTAAATTCAAAAAGTATTACTGAGGCCCAAGAAACTAAAAAATTAAGTAGTTAAGTTTAAAAAATAAGCTGCCTTTTTGTTCAGTTGACAGATTTAAACGGAACAATATAATCCTTTTTAATGAATTTCAAAATGTGCCTTTTCAATATTAAAATGTTCCTATTTTTTATTTTAATAAAAGTTTTATTAAAAAATATAGTTCTTTCTTCTGACCCCGTCCGACCACAATAATTGAAAAACCCACAAATAATTCCAACGTATTTATATTCTTTCACATTCTCCCAAGATTATGCAATTTCACCACATTTTTGCACAGATTTTTTTTAACCATGACAGACAAACTACACGGTACTTATAAGACCCCCTACTCTCCGTGTCTACAGGAAAACCGTCAACCAGCTACGTCACTCGCCCGGTAGAACGAGAGCTAGCGAGTTTTCCCAAAAGGAACGCCGGGCAAAAACGCGAATGCGCTCCCCTTCGGCTGTAGCCTGCGTAGCCTACCCCTGGCGCCGCCACTGGATATTCGATGTAGTTTTGTCTAAGTACCGTCACGTAAATATATATATATATATAGAAAGGGGCGTAAGATCTTACGCGGCGTGGGGGCGCTACTAATCCGAGCTCCGCCACTGCTCTGACGACGTTATTGTTTCGCTATTTTGAATTTTAGCTTCCTTGGCCAATAATAGAGGGCACCACGCTCTCCAGTAAAGTCATTTTTTCGAAGAATCAGATAGATACATTGTCATCTCTAATAACAAGGGCCTTATCATAATACAGGTGCCAATGATAGAGGCGACACTTGCTTTAAACAAGCCATAGATATCTCCGAAGAAAACGCAGTTTTCTACCATAGAAAGTGCTTCAAATTGTTTTGCAACAAGGGAAACATTAGCTTTTACCATAAACAATATCAAACGTCTATAAATATAGCTAGAAGGAAGAAAATAGATGTACCAAATAGTAGCGAACAACCAAATTCTGTACTGTCAGAAACTCAACGTAAACGCGTCAGAGTTACGTTCAAGGAAAATCTCCGTGTCTTTTGTCAAGATCCAAGCGAAGATAGCCATAGGCGTGCGCAGGGAGTGGCCAGGTCGGGCCATGGCCTCATCTGAAACTTTCCTAAGGGGCGCAAACATCCGGAAAATAGGGGCGCAAACATTGAGAAAATAAGGACTTTAAATTGAAAAAGTGTGGAAAGCAAAAGTCGCAAAATTAATAGAAATAGAGGGGCTGCAATATTGTCCAAACACTTTTTTAACAATCGTCGTGTGTTCTTTTTCACTTTGAAAATATAAAATATACATAAAACCGAGAAAGAAACCAGTCGGACCCAATGGTGTATTTTTCCCTACGAACCTTGAGTCGGACGCGTCGCTGCGGTTACGAGTCGCACGATTATCCATTTATCACGAAGTAGGCACTAGGCAGTGTACTAGGCTGTAGTTCAATAACGGTATGACTGTGAGTGTTAGTGAATAGTGATTCAGTCTGTGAGACACTGTAAGGGTTATGAACATAGTTTAGTATAAATAATGTTTAAGCCAAAGCGTAAGTCGGGTGCCGAATGTAGAAAGGAGCGCTAAAATAGATTAAAAGCAGAAAACCTGCTTTTGAACAATCTCCTCCGAGACCATTCGGTTCTCGTTTAAGGAACTTAAAAAGTTCTTGGTATAACCGTTTCACTTGGCTCGAGTACAGCTCCGTCAAAGATGCCCCGTTCTGTTTCATGTGTCGTTGCTTCCCATCAACAATTTCAGATCCAAATCATTTGACTTTCGCACAAACAGGGTTTACAAACTGGAAGAATGCAACGCGTTCCTTTAATTCGCATCAACAAAGTGAACATCATTTACAAAGCAAAGATTCATATCAGATCTATAAAAAGGGAAAACCTATTGAAGAACAACTAGATAATCAAATTGCGAAGGCATTAACTATTAGGGAGACTAAGATACTCCGAAACCCTGATATCCTGCGTCGCTTTATTGATTTAACCATTTTACTTGCTAAATGTTGTAAACCCTTTAGAGGACACTTGGAATCAAAATTAAGTCCAGATCGCGGTCTTTTTGTTGAAATAGCTTAATTACTCGGTAGGTACGACCCCCTAATGAAATCGCACTTACAAAACGGTCCAAAAAACGCAACGTACACCAGTAATCACATTCAAAATGGTTTGATTTCGTCGGTTCATAATGTAATGATATAAGATATAAAAGAGGCTCTTGTAGGAAGAAAATATCAATAATGTGCGACGAAACAAGCGACCCGTTGAAATATTTTTATCAATGGAAAGGCTTTTATCTACTAATGCTCAAACTATTTTCAATGCAATAGATGAACTAGTTCATAAATTTGGATTACTTTGACGGGGCTTCAACAATGGCGAGAGAATTAAGCGGTGTGCAAGCCCGTTGCAAAGAAATAAATAAAAACATAAACATTATCAAGGACGTATATAAGGGGGGGTAGGGGGTTCAAACCCCCCTTAGGACTCGATTCCCTTCTTACGAAAGGAGCGCAACATTAAGAAATAAACAGTAAGACGTAAAAATCAATTGAAATATCCGCAACGCAGCACAGTTAAATATATTAATATATTAAATATATTAATATTATCATTTTCTTGCAAATGTATTAAAAAACTTCGTTTGATACACGTGCGGAAATGTCATTGTCACTCGTCCCGAGTCTAGCCAGTACTTTAAATATGCGTTATTCCTAACGAAAAAATTTCACAATTTTATTGAAGCTAGTTCTGTTCGCCATGCCGTTTTTGAAGCGATTAGAAATGAAATGTGAATTGCGTTAAAAAGTCTTAAATCTTTATCAACAACAAGATGGGCGTACAGAGCCGAAGCTGCCGCGTCGGTTAGAGAACAATACCCAGCAATCGTAAAATCTATTACGGAGATTATGTCTTCAACTAAAGACCCGGAAATTAGAGCCAAAGGGAAAGGAGTTTTGTCTCAAATGCAGAGTTTTGATTTTGTTTGTTGCTTAGAGGTTGTTCATCCTATTCTTCAATTAATAGTGAAAGTGAGCAGAATTTTACAAGACCCAAAAATTTACATTCTAATTGCGTTTAATGAGGTAAATTATCTAAAATCAACTCTGCAAGGAATACGAAGTGATCCCGAAGTTTTCCGTAAAGGTTTTAAGGAAGTCACTGAAAAATGTGAAGCGAACGGAATAGAAATTCCCCAACCAAAGAAACGAAAAGTTTCACGACGGTTAGATGAACACCACAAAAACCAATATCATGCGCAAACGAAAGAAGAAGAATTAAGGTGCAATTTGTTCCACCCGATGCTGGACAGTTTGATTTTAGGTATAACAGAGAGGTTTGAACAAGAAAGTTGCGAAATAATTAATGCAGTTTCAAATTTATTGGAACTAAAACCAACCACGAGTGATATTAATCTATTGCAACGTAATTTTTTTGTTTCAAAATGTCAGCTAGAAGCCGAAATTAAATTATTAAGGTCGCGTCCAGATTCTTCGACAGCGATGGGGTGTTACGAAGGTTAGAACCACAATGTCGCAGGACAGACCCACCACTATATATGCTGCCATATATAGAACAAGATAGAGCTTTAAACGTTGACTTTGATAAAGTGATAGAAAATTTTAAGAGTAGTGTTTCTCATTCGCGCAGATTAGAGCTGTAGCATCTCAGTTAACAATAAAAAATGTGTTTGGTATATGTCTCTTAAAATCTTATTTATATATTATCAAGAACGCATAGATCAAAGGCGTATCCAGGATTTCATTTCGGGGGGTGCTGACGGAGGTTCTGTGAATTTTATTTTTAAGCCCCCCCCCACCCCGGTCATCAACATTTCGGGGGGCTTTGAACCCCAAAACCCCCCTTAAATACGCCCTTGACATAGATGCACAAAGAACTATGAACGATAGCATCTTCCCCTGCGCCGGCATGCATTCCATTAATTCATAGTTCTTAGTACATCTATGAGTTCTTGATAATATATACAGAATTTTGACACAGGGCGTACATACAAAGGGGGCGCAAAAATAACCTTGGCCCGACCTGACGAAAAGCCTGCGCGCGCCTATGAAGATAGCCCAGATATCAAATAGACTTTCGGAATAGAAACTTAACTACTTTATATATTTATCGTTCATGTGATGATGGGTTTTCCGAAAATGTAACTCACTTGATGAAATATTGTCGTTAAGTTTATTAAATACTAGCTAGGGTACCCGGTATTTCCCGGGAAATATGCATATTTGTCTAACCAAGGAAAAAGCGCCAGTGACGAAACTTTCAATTAAGAAACTCGGTTTTTTGGATAAGATCCAAGTGTAGTAGCTTGTATATAGCGGATATACCTAATTATTAAATTAATTCAATTAATTAATGTTGTTTTGCCGACCGTAACCGTCGAAAACCACAGTCAGTATACCAAGTGTGGTTGACCTAAGTTGAAAACTATAGATTCCTATAGCGTACAAACTTGTTAATATGTTCCACGCGCTCTTTAATATTTTAGTGTAAAAGGCTCGTGCATTTGTTTTTATTTCGGAGAGCACGCGCGAAATCGCTCGAGCCCGTTTACGCTAAAATATCAAGTAGCGCGTGGACCTTTTTAATAAGTTGAATAAGACATAAATAGAGTTTATGCTAGCGTCAATACACTCTTTTACGAAGTCGGCCATTTCATTACAGGCCTTATTTAAAATAGTACAGGCAAGGGCGCCTGCACGTGCTCATCAGCTCGAGACGTCGCGTGCACTTGACCGCGTGAAGCGGCCTTGCATGCACTATTTGAAATCAGAAATGTAATAAAATGGCAGCTCTCACAAATAAGGATATAAAAGAGTGTATAGCGGATATACCTAATTATTAAATTAATTCAATTAATTAAAGTTGTTTTGCCGACCGTAACAGTCGAAAACCACAGTCAGGGTACCATGAGATAGTATACCAAATGTGGCCGACCTAAGTTGAAAATTGAAAAGATTTATATACCCCCGTACCGTAGATCCCTATAGCGGACAAACAATCATCTTTATATATTAGATTAAAATGAAATTTACCTGCAGCGCCCCGCTGCGGCTTTTATTCTGAACGATTAGTCATGGACTATGATTCTGTCTGAATTTTTTCCCACTGCATCTGGTAGATTATATAGTCCCCACTATCCTACCAAGATGGTTCTTGTAATGTCCTTGTTAGATAATATGGCTATGCCAATTTAGCGCGCTCTCTAAATTATAGTTTTAGTTTTTAAAAAGGCTTTAATTATCAACGAGTTAAGTTAGTAGAAACCACCTATGGACTGTGAGAAGGAAGATAAAATACGAGAAAAAGTAGATTAGTCCATAATTAAAAGGGATAATATAGCTAAATCCTAAACAAATTTGAAGAAATTAAAAAAACTTACTAATAACTCGTACCAATAGGTCTTCGAGCAAAAAACGCGAAACTCGGATCAAATAGATCTTCGAGTAATAAACTAAATTTAAAATAAATAAAATAGCCAGAAATTCCAACGGTAGACCGGTTTCGTTCTATTTGGAACTCATCAGAACCGTGCGGGAAATCTGGCAGGCGACTGTCAAATCTAAAGGAGAAACTAAGCCTAAACATTAAAAATTTGATCCGAGTTTCGCGTTTTTTGCTCGAAGACCTATTGGTACGAGTTATTAGTAAGTTTTTTTAATTTCTTCAAATTTGTTTAGGATTTAGCTATATTATCCCTTTTAATTATGGACTAATCTACTTTTTCTCGTATTTTAATTATCATCGATATAAATCAATAATACAAATCAAAGGTTTCAAAATAATGATAAATGGTTAACATACAGTTTAATGATAAAAAATTACTTAGGGCAAGTTCTTTTTGATGCCAAGGTCTTTTCGAAAGGCTTCTTGACTAGGATCACGTTCGCTGAGTATTAAAACACGGCTTATCACAATGCGCTTAATTTTATTAAAAATATTTGCAAAAGCGCGTGTTTTTAAAACCATGTAAGCACCCACTTACAAAATTCAGTAGTAGAATCCCATAATTCTATAGAAGATTTTTCGGATTCGGCCACGGAATCAGTAGCACCTACATTTTATGTTGTGGATAGCGTCCACTGAGAAATAACGTGTAGTCAATGACGTCAATCACCACCATAAAATTCAAAATGTTTGGCATTTACTAATTATTTCTAATTACTACGAAGCGGAAAGCAACGAAACTTTGTATTTGGGTACTTTCAACGTACTCGCTTCGTTTAATAACAAAATTGAGGCGGTAACGAATAATTTGCAACTTACTCTCTAATCAAGATTTATAGTCAAAGTGAAACAGTGTGAGCAAGGTTAGAACATGGCTTCGTGATGAAACGAGAAACGTTTAAACATCGGTTAAACGTCAGGAAACAAAAATTGTGACCTAAGAATAGTCAATATCGTCAGACATTCGCTCTTGCCTCTTCAAAACGAAACTAAGCTAAGAAATATAGATATGAACACAATTCATACGAAGTACAGGTCTTTACTGGTTCAGAAAAATGTACCACATACGCCAAATCATAATCTCAAGCGACACAACAAACATATTTCTTGAAAAAAAAAGGGTTTAGAATTTGTAAAAGCCAGAAATAGTCCTCATATTACAAGAATATTTTGAAAATGAAGATGCATGACTTGCGGGAAATTTGCGAAATGTAAGAGTGGTTTTTAATGGATCTTTAAAAACCCATTAAAACTTCGGCAATTAATGGAGGGGATAGTGGCTAGCGTAAAACACTCTCTTACTGGGAAAAGAAACGAAGGAGTTTATTCGGCATATAAATATATGGCTCAATATGTAATTTCCAGTTTCAAATCTAAACGGAAAGCCTCGCATGAATCTTGGAGTAATAATATAAGCTTCGCTTTATCCGCTAACTTCGCTGAAGCGGCGCTGCTGTCGCAAAAGCCATTTGCTGGTCAGGTTCGTTTTTCAAGTGATATATCCAGGTAGGAACTACTATTATTAATCCAAGGTCGTACGTCATGACGTGATCCTAGAAGCACACCGGGATATTCGGTACTAGCTGTGCGGGGGTACAGGGTCGCGGTGTGCCCATCGTCCCGCCATTTGGTACCTTTTCTAATGGGCATATTGGCTCCCTCCCTAAATAGGTTGGGTGTCTGCTGGGGATGCTAGAGCATCCAACCTTTATTTCCCAATCTATTGCTGCGTCATTTGGAGGGTCGGGTATGATTGTCAGCAGTAGGATTGTTACGCTGTCCATGGCTGTTTCGTCACCAGTCCGGGCTGTGGACTGAAGGATAGGTAGCCCCCCGGCCAGTCCGTGTTTTCAAAACGCCGGCAGCGCCGCCGATATTAAGAGAGCCTCTAAACGTGGGACGTCTTGTTCCTATTCCCTCACGGACAATTTTTGGTGGTGCTTCCTCCGTGTTTTGTCCTTGACGGAATCTAAAGACGGATTCTCTATCGCGCATGACCCACCGACGGCGCTGCCATTTTTCGACCCTCGCCTCATATCCTTCTAACATATAGGATCCTTGGTGAAACGTGACGTTGTATCTTGTCCTGTCCCTTTGTATCCCTCCGTTGGCGCGTTGGCGTGGCCCTAGTTATGCCAACTGATCAAAATTGTCCCCCCCCTCGCTCTGTATGAATGTGTTTGCGAATGGGATGACCATAGAAATCTCATAGATAACTAGAATGCTGCCGTGTAACTTTCAAATGGACCAAACGCCGTGGCAGACGACAGCCAGATCTCAGCCAATCAGAGCTCAAAGAGTGGTTCTGCCAAGAATTTAATGTCAGCAGAGAGAATGACGTCACCTAACTCCCGCGATAGTAGCGGAACCAAGAAGGATTATTATCCTCAAGGAGGATTATTATCCTCAAGGAGGATTATTATCCTCCTTGGCGGAACCACTCTACGGCCTCTCATTGGCTGAAGGTTCAAAATGAACTGGCGACAAGCTCGGCCATCGGCGGCAGCATTCTAGTTACCTATGAGATTTCTATGGGGATGACAGGAAAGAATGAATGGTTTGTAAATGTTATCTTAAATAAAATAAAAATCACTGATGAAAAAGCGTACAATTATTATACTTATCCGGACTCAACGTTCACTCAATTATGGTGAGTCCATAGAAATAGAAATTAGACTAGAAGCACGATTGGATTGGGCGGGGACGTACCAGCTAGAAGACTGCCATCAGAGTGGAATCGCGATAGTCGCGCCATCTCATAGAAACAATTTAAACTAAATAAGTAAATATGGTCACGTGGAATAACATAAAACAGATCGTAAGCAACGTATTAAAAACTTTTTTATTTATCTGACATTATATTAAGTTATTCAAACAACTTTAGGAAAATCATAAAAATCTCAAGAATCTACTATATCTACCGTGTCACCCTTAAAGTCCCACGTTAACTTTGCACAATCATTGTAAGTCTGAAAATCATCACAGTTAATAACTAAATTTTAATTATTTTAGTGTGGTTTAAAATATGCCTACATGAGATTCCAAAATCTTGGTTTCACCTAGGAGCAACAGACACAACACCCCACACAAGGAGAACGCAACCCGTCAAAAGTCGTGGATTTTCTTGTGTACGTTTTTCATTGGCTAGATGCATTAGCGCCTGCTGCCGTCGGAAGTGGAAAATTCAGAAATTGTCTCCCCCCCCCCCGCTCGTAAATGAAATTCGTACACAACCCTTCGTTAGCGTGTTTAAAGGATAGCTGCGTTCTTCTTGTGTTTGTTGCTCCTAGCTTTCAGTGTCTTTTAAACTATCATCAGTATTAGCATATGTAACATAATTACTCATAAGTATGCCTCTGTATAACATTTCCATTGAAAAAAATTCAATGAGACCTTGTTTCACGCGGAACATACATTAAGCGGACCCAAAATGCAAAAATGCTTAAAATCCTTGCGCTATTGAAAAGGTTACCATGGAAATGAAATCATGTGATCGCGAGGCACGAACTAAACCTGTCATGGGCAAAGCCAGAAACGCGCTAGGAATTTTCGCTAACTTCCGTTTCCCATCAGAAAAGTTGATGACGCGAATTTCGTCACGGAGTTGTAAGTGACGTAATTTACGTCATATCCCGTGAACAAGGTTTCATTAACGAAAATGCTTTTATGGCATACTTATGAGTTATTATGTTACATATGGTATTAGTCAAGTCAAATTGAGTGGTTTCCGGTAGTTCACTTTTTCCGTAAGTTTTCTGAATAACCTCGGATAAATAGGGAAACTAAATTACAATTACCAAAATCAATAAATTGGCATACTCTAGAAGATGTAAATATGCTTTGTTCTGGAATAGATATTTTTGGGAGCTCTTTCAAATTCTTGTTTTAATAAAGAATTATTCATATTTTAGTAAGTTTTTTATTTCAGAATGTAAAGGGTAATTTTTACTTACTTGCTTTCAAATGGTGCCTTCCATTTTGAAAGTAAATTTCATCCGGCAGAAAATGTTTACTATGTGCACAAAGTCATATGAAGTAAGCCTAATTGAAGATGGAGTCCAATTTTCGCGATTTACCGTTAAAACCCATTTCCAAAAATCTCTTATTCCGAGATTATTATAAAATATTTACTATAATATTAAATACTTATGAAATGATATTTTATTTCTTTCCCAGAGCTCTCTTTACAATGTGAAAAAGGGCAGTTTGTAACCATTTTTGCGGATATGCTTTAAGACGCAAAAGTTTAAACACGAAAAGACCGCCGCTGCGCACGACGTGATGCGCAGTGGATCGCCTTTTTTTATCCCTCTTCGAAATTCGCGTCGTAGCCATGGCGACAATGTTTAATGCGTTTGTCAGATGGCGCGTACATCGCGATTCCACCCTAATGTCAGCCTTCTAGCTCGCCTGTTTCCCTTGGGATTGGCGGAAAGGGCAGTGCTTCTAGTCTTAATTTATATTTCTATGAGTGAGTCTCTTGAGAGTTACTGAACGCAGACATAGTTATAACCAGGGCCAGACATAAGGATATTTTTTTAGTTGTCAGCCTGATTGTGAGCCTCCTATCTTAATTTATTTTAGTAGTCACTGACTAGTGCCAGTGGGGGTATAAAAACAAGAACGGCAACCATCATTTTTCTTTACCCGTCAGAATTAAAACAGGAGTTAATTATCACTTGAGTTACATGACTTTGGCCATTCACAATTTTTTAATGAATAATGGCGTATTCCATTGGGACCGCTTTTCGAGTGATCTGGATTATACGGTGACGTCACTACTCGAGTTCCGATGTGACAAAACTCCTCGCCAGCGCTGCTCTCAATGAAATACGAATTTTTAAGAGAGTGGCGTATCGTCTGCTATTTTCCGAAAGTCAAGCTAAAGTGTATGAAGTTCGCATTCCATTGGTGATCCGAGCGCTCGGAAAAAATCGCTTGGTGTTGAAAGACCGAGCGATTTTTTCTGATCTGCGAGCGAGTGGCGTTGCCAATGGAAAACGAAAATAAATCCCGAGCACTCGTCGAGCGCTCCGAGCATCCCAATGGAATACGCTATTAGAGAATTTAGAGTCTTTGACTAATTTAAAATATTTTAATTGATAATATCATCAAATGACGCTTTGAGATAGAGATTCTGAATCAGGGGCGTGATTCTACTCTTATCGTTAGCTACTTAACGAAAATAATTTTTCGTTAGCTAATATAATTTCAATGGAGCCAACGAAAATTTTCTTTCGTTAACTCCTAACGATAAGAGTAGAATCACGCCCCTGAACTTGTATGAGGTTCAGTGGACTCTCTGGACTCTTGATTTTCTACAAACTCTACAAGCTTGTTGTGATTTTTTTTAAATAAAATAGGATTGATGAATGATGAATTTATGATACGCCATATTCTCCATTATTTATGAAAATTTAGGTAAATTTTTCGATTTATTTTAGTAGTCAGAGCATTTAATTTAGTATTCAAATGCCGTGACTAGTGCCTTATGTCCAACCCTGGTTATAACGAAAATGGCCAACTCTCGTTTTCCCGCCAAAATGCAAAATTAGCGGGAAACTGGATATACTCCGACCAGTAGTCCCGGTTGTCTTAAAGTGGTTAACAAATAACATTCATTAAGCATTAAAAAGTCAAAGAAATTTGAAGAAAGAACTATTTTTTGTATGTAATGAACTAAATTTTATAATCAAATGCGTTCAATAATATGCATATACTTTATTTTGTTTGTTTAAAATGTATTTATAATTTAAGGTTCCAGATCAAATTTATCCTGGGAGCATGGACTAATTAAACATTAATTAGTCCATGCTGGGAGTCTATTGAAATGAACTTCAGATTTGCCTGCCTACATTTCGAGAAAATTGGATGTGTCACTAAAATTGCTGGGTATTGTGCCAAATTAAAGGTTTAAAGGTTTTTATTGAAGCTGTCATCAAGGATTTAGGATCCTTGCTGTCATTAAGACACCCTTTTGAAACAGGGCGGCTCTACATAAGTGAGCTCAGCTAACATAGCATACTTTAACACTGCAGAAGTTATTTTAAAATTATATAAAGTTTTCTAACATTTTCTTAACAATTTTGGATTTTCGTTTAAGGTACATTAAAACAAACAAACAAAATAAAAACCTACGATGTACAGGAGGTAATTGCGGGTTGTATCCCTCAGGGTTTAAGTGTTTACATTCCGCTTTTTTACTTTCCAACGGCTGAGGATAGAGGCTACCATCCGCTGGTTCCAGGTCAAGTCCCAATATATGTTTTATATCATTGTCTGTGTGCGCTACCTTCTACTCGGAGCTATCTTCAGTTGAAGTTGCGGGGCATTCTAATAATATGTGGCGGATGTCTTCCTGTGTTGCCCCACACAGGCGGCAGTGTTGGGAAAAAGCAAACAGTTGGGACTGTCTATAACTGGTAAGCAGTGCCCCCGTTCTAACCTGGAATAGCAAACCACTGTACCAACTTTACCAAGTCCCTTTATAGAACTCTTCTGTGTGGGGTTTAGTTAGCATGCCAATTAGAGATAGCCTTATCATTCGCTTCAGTTGTCACAACTTGTTTCCATTCCTTATAAGTCATGGCCTGGCCCCTAGATGTACCGATACCGATTTCACGGTCTAGTCGAGCTATTCGTCTGGTCCAACTCGTGCTGACTTCATGCTGGCGTATATAGTTAATGATCTGTTTTGTCAGGTTGGAGTCTGGTAAGAACTTTAGATGGCCCAGATAACATAGTTTGCTTCGAGCTTCGCAGTTCGTCATTGTGGACCATCCCATTTCACCTTGGACCGAGGCTTTTGCCGCGAATGGTCCCGCATTTAGAGCTGTTTTTTCCACCTCGAATTGTGTTCTTTCCAATACATCCATAACTCTTGGGGAGAGGCATAACACCTCATTCCTGTACGTTACAGCAGGTACTGTGACGATTTTCCATAACAACCGACCAACTGAGTATTTGTTGTACGACCTTTCCACAAGGTTCCTGGCTGTCCATCATAGCTTATTGCACCGTTTGACTAGTATATCCTCCATTAATGACATATAGTGCTCGCCTGACGAAAAAGTGACACCCAAATACTTGAAACTATTAACATATTCTAGGGTTGAGCCTTGTAGTTTCAAGGGTGCGTTTGGTTTTCCATTCTTCATGACCATTAGAATGGATTTAGGTGTACTGAAGGATAGCCCCGTTTCTCCAGCAAATTTTGTACAAATGTCCAGTAGTTTTTCACGTCCTTGTTATTGTTAGCGAAAATAGCAATATCATCTTCATATAGCAGGCATGTGACCAATATGCTATGGTCTACATTGCCAGTAAGAGATCCTGTGTTTGTGGTCAGAAGGTTTTTAGCCATGTCAGCTAAGAGAATGACAAATAACACAGGGGAAAGAGGACATCCTCGTCTAAGTCTGACTAAGCTGGCAACTGCAGGGGTGGTGACTTAGTCGATGGACAATTTGTACTGACAAGTTTTATATAGAGCTGATATGGTCCTTATAAGTTCCAGTGGGATTCCTTTGCGTCTCATGCAATCCCATAGTAGCTTCCTGTTTATGCTATCGTATGTATTTTGATGTCGAAGAATGCAATTTGCAGTTCGCTATGTTGGGCCAAAGACAGTTCAATGAGCTGGGTTATCACAAACAGATGGTCAGCCATTCTACGGTTTGGACAGAAACCATTCAGTACATCACTGAGTATCATATTGTCTTCCAGGAACTTTGAGAGTCGTTCTTTCAGCATTATTGTGTACAGCTTATATATTACAGAAGTGACTGCGATAGGACGATAAGCTTCGACGTCATCTACATCCTTGTAGTTCCCTTTGAAAACCATAGTGACTCTAGCCTCCGTCCAGGCTTCCGGCACTTCTCCAGAGTCAATAACATTATTCAATATTAACCTGAGGCGTTCTCTAGCTTTTGGGCCCAGAGCGCGAAGGCATTCTGCATAAATGTGATCACTACCGGCTGCTTTCCCAGTTTTTAATCTACTAATACCCCTGTACAGTTATTGTGCTGTGAAATAGTCTGACTCCTTGCATTCTTTGGGACTAATAATTTCAGTTGTTTCAGTGTCATGTTCTAAGCTTTGGTTGATAGGATTAGACAGGATTGTATTTTCCATGTCTCTGAAGTATTCTATTACCTGATCTGCAATATTCCTTTTTACGTAAAAGGTTTGAGCCATCTCGAGCTTTCAAGCCATGGAATGGACGAGTCTCTCCTTTATGTTGGCCAAATTACCACAGTGCAATGGTGTTTCCCATTTAAGTTCTCAATATTCCCTCCAAATCCATCTCTAATTTAAATATCTAACCCCTATCAACACAATGGAACATGAGTTATCGTCCATGGATTAAATGGAAAACGCTAGAAGCTTTGAACTCAGTAATTTATACTTTTATTGATCAGGTCTTCACTGATAATTGATTTGGGTTCACTGGCTTGCAAGCCTTGTACCCCTTAAAATCTGTGTATTTAGGTAAGTAGTATCGCGTATAGTTAACTAGAAGTTGAAGATCACTTGAATGATCTGTTCCCTTTAGAATGTCGCATGTACAACACACATTTCATCCCACATGTGTGTTTCCTCTGGGTTTATGTTTCTTTATACCCAAAGTATGGTTAAATTGTTTTCAAAAGCTTATTTAAAACACAGTTTTAAAACTATTTTACGTCCTGTCAAGTGACAATATAAATAAACCTTTAGTTCTGGAAAAATAAGTTAATCCAGTTCTTTAACCAACTTGAATTAATTCTAAAGATTGAATGCAAACTTAGAAACAAAAAGGAAAAATTTAATGCACAAAAGTTATTTAAAATTATATACATTAATTATACATAATATAGTAAATGTAGATTGAAAGTGAGAAAGCACTTGATGAAAGCCACCAGTTTAATTAACCATTATTGAAAATTACTAAATATCTTTGATATTGGCTGTTAATCACAATAGAATTAATCCTAATAGCCAATAGTAAATATAAGCAAGGTTGAGTAATTTATCAGGAAAAAGATATTGTCAGTGCTGTGAAAAGCAACATATGTATAACGCATATGATATAAAAGCAGAATACTTCTAGTCCAAAGCATCCCCACCCCTCTTGGCTCATTAGAGGAAAATATTACAGAAACCTCAACAATTATGGGTTTTAGTTGCATCCAACTAATGAGCAGTGCCGAAAACATTAAAAAGGAGGGAGTGAACAACATTGAAACAGTTTGAAAGGGGGCAACAGAAATATTAGAGTTTAAATTCCATTTAACGGTTGGAACCAAAAATGACTGTTTGCTATAGAACTGTTTAAAACCATTTACTGATAATGGAGACCCCCTTGGGTATTCTCACTGATTTGGTTTAAACTTAAGGATTAATGTAACTTGAAAATTTACATAATTAGTTTTACATAATAAATTAAAAATTCCCATGTTCATTAAATTGGGTAAAATTAAACAAATTTGGATATACGAATAAATTACGATAAATGTGAGTAAAATACAGTAAGATAAGTAAGGTTGAGTAAATGCAAAATATTTTGGTAAAATATAATATAATTCGAAAATAGGAAGTAATTTTTAATAACTCTAGAGATATTTTATCTAGAGAAAATTTGTATTATTTTTTTAAAAAAAACTGCGATTTCTACATAAAAAAGGTCTAAAGTTAAATTTAGAATTAGTAAGATAAATTCATAATAACATGTTAATAGATGTTTCTATAAAATGAAACCATAAAAAAAGTATAAAATGTTTTTCTCCGTGTCACAAGCTTAAGCTTTTTAGTACTTTATTGGCACGTGAACTTAAAATTAAAAATATTTATCAACTCTGAGTGCATGCTTTCTAGCTTCAATAGCTATAGCTAGTGATGTAGGAAAAATATTTACACGTGCACTCTTGTATTTTATAGAAACACCTATTAAAATATTCACAAACAAAATTATTTTTTAAAAATGCATGTTGTAATCGTATAATTAATTGGATTTTGGAACAGTTAGGTTGAGTACATGAAAGGGAGTCAGTCACTGGGTACAGAAAGTTCTCAGTTAATTCATACAGCTAAATTTTATTTACTCAAATTAATTTAATTTTACTGATATTAAATAACTACAAAATTAAAAACTTTTTTCCGTATGTTCAATTTTACGTTAATTAGAAAATACACAAATTTACCTATTTTTTTCATAATTTTAGTTTTTTCAATTTTGTAATTTGTTTTGAAGTCTGTGATTCTCTCATGTTAAGTCAGGTAGAGAAAATTTTATTTCTTTTTGTTGCTATGGCAAATCTAAATCCCTAGGGATAAATTTTCGAGCTACGTTATAGCTCCCCTTACCAAAAAATAAGTTGGTTTTTAGTTGGTATTCACATTTAAGTTGATATTAAGTTGGTTTTAAGTGGTCAGCATATTTCAGTAAACTAGTTAAGTTGGTAATAAGTTGGTGGGAAAATGCCTCTTTCTTTAAGTTGGTATTTAGTTGGTTTTTAGTAGTCAGAAAATTACATATTATTTTTTAAGTTGGCTTTAAGTGGTCTTTATTAAGTAACATTTTAAGTAAGTTTTAAGTTGGCTTTAAGTGGTCTTTATTAAGTAACATTTTAAGTAAGTTTTTAGTTGGTTTTAAGTTGGTGTTAAGTTGTTTTTAAGTAGGTTTTTAGTTGGTATTTGTCTCAAATACAAACTTAAAACCAACTTAAATAGTTCTTAGACCACTTATTATTTGGTAAGGGGTCATTCAATCAAAAACCAAAAGAGTTGCACTGTGGTTACTAAGAGTGGGGTGGCGGAGTGGTTAGCGCTTTCGCCTCGCAGCATGAGGAGCCGGGTTCGATCCCAACTTGTGGCACTGGGCGAAATTCGGAACAACTCCTTCTGCGTTGACTTTGAAAGTTCTATCCCCACTGGTTTAAGGTGTTTTCCCCCGAGTTCTTCTGTTTCCCCTTCCATAAAAACTTGTAGAAGTTAACGGTAATAGTTAGTGTAGAGAGCTGTTGGCTCGCGTGGCATGTAGGGCTTGCTATCACCCTCCTACACATTGTAACCCGGCCACCTGTTTATAGGCATTAAAAGTCGCTAGATGACTTGGGCGCAAGGTGGGTTGGGTATTCCGTTACCAAAAAATAAGTTGGTTTTTAGTTGGTATTCACATTTAAGTTGATATTAAGTTGGTTTTAAGTGGTCAGCATATTTCAGTAAACTAGTTAAGTTGGTAATAAGTTGGTTTTAAGTTGGTGGGAAAATGCCTCTTTCTTTAAGTTGGTATTTAGTTGGTTTTTAGTAGTCAGAAAATTACATATTATTTTTTAAGTTGGCTTTAAGTGGTCTTTATTAAGTAACATTTTAAGTTGGCTTTAAGTGTTCTTTATTAAGTAACATTTTAAGTAAGTTTTTAGTTGGTTTTAAGTTGGTGTTAAGTTGTTTTTAAGTAGGTTTTTAGTTGGTATTTGTCTCAAATACAAACTTAAAACCAACTTAAATAGTTCTTAGACCACTTATTATTTGGTAAGGGTTAGCCTAGCTGATTATTATAATAATTAACTGTGGTAGACAAGTACTAATTTTTTGGTGCATCTTTATCGTCTTTGTTGCGGAGGCAATCCCTAATATTGTTGGGGTCTACTGTAAAGACTAGAGGCTATATTCCTAAAATTTATGCTAACTATACCTTTAATCAAATGTAGCAAGTTACTTGGTATCTATAACGTTTTGTTATGGTGTTCTGCCTTATATTCCCCCACTCATACATGAATAATTCAGTACCAAATTTTTTTATTGCTACTTGCAGAATTAATTGAGATTTTCCTGGCTGTAACTCTACACACAGTCAGAAGTAAGAAGTGACGTAACATGACACCTACAAAGAAGAAAGCGTCCAAAAAGAAAGCCATTTCAAAGAAAACTGCTCCCAAGGATAAAAAGTACTTTTGTGATTTATGTGATTTTGCCACGGCATCGTCTTTCAACTTAATTCGGCATGAGAGAATACACACCAAAGAACGTCCGTTTAAGTGTGAAGAGTGTGATGCTAGGTTTAATAACGAAAGCCACTTGAAGACTCACGAGCTAATTCATACTGGTGGTGGGAAAAACTTTTCCTGCCCACATTGCGACTACACCTGCATTAGGAAAAGTCACATGGATAACCATAAGAAAACGCACCTTGGCAATGCCACAACGCATTTCAAGTGCAGGTTTTGCAATTTTGTGACAATCCAAAAAAGCAATTTTCACCGCCACAAAGAATTGCACAATGTAAAGGATGAGTTTAAATGTGACCAGTGTGAAAGTTCCTTCGTATCTAAGCTTCAATTAAAAAGGCACCAAGAAACTCATACTGATAAGAGACCATACCCGTGCGAGGAATGTGGTTTGTCATTCAAACGACATGATCAATTGAAAGAGCACGAATCTTGCCATTCCGGTCAGAAATCCTATCAATGTCCTGATTGCAAATACGCGACCAGAAAGAAAAGCGATTTAACAAGACATCAACTAATTCACAGCATTGATCGGCCATTCGCTTGTGCAGAATCGGGATGCGGCTATGCAGCCACTAGAAAACAAGATTTAAAAAACCACGTTAAAATGTACCACAGCGAAAATCCAACACGAGTTACTCGCACAAAGAAACAACCAAAGCTAGTTGTGAAACTTAATGTAAAATCAAAACTGAAAAGTTCCACTGAATCGTGTTACGTCAAACTAATCAGATTATCAGCCGAAGATATAGCTTTGTACACCGGTAAGCGTGAATTTCAATGTGACCAGTGTCAAAGTTCCTTCACAACCAAGCCTCAATTTAAAAAGCACCAAGAAACTCATTCTGAAAAGAGACCATACCCATGCCAGGAGTGTGGTTTGTCATTCAAACGACATGCTGAATTAAAAGAGCACGAATCTTGCCACTCTGGTCAAAAATACCATCAATGCCCTGATTGCAAATACGCGACTAGAAAGAAAAGCAATTTAACAAGACATCAACAAATTCACAGCACTGACCGGCCATTCGCTTGTTCAGAATCGGGACGTGCCTAATAGAAAGCAAGATTTAAAAAACCACGTTAGAATGTATCACAGTGAAAATACAACGCTAGTTGTGAAACTTAGTTGAAATTTTCAGTTTTGATTTGACTAAAACATGTCAAACTACCTTAATTTGGATTTTGTGAAAAAATTTAAACTAACTCAAGTGCCACAGTAAAATGCAGTCGTTGATAATAATTAATAACTTAAGTCATTTAGATTTTTTATATTTTGAACTTATGATTTTATTTTAAAAGAAACTTAAGAGTTTTAGTCATATTTTGTCCAGTTTTATTTGTATGCTTTTGTGAAAAACACTCTTTTGGTAAATTAAAGATTCATTTATCTCATATTTATTTACTTAACTGTACACCATAGTTTACCTCTGCAATTATGCAATAGGGCACCATGAATTTATTCATTCTGGGTAGAATGAATAAATTCATATTGAGTCGAAAATGGCTCCCAAAATGTATTGCTTCCGAGTAATAGACGCTTCAATAAATCATCCTCCAAAGAAATCGCCAAGAAGTAATATTTCCGAGAGCCAGGACCTGCAAATCAATGTATATATAGTGCTTGTTAAAATAATTTAAATTTTTCAACTTCATGGCAGCTACAAGCGTTACCCATGGCGTTCCCTTTTAACCAAGTAGCCTTTTTGACATAATAAGGCTTGACAAAAACACGACGGTCGGTTTACAGGTGAAATGTTTCAATTATTTCAACAAGCACTATATAATAAATAACTTGCAGGTCCTGGCTCTCGGAAATATTACTCCCTGGCGATTTCCTTGGAGGATGATTTATTTAAGCGCCTATTGGCCCTCCAAAACGACGAAAAACGGGCAATGTGCAGTTTCTATTATTCCTTGGACCCAATTGTTTCCTTTTACTAAGCATATTTACCTCCTAGGGGACAAATTCCCCTAGGAGGGGTTATACAATCACCATGTCTGTCCTGCGATCGCGTTCGCATTTTCCGTGCAAAGGTTAATCATTGCGTACGCAGTTTCTCGAAATCTCCGCTTTCGCAGTTGCTAGGAATTAGTAGAGGTGTCAATGAGCGAGCTGAGTCGGAGTTTTCTAGCTTGGTTCGAAAATGGCTCGGCTCGGTTATGTCCCGACTCGATATGCGCTCAGCTCATTTATGGCTCGCTTCGACATAGGCTCGATTAAAACTGACTCGGCTCGGGTGACGTTTTAGCTCGCCGAGCCTTATTTGAGTTGCGCTCGACTCATGTATAGCTTGATTCGTTTAAGACTCGTCTCGTCTAAGGCTCGCTCAAAACATAACTCGCTCGAAACGGTTTCCGAGTAAAATTGCTCGGTTCGATTCGGGCATCGCTCATTGAACCGAGTGAGTTCGTGAAAATAAATAAACACTTAAACACCTAAATGTAAGGTAAACTAATTATTATACTGCTAATTATTGTCAGCCGAATTCAAAAATACTTTAAAATAAAACTGAGTACAGAGTAGTGAGACGTTACTGTCTCTTCGTTTATAAAAACGCGAATAAGTAAAAAAGACAGTCACTAACTGGGGGAAAACTAAAAGTTTTGATTATGGAATAATACGCGGTATATATGTATCGGCAATCTCGTAACCTTGAAGTCCTATCGACCGGTACACCGCGTATTATTACCTAACGTAGTTGTTTCTTCGGTTATTGCGTGGTTTTTCTTGTTCGCGCTGTTTATCAGAGCCAACCGAATGTTTCAGAATGGTGATGGCCCTGATTAAAGCGCTTACGCTATTTCAGCATGTAGTTACTTACAAATAAAGTACTATTATTTTGAACCTCAAATCAGTGCAAATGCAGTCCGAGTAAAAAGACAGTTAAATGAAATAAGGCAAGGTAAAAATCCACCGAAAATTAAAAATAGAAAGAAGTTAGACATTAAGTTGCCATTTTTAAAGTAAAATCAGGAAGAATTGTCGATGCCTAAATATAATTTTTACAATGAACTAGTGTTTTTTTTTTGGTTCAAAATCGAAACTAGTTCAATAAGAACATTTTAATAATATTTTAAAATATTTTAACAAGCTTCAGGCAACCAAGAATTGCTATATAAATCGATTTAGGATAAACGGTGGTTGGAGTTCTTTATTCTCTTCAGATTCGGCAAATAAGGCCGCTTAACTCAGGGCCAGACTGACGTTTAGGGCAAGAGGGCGATGGCTCCTCGCGCCTTTTCTCAAGAAACAGTTTGCCGACCTAGTTCAGAACTAGGAACCCTACGTCCGACTAAGGCAACCTTACACCGCACCTTTACGTAACCAGTCCAGCCTTAGCTAAACTAATGAAATGTATAAATTTAATTTAGTCCTCCAGGAAGCCACATTTTTTAAAACTGTTTATTGTCTTGGGTTCAAAATTAAGGCTAGCTGTAAAAATGTGTCACACATTCATCACCATTCATGATTATCGCTGAGCAGCCCTTTGGTACACCCCCAAAACAACGCCCCTGATTCCGAAGATATAATACCAAATGATATCAATCTAAGTTCCATTTTTATAAAGTTGTTCCAATATACGTTCCTTTAACCTTACAAAAAATTTGGAGCTATTAAATAGCGAGCTAACTCATGAACCACTCACGAAAAAACTCGACTCATAACAATTTTCAAGCGAGCAGACTCGGCTCGTTTTAGCGCTCAATTTCTTAGCTTGTGGTTCGATTTGCTCGTCAAGAAACTAGATCGACTCGTTGCTCGCTCTATATGACTTTGGCTCAGCTCACGACTCAGCTCGTTTTCCGCTGGTTAACGAGCGAGCTCTAAAACTCGGTTCGATAATTTTTAGCTCGATTCGACACTCGACTTGTTTACTGCTAGCTCGACTCGCTTCGATTTACATTGAGCCGGGTGGAGTTGTGAGCCCTCATGATCTGGCTCGGTTCGTTGACACCTCTAGGAATTAGGGAACGAAGTCGAAGGGTTGGCAAAACCACCGTGCGACGGTGAGCGTTAACGGATTAATTTGCGGTTGGGTTTGGTTTGGATGGTTTTTACCTCTCCGATGGGACAAAGTCCCCTAGGAGGGGTTATACAACCAGCGTGTCCGTCTGTGGGTGTGTGTGTGTGTGTGTGGCCTGCGAACGCGTTCGCATTTTCAGGGCAAAGGGTAATCACTGCAGTCGAACAACCGTTTCAGCAGTTTAAAGGCTGGCAAAACCACCGTGTGACGGTAAGCGTTAACGGATAAATTTGCGATTGCGTTGATTTTTTTTTCGTTAACGCCCACCGTCGCTACGTTTGTTATAGGTGCGTATTCTCCAACTCCTCTTTTGGGACAAACCGAGTGCTGAGTGTTATGGCAACCTCTCAACTTCCAATGGCAGGGTTCCACCAGTTGTACACGGTATTCGTCTTAGTATCAATTTGCGATCGCATCGGGCGGGATTTGAACCCGAGACCTCCTGTTTGACAGGCGGACGTTCTACCACAGAACCACCGACACTTGTTACGCCTTATTGAAAATTAGACCTTCAGCTTTATCGGAAGCGTATTTAATAGAGTACGAAATTTTGGTTTAATTGAAATAGAATTGAAATTGAAATTATTGCATCGAAGAAATTCTAATTTAGCGTTTCTCTATTGATTAAAAACAAATGCGCCATCCAGGTTTCGAACCCAGACCATTCGGCTTGGCAGTCGAGCGCTCTACCACAGAACCACCGATAGCTCCTTAGGTTCACTGAAATTAAGACACGCATCGTAAGCATAATAGGTAATAAAGTCTTTTTTTATTAATGAATTTATGAAGGCCTAATCTGGTTTTTTTAAAGGTTAAATCTTGTTTAGATAAGAGGGTTAAAGGGTAGACCCTGTGGGTGGTCCACTTTGTTAGTTTTTTGTTATTTATTTACGGGTATTTTTAACGACCTATATATAGTTGTGTTAATTCAAAGGAGATAATTTAACGTTAATTGCTTTAAGAGCTGGCGGTTAGTCAAGTGGCTCTCTGTGCTTTGTTGATGGTAAGGTTTTTGCTTCTTGTAAATATATTTGGTGTGGATATTTGGATATCTACGATTTCTAACGCAGTCAATGATTTACTGGGTGTGCGAGTCATTATATGATATTGGAAATTGGACGGCATTGGTCTTTTTCATGCGGTATGTGTCACAACGTCAACTGGAAGTCTACGAGCGTTGAAATCAAATGAGCGTTAAAGATGCGGCAAGTATTTCGTAAGCGAGAAAAATACAAATACCATCTGTAGATATTTCTTTCATTAAAATTTGCTTAGTATTATATTCAACTGATCAACATGTACTGTAAAAAGGGTTTAAATTCAATTGTGCATTGTTTTAGTAAGTCTAACTCGCTGTTGTAACTACTTAATTTATAATATTCTGAATAAATTAAACTCGATTGTTTCGTCTCAATTATTTAAATTAAAATTAAAATTTTATACCGGGCAGGGTTTGAACCGAGAATACGTTTTTCGTAAATAACTCTGAATTGCGGAAATATCTTTGGGGTCGTGTCGAGAAATTAATACCACTAGGGACCATTCTTCCGAGGAGAGGTATATTTTGGCTTGCCAACTTGTTAAAGTCTACAATTTTTACGTAGGAAATTTTAAAGGTCAAATCTTGTTTTAGCGCAGTCAGCAGAGATAAGAGGGTTAAAGGGTAGAACCTGTGGGTTTTTTGTTATTTATTTACGAGTTTTCTTATCGTCTTTAAAAAAGTTGTAATAATGCAAAAGCGTTTATTTAACGTGTATTGATGTAAGAGCGGTCGTTTCGTCAAGTGGCTCTCTGTGCATTGTTGATGGTAAGGTTTTTGCTTCTTGTTAATACATTTGGTGTGGAAATTTGGATATCTACGATTCCTAATACTGTCATTGATTTCCTGGGTGAGAAAAATAGAAATACCCTCTGTAGATATTTCTTTCATTAAAATTTGCTTCGTATTATATTTAACTGATAAACTTGTTCTGTAAATAGGGTTAAATTCAATTGTGCATTGTTTTAGTACGTCTAACTCGCTGTTGTAACTACTTAATTTATATTATTCTCAATAAATTAAACTCGGTTGTTTCGTCTCAATTATTTAAATTAAAATTAAAATTTTATACCGGGCGGCATTGAACCGGGATTACGTTTTTAGTAAATAACTCTGAATTGCGGATATATCTTTAAGGGTCATCTCGAGAGATTAATACCACTAGGGACAATTCTTCCGAGGAGAGGTATATTTTGGCTTGCCAACTTGTTTTTTTCGTTAACGCTCACCGTCGCAACAGTTTTAACTCGGCTTAATTGGATATTTCGTTATTGTAATGTTTATTTGTAGGGTGTGAATGTGACGGTTGTGGGTGTGAAGTTTGTTGTGTTTGTGTTATGACGGTTGTGAGTGTTGAGTCTGTGGAGTTTGTGTCTGTTGTATTTGTGTTTGTTGTGTTGTGTTTGAACGGGCGTTCTCTCTTCAACTTCTTCACTTTTGGGACGGACCGAGTGCTGAGTGTTATGGCAACCTCTCAACGACCAATGGCAGGGTTTCCACCAATTGTTCACGGTATTCGTCTTAGTATCAATTTGCGATTTATTGGCGCCGGTCGATCTGCTGCGTGCAAGAGATTTACTCTAACCACTGAGCCACCGACGCTTGCTAAACTACGGTTAAAGTTATAACGTTAGGTACTATAATTTATTCTACATCATTTTAAATATTTATAAATTATATTAATCTTATATTTAATTAAATATTTATAAATTATATTAATCTTATATTTAATTAAATATTTATAAATTATATTAATCTTATATTTAATTAAATATTTATAAATTATATTAATCTTATATTTAATTAAATATTTATAAATTATATTAATCTTATATTTAATTAAATATTTATAAATTATATTAATCTTATATTTAATTAAATATTTATAAATTATATTAATCTTATATTTAATTAAATATTTATAAATTATATTAATCTTATATTTAATTAAATATTTATAAATTATATTAATCTTATATTTAATTAAATATTTATAAATTATATTAATCTTATATTTAATTAAATATTTATAAAATATATTAATCTTATATTTAATTAAATATTTATAAAATATATTAATCTTATATTTAATTAAATATTTATAAAATATATTAATCTTATATTTAATTAAATATTTATAAAATATATTAATCTTATATTTAATTAAATATTTATAAAATATATTAATCTTATATTTAATTAAATATTTATAAAATATATTAATCTTATATTTAATTAAATATTTATAAAATATATTAATCTTATATTTAATTAAATATTTATAAAATATATTAATCTTATATTTAATTAAATATTTATAAAATATATTAATCTTATATTTAATTAAATATTTATAAAATATATTAATCTTATATTTAATTAAATATTTATAAAATATATTAATCTTATATTTAATTAAATATTTATAAAATATATTAATCTTATATTTAATTAAATATTTATAAAATATATTAATCTTATATTTAATTAAATATTTATAAAATATATTAATCTTATATTTAATTAAATATTTATAAAATATATTAATCTTATATTTAATTAAATATTTATAAAATATATTAATCTTATATTTAATTAAATATTTATAAAATATATTAATCTTATATTTAATTAAATATTTATAAAATATATTAATCTTATATTTAATTAAATATTTATAAAATATATTAATCTTATATTTAATTAAATATTTATAAAATATATTAATCTTATATTTAATTAAATATTTATAAAATATATTAATCTTATATTTAATTAAATATTTATAAAATATATTAATCTTATATTTAATTAAATATTTATAAAATATATTAATCTTATATTTAATTAAATATTTATAAAATATATTAATCTTATATTTAATTAAATATTTATAAAATATATTAATCTTATATTTAATTAAATATTTATAAAATATATTAATCTTATATTTAATTAAATATTTATAAAATATATTAATCTTATATTTAATTAAATATTTATAAAATATATTAATCTTATATTTATTTAAGTATTTTAATGTAAAATTTGATCGTGATCAGGAATTGAACTCGGATCGCATTGTTACCATGCGGATAGTTCACCGCCGAGCCATTGACTTCCTTAGGGAAAATATTAAAGTAAAGGAACCATTATGATAAGGCGAGGTTTTTTACTAAACGGATGAATACAATATCTGTGGATATTTTCTATTGAACTTTGTTTTTTAATTTTTGTGAACTTGTTAAAGTCTAAATTGTTTACGTATGAAAATTTAAAGGTCAAATATTGTTTTAGCGCAGTCAGCAGATAAGATGGTTAAAGGGTAGAACCCTTTAGTTTTTTGTAATTTATTTCGTTTTTTCCGTCTTTTTTTTAATCTATTGTGTGTTTAGCGTATTAATTTTCAACGGTAATAGTTCATTTATGAAGAAAATATCGAGTTGAATACATCGTGCTCTTACGTTGACCTGGTTTTTAACTGGGTCGTCATTACTTCGTAATTTATTTTAAACGCTTTCTCGACTGATTAAGATGTTTAATGCAGTTCATCAATTGGGTTCGTTTGTTTTATTTTTAAAGAGCCCTAACTATTCCGTATACGGTCATTTATTGATATACGAGCTGACGTTTAGTCAAGTGGCTTTCTGTGCTTTGTGAATGGTAAGTTTTTTGCTTCTTGTTAATACATTTTTTATTGGTGTGGATATTTGGATATCTACGATTCCCAATGCAGTCATTGATCTCCTGGGTGGGCGAGTTATTATATGATATTGGAAATTGGACGGTATGTCACAACGTCAACAGGAAGTCTACGAGTCGTCCACTACCTGATGTCGAATATAGCTATTCTACGGTATCTTCATCAAGGGCGAGTTTTGAAATAAAATGAGCGTTAAAGATGCGGCAACTATTTCGTAAGCGAGAAAAATACAAATACCCTCTGTAGATATTTCTTTCATTAAAATTTGCTTCGTATTTTATTCAACTGATAAACTTGTACTGTAAATAGGGTTAAATTCAATTGCGCATTGCTTTAGTACGTCCAAGGGCGTATTTAAGGGGGGGGGGTTTGGGGGTTCAAACCCCCCCGAAATGGTGATGACGGGGGGGGGGGTGCCTAATAAAAATCAGTGAAACTTCCATCAGCACCCCCCCTTGCAATTTTCCCTCAAAACTCCCCCTGAAATAAAATCCTGGATACGCCCTTGAGTACGTCTAACTCGCTGTTGTAACTACTTTATTTATAATATTCTGAATAAATTAATATCTGTTGTTTCGTCTCAATTATTTTAATTATAATTAAAATTTTATACCGGGAGGGATAGAACCAGGACTACGTTTTTAGTAAATAACTCTGAATTGCGGAGATATATCTTTAAGGGTCATCCCCCAGAAATTAATACATGTAGGGGATTTACTTTTAAACCCAAGTCGCTATTCCTAACCTAAAGGAAACCCGGCGACCAAACCTACATTCACTTCAACTACGTGGTCCTCCCTCTTGCGTAACTTTACTGGTGGGGTTAGCGAGGTTGCCTAGGGTGTCTAGGGGTATGCTTATAATTAAATTGAGGATTGCCATGTGGTTGATTTACAAATATTAGAAGTTAACGTTTAATTAGGGAGAATAAAATAAAACAAGCAATTACAGTCATTAGAATAGGTTAAACAAATAAAAAAAACAGTATAATACTTTGACAATAACCAAAGCAAATCGCAACATCATTAAACTAAGATTGTCTGAGCGCCGTAGCCACTCTGAGGAATAATTAAATACTTATATGATTGGTCCGTGTTGGAGGTCCATACTTATTGGCGTCCTTATCCGCACCTCTTGATTCCATATGGGATACGCGCACATTCACTACGATTTGGCCATTCCGACCATGAACTTATCTAGCCACGCGAGACCGTTTACGTTTTCCGCACTTCGCGGTCGGGGTTGTTCATCACTCTCTTTTATTTTCTGAACTTCCGGCTTTGGGGGCTCAGTTATCCTCACCTTTCGAGACAAGGTGAGACCCAGCCGGGAACTCTCTTGAAAATCCAACAACTCCCTGGTTTTGTTCCGAACCAGATCACGTGATTCGTGATGTTGGTCACCTTTCACCCAATCGGTGACCTAGTTTCCAGATTCACTGGATGGATTCCTCCAATCACGACCATAGCGTCCTGGCGCTCATTGTGATAACTTTGTTCCCACCGTCGGTGAAACACAAAGTGTCCGCCGTTGCGTTCCTCATAAATCTTTGGTTAGAATATTGTCAAATCTGGCGCCAACAAGACGCCAGCCATACATTACACTATAAATATGACACTTTAAGAAATACTGTACAATAGATAAATTCTCCGAACTCGGTAATTGGCAACCCTCAATTCGGACCGACAATAAAATAGTGGAGCTGGGGAAAAAGAGAGACAGGGTTCGCGAAGGGGTTAAATCAAGAAGTCGGGGACTCGCTAATCCCAAAAGCGAGAGAACTGTAAAGAGAGAAAACAACGGAGAGGGGAACTAAGGATACCTTTGGCCACAAGGATTCCCAGGACACCCCCTTCCCGTGACCCGCGCGTCACCTTTGACAGGCGAGAGCGGTCCACTTTGAAGAAGGCAGAGAGCTTCTCACGAACCCCCCCGGCAACGATGACCAGCATCGTGAGCCGAGACGACCCAGAAAAACCCCATCTATCAATAAGAAGAACGCAGGGTTGAATTCGAAATGACGTGGGAAAGTAAAATTTTGAAAACTTTTAAATGGTGTGAAAAATATCTGGGGAACAACTAACAAAATTATATTTAAAGAATTGGTTGCTACATACCACTAGGGACAATTCTTCCGAGGAGAGGTAAATTTTGGCTTGCCAACTTGTTTTTTTCGTTAACGCTCACCGTCGCAACAGATTTTTTTTAAAGATAAGAAAACGATCTCTAGTATCAAAAGTGTGTAAATGTAAATCACATTTTACGTAAAACGAAGGTGTTTCAAAGTGTCACCGTTGTTTAAATTAAGGTTTCTAAACACCTATTAAATTAAGTGTTTTCATAAAATCCCCATCAAGAACTGCCTAGCAGGTGGTATACTCTAGGAAAGGACTCTGTAGTCTTTGGTTTTTATTGGATTTTCGGGAAACATGTATTCCAGCTTATTCATACGAGTCGCGCCGATGGTTTTAGAATTGGAACGTACAAAACTGAACTCCCATCAAAGTCTGAGGGGGAAAACAACTTAGCCCATGAAACACGTACAAATTTAATTACAAAACTTGTACCAAATGACCGCCTTGGGATTCGATACACGCATGGCCCCGTGGCACAAATGATTCTTGAACCCGTTGGAAGATTCTAGGCGTGTTACGGATAGTTTCACAGTCGTCAATTATTTGTTTTCGTATGTCATCAATGTCGCGAACTTCAGTCTTGTAAATCAAGTCTTTAATGTGTCCCCAGAGATAAAAGTCGGGAGGGGTTAAATCGGGAGATCGAGTGGGCAACGCAACGGTCCCCCTCGACCAATACACCTTAAAGGAAACGCCTCATCAAGGTGAGCTCTTACTTCTCGGCTAAATTGTGGTGGAGCTCCATCGTGTAAAAACCACATGCGCCTCAACGTTGCTAATGGTAAGTCTTCCTGTAATTCTGACAAAGTATCTCGTAGAAACCGTGAATACTCCTCACTATTTAGCCTGGGTGGAAGAAAGACAGGTCTAACGTCGTAAGTAAAGTGGAATGCTACCATGATGGCGTAAGGATAAACAACGTGGTTTAGTTAAAAACACTATTTGTTAACGTAACATTTAAAACAGAACAATTATAAAAACGGACTGGAGAGATGATGAGAACGAGACTGACCTAAACGGTTTCTCTCCAGCTGTATATTTCATAATAACTAGGTCAGCAGTGTTGCCATAATAGATTAGTATGTTTTTTAGTTCTTATCACTAGAGTGATAACACGTCTTTCCCCAAAGCTTTTGAAAGTTAATATTTCACATTATTTCAAAACTGCAACCGCTTCGGTGGTATTACTACGAGACCATATCTTGTAGTTATTGGAGATGGCGCTGGTGTTCTAGGCTGGTGACTCGAGGCCTGGGCAACGAACTCTGGAGTGCACCGGAATTGACCTGTGGTTGCTCTGCGCTGATGCCTTCGGGTGATAACGGTGTTGGATCATAGGAATCCGAATCCAGCTCTGGCAACGGAACGAGATGATAACGGTTCCGTTGAATCTCCCCATTAGACGTAGCTACGATGAAAGACGTAGGACGATCTGCTAGCTGGATGATGTGAC
This sequence comes from Leiobunum rupestre, assembly GCF_980474605.1. Taxonomy (NCBI): domain Eukaryota; kingdom Metazoa; phylum Arthropoda; class Arachnida; order Opiliones; family Sclerosomatidae; genus Leiobunum; species Leiobunum rupestre. The sequence continues at coordinate 36,287,405 of NC_143393.1, read as the reverse complement.
CTTCCACCCTTTTGTCAATGATCTATACTCAGATGCCTTTTTTGAGATCAAGCATCTCCCTCGGGCCATGACGACGATCGTATTTAGACTTCTGCGTCGCTTTCGATCGTTGTTATAGCTCTGAACCAAAATTTGTTGAGGCGGAACTTCTGGTAGCAGAAGGAATGGGTTTGTAGGAACCGTCGCGTCGCTCGAATTCGCCGGGTCATCAATAGTTCTGCCGGGCTGTAACCATTTGATATCGGTGTTGATCGGTACGCCAGAAGTCCTAGGTAGATATCATCTGACTTCTTCAATCGGCTTTTTATTGTTTTGTTAGAATAAACCACCTATGGACTGTGCGAAGGATGATAAAATACGCGAAAAAGTAGATTAGTCCACAATTAAAAGGGGTAATATAGCTAAATCCTAAGCAAATTTGAAGAAGAAATTTTGTCGGAGTTTCGCGTCCTTTGGTTTGGTCGAAGATCTATTGGTACGAGTTATTAGTTTTTTAATTTCTTCAAATTTGTTTAGGATTTAGCTATATTATCCCTTTTAATTATGGACTAATCTACTTTTCGCGTATTTTATCACCCTTTTATTCTTTTGACTGCCGATTCGATAAAGCCATTGCTCTGGGAGAACATCGGGCTGCACGTAATTGAATGGAGACCATAGTATTTCAAATATTTCCGGAACTCCTCGGAACGGGTTGCTGCCAGCTGGGAACCATTGTCAGTCCGAACAACATCCGGAATGCCGTACCTTGCGAAAACGGACTTCGTTTCTTCGATAATCGTTTTCGCCCTTTGGTCCCACAGCTTAATAAGTTAAAAAACGTGAGTAGTAATCCGATATTAATAAATACCATTTATAAATACCGAACTGGCATTTGTCGCCGTTGAGCGTTATGCCATTCTTGTCCAGAGCAGCCAGAGTCTCCCTGAGGTGTCGGTCATATTCCTCCGTGGTTGCACCCCAAACAATGATATCATCTTGGAGATTCGCAGCTTTCTCGATTAAGCTGACGTGCTTAATCCAAAAGGCAATTGGGAAAAGTAGTACCTTCCAAACGGCGTTATGAACGTGGTCAACTTCATGGAGGTTTCATGAAGAGGCACCTGCTAATAACCCGAATTACAATCGAGCTTGCTGAAGACTTAAGCATCTGCCAGCAGCCCCAAAAGGTAGTCCACTGCAAGGATCATGAAATCAACGCAAATTCTTAGATCTCCCGATGGCTTCCGCACGACCACCATCGGTGCACACAAATCTGTCGCTTCATCAACTGGTCGAACTACCCCTGCTTCACCATATGTCATCCAACTGCTCCTTTAACTTGCCCATAAGTGGTATAGCAACTCGTCTGGGTGCCAACAGCTCGTACGGAACTGCTGTAGGGCTCAGCTGAATCCGATACTCCTGCGGAACTTTGCCAAGACCATCGAACAGTTTTGGAAACACTTGCCTCGGATCAACCCATTGAATTGGGAATAGTACCGCAATTTCAATCTGCCTTCCGCGAAACAATTTTGTTTTCAAATTTGAGAACTCTATCATTTGCTGGTGGCGCCATCTGCTGTTAGCTGTGAAAACTATATACTATGCAATTGAATTAATTGAGTTAATTGATGGCTGAGTCCGCCGACCCGAAATTTCAGAATGTGTTTCGCTAAGCCACGACTCCCGAACGCGCCTATGTCATTCTAGCGGTACTATTCCCAATTCAATGGTTCAACCATCGTGATTTGATTGACTTCGCTACTGGGATAAGCTTGAATAACTCGTAGACCCGTGCTGGCTCGTAACCTAAGAGTGGATCTCTCAGATGTTTCACAACGTAGAGTGTGTCCTGAACCTCTCTTTCTCCATACGCCAATTTTACGTTCACAAACCCCACGCAATACAACTGAGTTGGTCCAGGACCGAAAAGTCGTCTGCCTGACGGTTGTATCTGGGCCTTGAACCACTTTGCTACTGATTCTGGAACGGCATTAACTTTTGCCCCTTGTCGACCTTGTGCATTTACCTGCTGACCGGCCCTGGTCCGTGTGGTCTCTTCCTGGGGAACGCTGCTGCCTCTTCCGCTGTCCATTTGACCGGGATCTGGTATGTAGCTTCTCAATCATGCTTGGAGAAGGCACACTCCTGGACGTCTCAGTCCGCATCTCGTTCTGCTGTCGCTGATTGCCTCCACTTGTTGGGCCTTGTTGATAGCTTTCTCCAACGTCAGGTCCGAGTCCAACAGCAAGCTCTGCGACAGCATCTTGTCACGGAGCCCAATGATAAACCTACCTCGTACAAGCTCATCATACAGGACTAAAACTCGCAGTACTTTGTCAAGGCGCGAAGCTGGGTAAGTATTTCTTCCACCCCTCCTTCTCTGCCTGGACCATGCTGTTGAATTTTGCACAGTAATTGTAACAGTGCCATTGAAGACCAAAATTTTGCTTTATTAAAATGAATAAAGGTAGAAAACAAAAATTTAAGCTCTATGGGTTTGGAATGAAGACTTTAATGGTTAAATTAATTGTGATAATTTTTACGAACATTTTAATTTACCCGATCACGATTATATATGAAAATATGTAAACTTTGATGCTGTAGTTTGATTACTGACTATCTCTTTTATAATTACCATGAACATTTTATAGGCTTTGCCTGGTTATGTGCCATTTATTTTCGAATATAATATGGAGGAATAAAGAGAGATTAAAGAACATATAAATTTAAACGAGGGGGGGGGGGGCGAAGAAAGAGGGAAGCGTCCGGGACTCGTCGAAAAAATAGTTCGGCGGAGGGGTCCGGGTCCAGTGGACTCTCTTAAAAATATACACTATTTACAAGTCTGCCGCCGCCGCCGCCGTCGTAGCGAAGGTGAAAAATATTCTGCTGTCATCTATGTTTTAGACAAATTAAATAAATTTTTTGAATCTTTCAAAATAACGGCTAACTAAACGGATGATTCAAAGGACTTTGTAATTATTTTTAAAACACATTTAACCGTTCATAAACTTCAAGTTAGAACTGGCACCACCAGATGGCGAGGGCGGCGGCATTATATAACTTTTTGATCTTTCCAACTTAAATTGCATTATCGGTTTGTTTACTAATTTCATATTTGATTACATTCTTTATTTAATTATCGGTTTGTTTACTAATTTCATATTTGATTATATTCTTTATTTCATTTTCGATTTGTTTATTAATTTCATAATTCTTTATTTCATTTGCGGTTTGTTTATTATTCGTTAGCTGCTAATATTGTATTCCGTTGTTTATAATTACATATTTGATTACATTGCTTATTTCATTTTCGGTTTGTTTATTAAATTCATATTTGATTACATTGTTTATTAATTTCATTTTAATGTCTCGGTATAAATTGCATTTTTTATTTCATTGTTTATTTAATTTTCATGTTTCAGTATATCATTACATTTCACGGTTTGTGTACATTTTCGGTTTGTCCCTATTCGTTAGCTGTTAATATTGTATTCCGTTGTTCTTTCTTTTGTTTTGTTTTGTTTATTTTATGCATTCAGGTTACATGAACAATAAGGCTTCGCCGGACAATTGACCATTGCAAAACGACCGCCTTAGCTTTAGAGTCATATCTTAATAACTTCAGTACATATTTTACATTCAAATTCAAATTCAAATTGTTTTTATTTACAAATTTTTAATTTTTACATGTAGTAAGGGCCAAGTCAAGAGCACTAGTCACAACTGACGAAACGTGTCCTACCTTCGCTACGAGGTTACGATATTCAGTATTATCAAAAGTAAATATTGAGATAAAGTCTAATAGTGCCTTCAGATTTTACCTTCCACCATGCTTGACATCCTTTTTAAAGAGCTATCGATCACGTGTTTTTTTTTCACCAATAGAGTGCCAGCAGCTTGAAACCCTGCAACGTCACCAATGTTAAACGTCTATTGAGAAAAAACGCGAGTTTTCATGACAACCACCATGGAACCAATTAACGGAAACTACGGCTGTGACGTCACTAAATTTTAAAAACGCATCAACTGCTAGCACTCTATAGAAAAGCACTTTATTCGACATATTTTCCCACGAAACTGGAAAAGGAGTACATTCCGGGGAATTTTGGGATACATTGTGGTCCTCGCTTTCGACGTCTCGAATCGTCCGCTTCTGTTAGAGAAACGCTAGCCTACTATTTTACTTTCCGCTCGGTTTTGTTTGGACCTCGTTTAAAGATTTTAATTAAGTGATTAGTTTAATACAGTTAATAAAAATGCCACGTAAGCAAACTTTGCCGCCGATTGCAGTTTTAATCGCCCCGAAACTTCTATCTACACAGTGTAATTTTTATTTGAGGGATGAATTTGAAATGAGAGCAAAGGCTTCAGTCAGTAAACAAACCCAAACCGAAATTTTAGGTGTTATGTTTCCATCCTCTGTTGTATTTTAAGCATAGTTTATCTAGTATTTGCTAAAGACTTCCATCCATCAACAACGACTCGCAAATAGCTTTATAGGTTACATCCAGTTCGAAAAAATTATCTTCATAATTCTTCCACAATGCTTCAATACTTAACCCTTGGCTAGACATTTTTTATGAAACCAATTAATATGTTCCATTTCTCGCTATAGAATTAAATGTCAACTAATTAAAAACCACGAAAAAGTCTAATTTTTATGTCATTTAAAATTCTTACCTTTTTAAGTTTTAAATCCGTTTAAATATTTGTTTTCTTGTAATATACTCCACATGCAGTGGCGTCACCAGAATTTCCGTTTTGGGGGTGCTTAAGCGCCTGCTCAAGGGCTCAGAAAACCGATGACTTTTTTAAAAATAATTTTTATCAAGAAAACTTCGGTCAAATTCAGATAACGTTGGAAAAGTTGAAGCTTCTCTGTCCTCTTCTCCCTTCACTCTCCCGAAACCAACCACCTAAATTAAAGGTATATAACGAAACGTTTTAAGAAAATAAACCATTTTATTTCCGAAATTGTAATAGAAACCCTTTTATTTCCAAAATTGTAATAGAAACCCTTTTATGAGTTTCATTAAAACAATGAAATCAAGTTCGGGAATTTTAGGAGGCGCTTCAGAAACTTTTCAGGTGGCTCAAGCGCTACCTAAAACAGCCTAGCGACGCCACTGTCCACATGACATAAATTCTTGGCTAGCGCGATATCACTAAATGCACTGATTTAAGTTACATGTGTATCTATTTTAAAAAGTCGTATTATTGTTTTTAAAATGTCGTATTATAAACTTTATTTTGGAAAATAAATTATCAAATTATCGCAAGCGAAAGTTTAATTAATATCCATTGAAGTCGCTGTAGCTCCCCTCCATTTACGCGCTCCCCGAACGCTGCGCGATGAGCAGCCGAACGACAGCACGACAGCATCTTTTCCATTGAAGTCGCTGTAGCTCCCCTCCATTTACGCGCTCCCCTAACGAGGCGCGATGAACAGCCGAGCAACAGCACGACAGCATCTTTTCCATTGAAGTCGCTGTAGCTCCACTCCATTTACTCACCCCCTAAAACTCTACAGCGATACGACGGACAGACAGACAGGCATCCTTTCCATTGAAGTCGCTGCAGTGAGAGCTTCGCTCAATAATAATAACAATTAAGTTCAACAATAGATTAGTATGTTTTTTAGTACTTATCACTAGCGTGATAACACAAAGTGTTACCAACAATGCCACACCAGACATTGGCTAAATTGCTGTTGGTGTGATCTAACAGTTGTCGCGTGAGGGTTTCTTTGACTCTACTGATGGTTATTGTGCAGATTAATAATGCCGTCACGAAAAAAATTGGCTTCATCAGCCGTTAGGATTATAGCCGGAAACTGTGGATCTTCAGCGACTCTGTCCACAAACCACTGGCAAAACTCATCTCGCCTAGGATAGTCTGCTTCGTTCAGAGACTGTACCTTTTGCAGATGGTAAAGGTGGTACTGGTGACCATGAAGTATTCACCACACTATGACGTGATTCACCCCCAATTGCCTTCCGACTTGCCGAGGACTTCTTTCGGGATCATTGTCCAAAACGGTCAGCACCTAAATATTCGTATTTTTAATTATTGACTTTTTATTTATTTATCAATAAATGGAAGTAAATACTATTATCGGTAGATTAATAGCGACGAAGAAATGATTATAAGAAAAATGCTAGTTTGAAAGACTCGGTGTAATTATTTGTTCTTCGACGTCTCCTGGAACATCTTTCGTCCTTTCACTATTACTTGCTCTGGTAAACGTCTATCTTGTAATCGACTATCGGTGAATTGCTTCTAGTATAACCGAATCACTTCTAAAGTATTACCATGGGCCCGTCCGTACATCAAATGCATATCCCCATACTCAGAGTTGGTGAAATTCGTCATAGCTGGTATCATTTTGACGCAAAGTAATGGTATTTCGAAGCAGCACGTTATTTTATACTTGAAATTGAAAATCAACCATTCTGTTTTCAAAGTCTAAAAGAATGACCGGCGCACAGTGGGGAAAACTGTGCCCAAAACTGGCCAAAAGTCAAAAAAATAATCGCGCAATTTACCAGTGTTCTATTTTTGACTGCAAATTTTTTTCTCGACCAGGCTCCTTAGAAGTAGTAGATTTTTTTTTGAAATTTTAAGTGGGGGTTTTTTCATAGTTTTTGGTATACATTCAGGCTTGATTTAAAAGGTATAGATATTTTTTTGCAGTCTTTAGTCTTGGAAATATCAATACCAAGTAGATATCGATATTTTAGAGTTATGAAACTATAATACAAAGCCACATAGTTCAAATATGTGAATTCTGGAAAACGACGTTAAAGGTCTTTAACTAATATATTCCTTTTAGAATTAATTTGACTTTTAGTTATGAATTTAGGTATATTAAATTAAAAAAATTATTTAAGTTCATGAATGTTCATTGTTTATCACAATATCGATTAAAAATTTTGCAGATATTTGCCTATTTTCTATCTTTTGTACAGATTTTCAATAGATATATGAAATTAAAAAGGGTGTCCTATTTAATATAAAAACGATCTATGGCGATAACATCAAAACCGTTTCATGTACTAATTTCAAATTTTTGTGGCACTTAACACGTGTTGGGGAACAATTAAAAATGATAATATCGATGACCTTGAACCTTTTCTTCAAGGTCATTGAAAAATCATCTCGAGAATCGTTAGATTTAGAAACTTCGTTCCAATTAGAACGTTGTTCCTCATCATATTTTATGTCTGAAAAACTTTGACCCGAATTCATTTTATCAAAACTCAATTACAGTACTCGCAATAACCTAGTTAAATTTCTAATAGAAATAGACACTTCTAACCAAGGTTGTTGTCTAGCTTCGTTTTAAGTTTTTAACTAGCTTTTGATGTTTTACAATTCAAGAACTTCGGCTACAACTTATCATAAGTTTCCGATTCCATCTATATGTGAGAAATCATGTTAGTTATTGGGTTGAATATTATTAATAACCACCAGAAAATAATAATTCCCATACCATACTTTATTACCGTTCATAATTATAATGGACCTTTTTTTACCAGGGAGGAGTCGTAAGGACTCTACCGGTGCTTTAGAAAGTAAGATAATATAATACAATATTACACTAAAATCGACAAAATGATAATATTAATGATACAACAATGGGTCGCGGGAAACGGGTCTCGGCAATTGGAAGTGGGCAGTGGGAAATGGGTAGTGGCTCTTCAAGGGTCGCAGTGTGCAATAACTGGTGACTTTACCGGGGAGTCGGGTTCCGGCTCTTGTAACCCATATAAGGGTGGTGGCGCACTGGGGGATGTTAGCTGTGATCAAATAGTCCTATCTCCACCTCCGACTTCGGTCAGGTAGGGGCTGGAAACTGGGTGTCGGCTCAGGCTAACGGAGAGGGGCCCGGCATCCTGTCGCCTCGGAGGATTTGGTTGCCTGCTGTGGGGCGGCGGGTCTCCGTACGAGGCGCTGTGGCCCTGTTTCCCGGCCTTGTGGGATCTCCGGTGCCACCTGTGCCGGGTTACGCTTGGCCGTAATGTGCCCGTCGTTCCTCTTTAGGCGCCATTTCTAACGGGCTTTGGCTCCTTACGTACGTAGGTATGGTGTCGGCTGGCGTTGCCAGAGCATCCGTTCATATTCCCACGGCTGTGTGCGAAGTGAGGGGTTGGTCGTCCCTTTTTTGCACCTTCTGCTAGGTTGAGCGGCTTGCGTCGAAGGTACGACCGTCAGCGCTGCCTTGGCTGTTCTGTCACCTGTCCGGGCTGTAGGGCATTATGATGAGGACCTTCGGTGGTGTGCACTCTGTTTGCGTTACACCGGGCTACAAATCTTATACATATGGGCAATGGACAATGGTTAGGGTGTGACTGCTTAAGATTCCGATACCTAATAAAATTATTTATTATGGTTTGACCTCAATTTAAGTTAACTTTCTATCACTTAATGGTTCTATTTTGTTTTAAAATAGTAATTTTGGGCAAATGTGACGACTGTTTATTTTAATTTATATCTAACCGTTATTCGTGAGTTCGCCCGAATTTCTACTAGAGTCGCTAGTGTAGCGGGTACTATTAAAAAAAACCGATTTGAATTTGAACATTATGATTGGCTCGCTGGTATAGGGGTAAGAGTTTTCAGAAAACCTATGGTAGAAGCTAGCCTGAGAGGGCTCTCGAGGCTGACTCTTGACATTACCATCACCATCATCACTACCACCGCCGCCGCCACCGCCACCGCATACCTCAGGAGCGAAAATAACAGCCTCTTTCCTCTATACTAGAGGAAGAGGCTAAAAAGGCTCCCAGAAGTAAAGAAACTAAAAATTTGGCTGAGAATGGATTTATCGTTTCGTCAGGAACCTTTCGAAAGGAATGGCCGGAGGAGGTTGTTAGAAATGAAATAGCTAAACTGTTCCGAGATAAACTACCTGGCCCTCGAGAGTAAGCAAATCTGTATAATATTTTTATGCATTCTGTTTTTCTGATGAAGAAATACCGGCTACAGTTATCCAAATGGTAATTAATTAAAATATTGGAACTATTTCAAATGTATAATTCAAAATTTTAGATGAAGATTCGTTACCTAGCATAAGGGACAGGGATTATGTAATTGAAATAGACATGACTACTCCTGCCACCGGTATGTCTACCACCGGGATGACTACGCCTACCACAGAGCCAGCTAACATTGCTGTAGAAAATTATGGGTTAATCAGGGAAAACACTAGGTATGATCCAGAGGTTTTACGATATTATTTAGATTTTTTCCCTAGGAAATACCGTTGGAAAATTACTATAGTTATTCACCATCAACCACAACACGCGCAGAAAAAACGTAAGTAACTGGAAATAATTTTATGTATATCCAGAATGAGTCCGAGGCTGCCCATTTTTTCTTTACTATTGCCAAAGCCATCCACAACTTGCGAAGTAATATAAATTGAAATGATATTACATTTTTTTTAATACCGCGTGAAAGGGTTATAGATGTTGAAAGATCGCGTTTGCACGAAAATCTTTCATTCGATCGGCTATGTTAAGTGTTACGTTTACTGATTACTTTAACAATTGTGAAGGAGCGACAGATATGGGGGGCCCTACCAGTAGATAGATTTTACCATTTCTACCAAAAGTGGTGCCGTGTGGTGCCGAATATTTTTCTAGCTGACTTAAGGGAAGCTGATATAAGATAAGGCTTATCGGTACTTACATGTAGATGACAGAGAATTGAACTTAAGAGAGTTAAGAAGACGTGGTTGATATAATAATAGGTGTATCGGTACGCGGAGGAGAGAACTTAAGCAATGGCGGATACTGAAACTAAAAGTAAACAAGTGCGGTTTGGTAGATCGACAGTTTACATCATCCCATTTAAGGATAGAGTAAATTATACATATCGTCAGTCTTGTTTGTTTACACTGCGAATAAAATGCGTGTAGGAACTCATACTGAAACCAATACTGAAACTAACACTGGAAAGAATTGGGGAAAACCAGAGTTTGTAAACCATTTCTGCGCGCGTGACTGATATTTCCAAGTAAACATTGTGAAACGTTCGCGTTAAAGGCTGGTTTTCATTAGTGCCAAAACGGTGAACGTCGACGCGAAATATTCCCGTTAGGCCTAATGCAATATTTTTGCGTCGACTCCCAACGTTGTGGCGTTTTTTCTCTAGTGGAAACCAGCCTTTAGTGGGGGAAAATCTAATACGTCATAAGTTCAAAATGCATCTGAAAGTATCAAAGGTCGATATATCCATGGTATAAAAGCCAAGGAATCTCAGATAAGTATATTTTCTTTATTCTTATAAAATACTGTGGTGGTTTTTCACTTGTCTCATTTCTCAATATGGATTTCAGTTTACAACACCCTTTTATTGATTTAGTGGCGGGAGTAGCAGGATGTGGCAAAAGCGTTTTTGTGGCCAATTAATTGAACACAAAGAAAATATGTGTTAATCCCCCTCCCGAGCGTATAATTTGGTGTTAAATGGAATACCATGATAAACTATTTAAGTCCATATTGAGTCATACACCACATGTTTTGTACTTCACGAGGGATTATTGGAAGTCGGCAATTTAAATGTCAATACTATAAACTTTATAATATTAGATGATTTGTTGCGCGAAATCGCCAATAATAAGGACGTTACGAACCTGTTTATTAGAGGATCTCACCACAGAAATACATCGGTGTTGATTTTAATGCAAAACCTCTATTACCCAGGAAACGAAATTTGAACCTTGAACTTCAACGCTCACTATCTGGTAATCTTTAAAACGTCGAGAGACCAGTCCGCGATTCTTCATTTGGCGAAACAGATATCATCAGTCAACAGCAAATATGTTGTAGACGCTTTCAGGCAAGCTACAGGCTACAGCTACCAGTTTCGGAAACTTATTCGTGGATCTCAAGACCTCCATCCCGGAAGATAGAAGACTACGCCGTGTTTATTCCAAAACGACAGCGATTGTCGAAGCAAATTTCTTCAGAGTTCGAGGGGAATGGATTTTAAAGGAAATTGTTTTCTCGTGGAGGAGACTGGTGACTATAATGTCTGGATCTTGAAAGCGCCGTGCTCATCCTCGGACTTAACGTACGAGGATAAAAGGCAGTGTCGATGGTTAACGAGGAACAGTTGTGACTTTCGCAGGGACGAATTTGAATTGGCGCGGGAAGTTGATTTCGCCATTAAACAAACAGCTAGCAATTTTGTGACCATCAAAGTTTTGGAAAAATCTATAATTTTATTAAAGTTTTTGGAAACCGAGGTTGTTAACGCCGAAGACTCGGGCTGTCCCCGACTAGTAACTATCGCGTGCGAAACCCCAAGAGGTTGTATTTCTCATCGAGACAAGAATAACTGTACCCTAGTGAAAGCTTTCCGGTTAGCTACATGGCTCCGCCGAAGAGAGTGCACGAGCACTTAGACTTTTTTAAATATTTGAGATCTTGTAACGGTTGCCAACGGAATGCTACCATTAAATTCGCGAACAAGGACGTGATAAAGGCGTTGGTTGAGTGTTTTACAAATATTTTGCTAAAAAAATGTTATTAGTTTCCGAGGATACGTACAAAAGACTAAATTCAAATAGTGGACACTAGCCTAGAATTGGATAAAGAGGATAAACATAAAAGCATACTCGAAGATCCCAATTTGAATAATACCGAAAAAATTTATCTATAATGTATAATAACGTGCTTTCGAGAGCAATTTATAAAAAGCCAAGAAAAAGGTGGATAAGCCGGCTAATCCACGTAACTGGAGCGCCAAAATTGCCTCTGCCGTACCAATTACCTCTATGGCAAATGAGTTTTTGAACTTGTACAAATGGATGGAACTTTCCGGGAAATTTAAGTGGACGATTCGAATATTGTGATCTTTTATCATATACGGTGTCAAAGACTAAATAAAAAACTTCCCTTACTGGTGGAAAGCAATTTGATGAAATTTAGTACAACGCTAATGTACCCAGCACACTAATTAAAATTCGTAAACGCGATATTATCCCGCCCGAAAAAAGCGAAGGAGGAGGAAGACGAGTCTAGTTCCAGCGACAATGAGCGCTCGCGGTTTTTGTGTAACAATTTTGTATTTTTATTAAGAAAAACAATCTTACTTTCGTATCATTTATTAATAGTTCTTTAAGACGTGGAAGTTGCCTCTACGGGACTCTTAGCGGTATTATTTGTGTCATTCTTAAAATCTCCAAAGATCTTAACCACAGTTTTAATCGCGTTCATAATTATTCTTATAGAAGTCAGTGATTTCGTTTTTTGGTATTACTATTACCAAAGTTCGATAAAATGTTCGTAAAATGGATAAACTGAAAGAAATATATAATAAAGTGCCGGACCCGGGCTCGTACGGTAGCGTTGACGGGTTATATCGAACGGTCACCCTGAAAGAGATAAGGGATTTCTTACAATCTGAAGATACGTATACTCTTCGCGAGAAAGCTCGGAAGTGCTTTAAAAGAAATAAGACATAGACTTGGCCGATTTCAAAAGTCTTACTCATCATAACGGTAATAGTAAGTGTAGGGAGCTGTTGGCTCGATCGCGTGTCATGCAGGGCTTGTCACCACCCTCCTACGCATTGTAACCCGGTCACCTGAATTAATGGCTTCAAAAGTCACTTGATGACTTAGGCCTAAGGTGGTGCCTTGGGTATTATCCTAGCTGATTATAATAAAGGGTTTCGTTACTTGCTATGTTGCATTGACGTTTTTAGCAAGTACGCGTTCGTGGTCGCTACTAAAGACAAGAAAGGCGCGACAATGCTTACATTCAATTATATCGATGTTTTAAAAGAAATGGTCGAGGCGTATAATAATAGTGATCACCGATCGATCAAGTGAAAACCCGTAGAAGTCACGCCATCAACTTCGAAACGTGTTTGGGAAAACCTGAACGGCGACGTGGATTTCGCGCGCACCAGACTCGTACGCGTTCGAAGTTGACGACGTGGTTCGGATAAGTACGCGCAAGTACATCTTCGAGTCTTGACGCTTCACTTCGATTATACCCAAGTAACGAATACACATCTGGTAGTAAACCTAGGTATTGTAAAGGAAGTTATTTCATTGGTACAAAAGCAAATGGTGAAAAATACATTCGAGACTGGCTTCTATATTCGAAAACTACAGGATCCGTATACTGTTTCGTCTGTAAAATCTTTAGTGATAAATCACCTTCAGCAATCCAAATTGCTTCTAGTGGATTTAACGATTGGAAAAATTTTAAGGCTATAGATCTCCATGAGAATAGTACGAATCATAGAAATTCGATGTTAACTTATGTAACTAGGCGAAAAGGTATGGAGTTGACGATTGGCAAACAGTTTTGCAACGAGTAGTAGCTGTAATTCGAACATTAGTAGAACGTGGACTTACATTTCGAGGCTCAAATGAGAAATTTGGATCTTTAGAAAATGGAAATTTTATGGGTTTAGCTAGCCATATTACAAAATACGGTAACTTTGGCAAGGGAAATCCGTCATATTTATCCAAAACGATATGCAATGAGTTGATCGACTTAATGAGTGATTAAGTGATTCTCTGCTATTATAGAGGAATTAAATTCGGCGGGATACTTCAGTATATCCGTTGATTATACTCCTGATCTTACTCACATTGATCAAATGAGTGTAGTAGTACGTTACGTTTCACAAACTGACGGAAAGCCAGTGGAACGTTTTTTAACTTATCTGATAATGGAAAGTCACACAGGAGAAGAAATGGCTCGACAGGTGTTAAATTATTTGGAACAAGTTTGCAAGATTAATTTTTCAAAGTGCCGAGGACAGTCGTATGACAATGCTGCCAATATGTCAGGCCGATATAACGGAATGCAGCAAAAATAGACCAAAACCCGTTAGCAGTTTACATACAATGCGCTGCACATTCTCTTAATCTTGTTGGCCACCGTCCTGCCGATTGCTGTCCCATTGCAGCTAATTATTTCTACACTGTACAATTTCTTTTCGGCGTCAACCCACCGATTGTCAATTCTCAAAGATTATTTGGATAACGAAAGCGTACTTTAATCTCTCCTACACTCGCTGGGAAGCGCACGCAATTTCAACTAGTGCAATTGTACAGTCATTTTCAAAGGAGAAACAAAACAACAAGCAGAAAACATTGCGAAAAAATGCAAGAGTTCGAGTTCGTATTTATGTTGGTACTTTGGGACGAAATCTTGGAACTCTTTAACAGCACGAGTAAATCTCTCCAAGGAGAAAAACTAGATTTAAAAACATGTTCATCGCTCTATCAGTCATTGTCGGATTACATTCTTATATTAAGAAATTAATTTGATAAATTCGAAAGGAAATCAAAACAACTGTTGCCTGATATTGACGGCGGTAAACTGTAGAAAATGAAATGCTCCCGAGGTCCATTTAACGTGATAATCGATACTCTCAAAGCACAAATGGAAAGAAGAGATACGATTTATAAAGAAATTTCAATAAAATTTTATTTTCTGGTTGATTTGAGTATGACCGAACAAAACTACGAAGATCGTTCAAAAACGCCCATCGAAACGCACTAAAACTAGTCTGGGCCTAGGGCCCCACAAGGTCCCTATCCGGCCCTGCTTGGTCCGATTCTGTTCTTAATATATATAAATACTATCTCTAAATGCAATGAATCTGATCACTCTGTGTCATTTGCTGATGACATGGTACAAATTTACCGCGGAAAAACATGGAGTGAGGTTTTCACTAAAGCTAACAAAGGTATAAATAGATTAAAAAATATTCTAGATGATCATTTACTTAGCCTTAATTTAAAAAAAAACTTGTTATATTACATTTTCTGATACGTCTAGTGGTAAGCCAATTGATGGACATATAAAGGTTTATAACCGTGTCAGTTGCAAAAATATATTGAATTGTACATGTCAGGCTTTAGAGAGCGTTAAATCTACGAAATATTTAGGAATTTGCGTAGATAATTTATGAAAATTTGATTCTCAAATTAGTCAAAACATTAAGACACTGAGATACTCCCTGTATACTTTTTATCGATTAAGAAATATTTTATGTTTAGCTACTATAAAATCTGTCTATTATAGTTATTGTAAACTCTGTTCTCTCATATGGAATTAGTTGCTGGGGTAGTGCCACCGCCAATAATTTAGAACCATTGAAAATGAAAAGTCTGCAAAACCGTATATTACGTATTTGTCTAAACCGACCATGGTATTATTCAACTTCTAAACTCTATGTAGAGTATAATGTTCTAAATATTAGACAATTATATATCATGTCGATTATCTTACTGTTCAATAAAAAGGTTGACAAAAATATTCTATCGCCAAATAATTACCTCTCCGAGGGTACTTTGTATCCTGGAGGGGTTATACAATCACCGTGTCTGTGGGTGGGTGTGTGTGTGGGTGTGTGTGTCCTGCGAACGCGTACGCATTTTCGGGGCAAAGTGTAATCACTGCGTACGCTTTGTGTTGAAATCACCGCGTTCGCAGTTGCTAGGGCTCTTTGCGTTCGCAGTTGCTAGGAATTAGGGAGCGAAGTCTAACGGATGGCAAAACCACCGTTTGACGGTGAGCGTTAACGGATTACAATGCGGTTGGGTTTGGTTTTGATGGTTTTACGCTCACCGTCGCGACAGTGTGGATGCAGTTTGATTGGATATCACGTTATTTTAATGTTTATGTGTAGGGTGTGAATGTTTAGTTTGTGTTATGACGGTTGTTGGTGTTGAGTGTGTTATGTTAGTGTTGGTTGTGTTATGTTTGTGTTGGTTGTGTGTACGTGCATTTTCTCTCCAACTTTTTCTTGTTGACTTTTGGGACGGACCGAATGCTGAGTGTTTAACAACCTCTCAACTTCCAATGGCAGGGTTTCCACCAATTGTTCACGGTATTCGTCTTAGTGTCTATTTGCGATGTATTGGCGCCGGCCGGGAATCGAGCCCGGGTCTGCTGCGTGGAGAGATTTACTCTAACACCTCAGCCACCGACGCTTGTTAAGCTTCGGTGTTTTTCAAAAACAGCTAAGCGATAGTCCTTTACGCTGTTATAAAGTTATTGACGTCAATTTTTTTCCTACAACATTTTACACTTTTGTAAATTTTTTTTCAACAACATTTTACGCTTTAATAATAATCAGTTTGGCTAATACCCAAGGCACCACCTTAGGCCTAAGTCATCATGCGACTTTTGAAGCCCTTAATTTAGGTGGCCGGGTTACAATGCGTAGGAGGGCGGTGGCAAGCCCTGCATGCCACGAGATCGAGCCAACAGCTCCCTACATTAACTATTACCGTTAACCTAGACAAGTTTTTGTGGAAGGGGAAACCGAAGAACTAGGGGGAAAGCCCCTTAAACCAGTGGGGAGAGAACTTGCAAACTCAACGCAGGAGGAGTGGTTCCGAGTTTTCACCCAATGCCACAAGCTGGGATTGAACCCGGCTCCTCTTGCTGCGAGACGAAAGTGCTAACCACTCCGCCACCCCACTATGAATTATATTGAATTTAAAATTAATTAATTATTTATAATTTGCTTCGTATTATATTTAACCGATAAACTTGTTCTGTACATAGGGTTAAATTCAATTGTGCATTGTTTTAGTACGTCTAACTCGTTGTTGTAACTACTTAATTTATATTATTCTGAATAAATTAAACTCGGTTGTTTCGTCTCAATTATTTAAATTATAATTAAAATTTTATACCGGGCGGGATTGAACCGGGATTACGTTTTTAGTAAATAACTCTGAATTGCGGAGATAAATCTTTAAGGGTTATCTCGAGAGATTAATACCACTAGGGACAATTCTTCCGAGGAGAGGTATATTTTGGCTTGCCAACTTGTTTTAATTATAAAACCCGCTTTACAGCAAATCAAAATGTTTATATTCCCACTGCGAACTTATCCATAGTACGGAGAAGTATCATATTTCAAGGACCAAAACTATTCAATGAGTTAAATATTGAGGTAAAATCAGCGTTGTCGATAAATTCGTTTAAAGCTAAATTGAAGTCTTTCATAAAATCTAACTTGAAATTCGGAGAGTCTTTAATATAATAAATAAACGTATTAAAAATGTTAAATAATTATTTATGTAAAATACCCCCTAAACACAAGCACTGCTTATAGCTAGGGGGAATTTTTCTGAGTTAAAAAACCCACTGAGGTTTAAGCTAAAAAAAAAGTAATGTAAATTTATTTTTTGGACAAATAAAGAAATAATAATAATAATAATCGTGAAACGCCTCCCCAATGAGGATTGGGAGGGGATCGTTGTGCCTGGCTGTAGGACACTCCAAGGGTGACTTGTGGCCAGGTCAACGCTAGCGAAGGCGAGGTCAAGCGCGCTCTCCGGGCCGTGGGTTGGGTGACGGGTTGCTTCCCCGTAATTTTCCTTTGTCTCTTTAAATCCTAGGAGGGGTTATACAATCACCGTGTCGTCTGTCTGTGTGTCTGCGTGTCTGTCCTGCGAACGCGTTCGCATTTTCCGTGCAAAGGTTAATTATTGCGTACGCAGTTTCTCGAAATCTCTGTGTTCGCAGTTGCTAGGACTGTCGAAGGGTTGGCAAAACCACAGTGTGACGTTGAGCGTTAACGGATTAATTAATTAACGCTCACCGTCGCGACGGTTTTAACTCAGTTTGATTGTTGTAATGTTTATGTACGGTGTGAATGTTGAGTTTGTGTTATGACGGTTGTGGGTGTTGAGTTTGTGTTATGACGGTTGTGGGTGTTGAGTTTGTTGTGTTTGTGTTATAATGGTTGTGGGTGTTTAGTCTGTTGTGTTTGTGTTTGTTGAGTCTGTTGTGTTTGTGTTTGTTGAGTCTGTTGTGTTGGTGTTTGATGTGTTTGTTCGGGCGTTATCTCTACAACTTCTTCTTATTGACTTTTGGGACGGACCGAGTGCTGACAAGGAGACATCCCTAAGTGTAACCCACCGATTTTGTTCAAACTCGGGGGATTTGTAGACCTTCATGTAACTTGAAAAATCCTAAAGGGAATTTATTCAATGGGCAACCGTTTTGCTATGGCAACGGAAAATGTTTTTGACAACACAAAATATTAAATTTTCCCATTGAAAATAACATGGGGTTTTGACCTCAAATTTATCAAAAGTTGATCAGTTTTTATGTTTTTTTGTCAATTTATATCTATTTTTTCTTTTTTGTCATTTTCGAAATTTTGAAATAGGTAAAAAATCGAACCCGGGTCTGCTGCGTGAGAGATTTACTATAACCACTGTGCCACCAACGCTTGATAAGGTACGGTGTTTTTCTAAAAAACAGCTTTGGCGAATGTCCTTTTTGAAGTTATAACGTTAGGTACTATAATTTATTCTACATCATTTTAAATATTTATAAATTATATGAATCTTATATTTAATCTTATATTTAATTAAATATTTATAAATTATATGAATCTTATATTTAATCTTATATTTAATTAAATATTTATAAATTATATGAATCTTATATTTAATCTTATATTTAATTAAATATTTATAAATTATATGAATCTTATATTTAATCTTATATTTAATTAAATATTTATAAATTATATGAATCTTATATTTAATCTTATATTTAATTAAATATTTATAAATTATATGAATCTTATATTTAATCTTATATTTAATTAAATATTTATAAATTATATGAATCTTATATTTAATCTTATATTTAATTAAATATTTATAAATTATATGAATCTTATATTTAATCTTATATTTAATTAAATATTTATAAATTATATGAATCTTATATTTAATCTTATATTTAATTAAATATTTATAAATTATATGAATCTTATATTTAATCTTATATTTAATTAAATATTTATAAATTATATGAATCTTATATTTAATCTTATATTTAATCTTATATTTATAAATTATATGAATCTTATATTTAATCTTATATTTAATCAAATATTTATAAATTATATTAATCTTATATTTAATCTTATATTTAATTAAATATTTATAAATTATATGAATCTTATATTTAATTAAATATTTATAAATTATATGAATCTTATATTTATAAATTATATGAATCTTATATTTATAAATTATATGAATCTTATATTTATAAATTATATGAATCTTATATTTATAAATTATATGAATCTTATATTTATAAATTATATGAATCTTATATTTATAAATTATATGAATCTTATATTTATAAATTATATGAATCTTATATTTATAAATTATATGAATCTTATATTTATAAATTATATGAATCTTATATTTATAAATTATATGAATCTTATATTTATAAATTATATGAATCTTATATTTAATCTTATATTTAATCAAATATTTATAAATTATATTAATCTTATATTTAATTAAATATTTATAAATTATATTAATCTTATATTTAACTAAATATTTATAAATTATATGAATCTTATATTTAATCTTATATTTAATCAAATATTTATAAATTATATTAATCTTATATTTAATTAAATATTTATAAATTATACTAATCTTATATTTAACTAAATATTTATAAATTATATTAATCTTGTATTTAACTAAATATTTATAAATTATATTAATCTTATATTTATTTAAATATTTATAAATTATATTATTAACTAAATATTTATAAATTATATTAATCTTATATTTATTTAAATATTTATAAATTATATTAATCTTATATTTAACTAAATATTTATAAATTATATTAATCTTGTATTTAACTAAATATTTATAAATTATATTAATATTGTATTTAACTAAATATTTATAAATTATATTAATCTTATATTTATTTAAATATTTATAAATTATATTAATCTTATATTTATTTAAATATTTATAAATTATATTAATCTTATATTTAACTAAATATTTATAAATTATATTAATCTTGTATTTAACTAAATATTTATAAATTATATTAATATTGTATTTAACTAAATATTTATAAATTATATTAATCTTGTATTTAACTAAATATTTATAAATTATATTAATCTTGTATTTAACTAAATATTTATAAATTATATTAATCTTGTATTTAACTAAATATTTATAAATTATATTAATCTTGTATTTAACTAAATATTTATAAATTATATTAATCTTGTATTTAACTAAATATTTATAAATTATTTTAATATTTAATTAAATATTTATAAATTATATTAATATTTAATTAAATATTTAAGTATTTTAATGTAAAATTTGATCGTGATCAGGAGTTGAACTCGGGTCGCATTTTTGCCATGCGGATAGTTCACCTTAGGGCAAATATTAAAGTAAAGGAACCATTACGATAAGGCGGGTTTTGTTACTAAACGGATGAATACAATATTTGTGGATATTTTTTATTGAATTTTGTTTTTTAATTTTTGTTAACCTATTTTTATTTCGTCGGGAATTGAACCGGGAGCGTGGTCTTAGGACTTTGATTCGTTGCCGCTGTGTTATTGATTCCTTTACGTTGTGTTATAAATCTGTAATATATTATTAAAGGACGTTGTTAAACTCTTTAATTGTCAGTAGGTTTAGTTTTTTTGGATACTCTTTTTTTAATATAATATGTATCTGGGTTTTATGCAAAGGAAGGGTCGTATGTTATTTTTTCTGATCGAGATAATGTTGTTTTTTGTCTATTATTTGATCTTATGTTTTTATATTTTGCTTTTTGAGGTTAATTTTTTTCCACGAAAACGTCCAGTTTTGGAGGAGACTTTATAGTGTGTACGTCGTGTTGTTTAGCTTATCCGGTTTCATGATAATAACGTCGAAAATTCCTGTTTGTTAATGGTAAGGTGTCGCACTATTCCGTCTACGGTCATTTATTGATATACGAGCTGTGGTTTAGTCAAGTGGCTTTCTGTGCTTTGTGATGGTAAGTTTTTCGCTTCTTGTTAATACATTTATTATTGGTGTGGATATTTGGACATCTACGATTCCTAATGCAGTCATTGATTTCCTGGGTGTGCGAGTCATTATATGATATTGGAAATTGGACGGTATTGGTCTTTTTAATGCGGTATGTGTCACAACGTCAACAGGAAGTCTACGAGTCGTCCACTACCAGATATCGAATATAGCTATTCTACGGTATCTTCATCAAGGGCTAGTGTTGAAATAAAATGAGCGTTAAAGATGCGGCAAGTATTTCGTAAGCGAGAAAAATACAAATACCCTCTGTAGATATTTCTTTCATTAAAATTGGCTTCGTATTATTTAACTAATAAACTTGTTCTGTAAATAGGGTTAAATTCAATTGTGCATTGTTTTAGTACGTCTAACTCGCTGTTGTAACTACTTAATTTATTTAATTAAACTCGGTTGTTTCGTCTCAATTATTTAAATTAAAATTAAAATTTTATACCGGGCGGGATAGAACCTGGATTACGTTTTTAGTAAATAACTCTGAATTGCGGAGATATCTTTAAGGGTCGTCTCGAGAAATTAATACCGAGGAGAGGTATATTTTGACTTGCCAACTTGTTTTTTTTATTGGAATGAGGT
Organism: Leiobunum rupestre; assembly: GCF_980474605.1. Taxonomy (NCBI): domain Eukaryota; kingdom Metazoa; phylum Arthropoda; class Arachnida; order Opiliones; family Sclerosomatidae; genus Leiobunum; species Leiobunum rupestre. The sequence goes on along the minus strand of NC_143393.1, from coordinate 36,265,933 downwards.
TGGAAATAGGATCCCTTGTAGGTACACAGAACACGAACATTCGTATTGACGGTCGGTTCCTCTTCGATATAACCTAAAAACCGCGATTGGCATTCTTTGCATTGACCTTTTAGACAAGCAAAATGTGTACCACTTCGGCTTACAGTAGCTTGTTTGAAAACAAGTGTGCAAGGTAAACGTGTGTGTTCAGCGAAGTGTCTAAATATTATATGTGTCCACGTTCCTTTTTGAAATACTTTTCTAACCCTTTTAGACACTTTTCCGTACGTTTCTTGCTTAGGAGCCATTCTAGCGTATTCGTCAGCTGTAAGAGTTATGTTAATGCGATTACACTGACATTATCTTGTTTGTCGTCTGAAGAAATATCAGAAATGGTAATGCCTTCAGTTTCGCTATTTTTTTCTGATTTTTCATCGAGTACTTCGCAATTAGCATTATCGTTATTGCTTTCGAGTTGACTTATTCCTATAATATCGTGACTTTCGTAGCGACCCTTTATTACAATAGTGTATATAGCATTAGGACTAACAATTCCGTGGAGATTCTTGCTAATGGTGTGCCATATTGGAAAGGACTTTCCAGTTACCGATTTATTCATATATATTTCTTCTTTATATTTACTTATGGCGCCTTTTATACGCTGTACAATAGCCTTGTCCTTTGGTTTTCGACCAGCCATTTTTGGAAAAATGCCGACCTATATAAAAGTGTCTTTCCTTTTCGCCGGCGGAAACTCGTTACGTTGAATGATTAAACAAAGATTGAGAGTCAACTTCCAAAGTTTGGAATGGATTCTCTCACGTTTTGAAAATGTCTAGAGAGGCGGTCACACGACCTACTAAATAAATATAGGCTAATTAGTCGAAACTAAAGTTTTTCCACGAATTAATAGGAAAATTTGGTAGTGATCTTGAACAGGACAGCTTTGAACTTACGAGGCATTTGCACCTTATTACGAAAATGTTTTACAAACCAAAATGAAACAGCAAAATAAAAGTTGAGAATAGTTTAATATTCAAATAAAAGGATATATAATAAATAAAAAGGGACGGACGGAAGAAAGTGTTGAGAAATTAAACGCCCAATATCATCCAGAGTATCGCCATGGATGAAGGAATATGACTGGAACACGGGGTACAGTCATAAGGATGAGCATCTCAATAGGAGATTTGGCAGACTAAAATACGCTAGCGCCACCTGCGCGCGGGCGCTCGTACTGCAAAAATAAATTAAATTTATATTTTTATTTCCGGCGGGACGGAGCTTTCAAAATGGAGGGTTTTAGCAAATCGTCGAAGTGGAATAGACAAAATTGTGCGGCCCTTAGTTGTGTAAATTCGAGAGCTAATAACCCCTAAGAATTATTTAAGGTAATTACTACTCTTTACGTAATTAAAACATTTCTTACGCCTATTATCCAACTACTACCACTAAGCCTTGTCACGTCACTTAATTATTATTCAGATGTTCCCAATGCATTGAGAATTCTGGGAGGATTGATTTATTTGGACGAGAGGCGGAGTTATTTAAAGCTGAGGTTGTTCCGTGTGCTAATCACTTTGAAGCACACTTTTTTTATGATATTTCCAAGAGGTTAGATATGTAATTATTCTTTATAATCTCTCTTTTACTGAATTTAATGTCTTTAAAGAAACAACCTGGTAAAAAATGCTTTTCCAACAATATTTCTAAAACAACCTGAAATTGTACTGTTTGAAGATGTACCACAAAGTGAATTAGAACCATCAAATCTAAGTATCAAAGATGTAGAAAACTTAAATGTAGTGATGCAAACCAGCCCAAATTTAACATTTGACAGTAATATAGAGGATATCCCTAGTATTAGCGGTGTTAGGGTCAAATGATATGCATATTTGGTTTGCAAATTAATAAATGGTTAAAATTAAGCGATAAAATTAAGGAAAACACTAAGAAAGGTTTATTTGATTTGGAACTATTTGACCAAATACCAAATGATTTGATATTATCAAATATTTTTATAGCTATTTTCAAATATAAAATTTTGGTCAACAAATAAAATATTTGACAAATCGTTTTAAGCACTATTTGATTTGGCGAACCGATTATTTGATTTGGTATTTGGTAGTACTAAATATTTTTTAATCATTACAATTATACCATAGTAAATAAAAAGTTTATTATTTTTTCTTAATACATGTATATCAATAATATTGTGATTTCCAAGAGATTTTGTTTATCTGTAATCTGTAGTAGCTTATCAAAACAGCTTTGGAGGTGGAAGATTTGATTTGGGCCTGAATCTGTCATCCATTCATGATTATTTATTTCAAAACTTCAGTTTTCCTATTAAAAATATATTTTAGCCCTTTAGTTAAATTAAGATTTCAAATTCAATTTTTTTTTATTTACCTATGATATTGGAACCATGGGGGTATAAGAGCCAAGTCTTCTTGCGACTTATAGGTCAATTCCAAAATTCAGGAGAAGGGAATTCACTTATGTCTTAACACCGCAAAGACAATTTCCCACGATTAAGACAACATTATAATGTAGGTGAAGTGACTGTTCACTTTATAAGGGGATGGGAATTTTCATTCACTGACTTTCAGAATTGACCTATAAAATGAATATGCTTGTTAATTCTACTAGAAAATATAACATCATAATGGTACCACTAGTGAATGTTTTCGTTTTTTATTATATAGCTGGCCTTCAATAGTTTATTTTAATATACTCAAGTATAATCAGTACTATGGATTCCTTCTATATTGTTTTCAGTTGATAAATTACATCCAGGGTTTCTGTGATTATGATATAAATTTCATGGTTTAGAGTCACATAGTAGTAAAGTTCACCCTCAAAGCAATTCATTTTTTACCAGGCTGTTTCTTTAAAGACATTAAATTCAGTAAAAAAGAGATTATAAAGAATAATTACATATCTAACCATTTGGAGATATCATAAAAAAAGTGTGCTTCAAAGTGATTAGCACACGGAACAACCTCAGCTTTAAATAACTCTCGTCCAAATAAATCAATCCTCCCAGAACTCTCAATGCATTGGGAACATCTGAATAATAATTAAGTGACGTGACAAGGCTTAGTGGTAGTAGTTGGATAATAGGCGTAAGAAATGTTTTAATTACATAAAGAGTAGTAATTACCTTAAAGAATTCTTAGGGGTTATTAGCTCTCGAATTTACACAACTAAGGGCCGCACAATTTTGTCTATTCCACTTTGAAAGCTCCGTCCCGCCGGAAATAAAAATAAATTTTTTACTGTTGCCTGCCGCGGATTCATAATTTCTTTTGGCTTTAAATTTATTGATAAAAAGTTCATTGCTATAAATAATACTTCCAAATAAGATAGAAGAATAATCATTTTTGAAATATTATCACTAGAAAATACTGTTTTTACCTCTCCGAGGGGACTATGTACCCTAGGAGGGGTTTTTACGATCACCATGTCTGTCTGTGTGGGTGTGGGTGTGTGTGTGTTTGTGCTGCGAACGCGTTACCGGGCAAAGTCAAAAATCGTGTTTGCATTTTAAAGGTAGGCAAAACCACCGTGTGGTGGTTAGCGTTAACTATGGCAGGACAAAATTATCATCAAATATAGGGCTACCTTTAGAAATATACGGCTACCTTTTAGAAATATAGGCATACCTTTAGAAATATACGGCTACGTTCAGAAATATAGGGCTACCTTATAGAAATATAGGTCTACCTTCTTTAAAAATATGGACCTACCTTCAGAAATATAGGCCTACCTTGTTTAAAACTATAGGTCTACCTTGTTTAAAAATATAGGCCTACCTTCTTTAAAATTATGGGGTTGTCTTTTCGGTCGCTCAAAGCGGCACATAGCAAAATCTCAGAATATAATAAACTATAGTAGGATCCTACTATAGTGGCACTATTTAAGGATAAATTGTTGCAGAAGTATATAATATTCACATCTCTCCTGTAAACGTAGCGACGCTGCAAGTAAAAATCTGTTCTAGACACGAGAAATATAAAGTACAATTAACAGTAAATTTTAAATTTCATGTTGTAATATTGTACACCTCCGTTATTTTCGAGTGCAGAACCCGTGGGTGGTCCACCTAGTTAGTTTTTTGTAATTTATTTCGTTTTTTCAGTCGTATATTTTTATCTATTGTGTGTTAAGCGTATTTAGTAATTGGCGCGTTAGTATAGGCTAGTTTGTGAAACTAAATAATCAAATAATATTTTAGCATATTCAGGTAGCTTTTGTATTTTACCATTTAATTTATTATTTTTAATTTTTTTCGAAGTTCCGTTTTGGCGCCAAATTTAAAAGTGGTGGCGCCTAATAGCGCGTAAATGGCGCGTAATTTTAGGCTATTTTGGGAAACTAAATAATAAAATAATATTTTACCATTTTTACGTAGCTTATATGTGTTAGAAGTTAAGATACAATTTTAATTATTTTTTAATTGCCATGTTGGCGCAAAATTTAAAGGTGGTGGCGCCTAATAGCGCGTAATTGGCGCGTTAGTATAGGCTATTTTGTGAAACTAAATAATCAAATAATATTTTAGCATATTCACGTAGTTTTTGTATTTTGAATTGAATTGAATTGAATTGAATAGTTGATTTATTGATTTTTTTATTTATTTTTATTTATGATTAATTTATTGATGCCATAAGGTGATACAATGATGAAAAAAATAAGTAGTACATCCCCCTCAATCGACAAGAGTAGATATACTCGTGCGTGGGAGGGGCCAAACAATTATTTTAAATCAGATCAAATTCGCCTTCGGCACAGTGGCCATACAACAAAAACATAATTGTAATAACAAAAAATAAAAAATAAAATACCACAATTTAAGTTTAATTAATTAAAGTGTAAGAGATTCTTTGTATCCCAAATCTACAAGCCATTTACAATTTGTTTTTGAAAGTGAAAACATTAGGGCTATTTTTAATATTAATATGCAATAAATTATAAAGTTTTGTACCCAAAAATTGGGCATGTCTTTGTCCAAAAGATTTAGACATTCTATTTATACTTAGGTTCATATCGGTAATAAAACGGGTGTTGTTAACATTACAAGGTGTTAACGAGTCTCTAATTTTATAAGTATAAATTAAAATACTGTCTGACTGTATATACTGAAAAATTATCATGCAAATTTATACAAGGTTCAAGTCTATTTTTCTTTAAGCAGATTCTTATAATATTTCTTTGGGTTATTTCTAGAAGCTCAATAATAGATTTATTTGTACCGCCCATCCAATGATGCCCTAAGTCAAAATTGACTGGACTAGGGCATAATATACGGTTTTAAGATATTCTAGAGATAAGAAATTTCGAATTTGGTAAAATTTATACAAACATAAACGGCGTTTTTTAATTACATAGTCAATGTGTGGTTTCCATTTCAAGTAGCTTTCGATTATTAGACCTAAGTACTTAATTGTTGTGACTCTTTCAATTTCTAAATAATTAACATCACATGAAGTATTACAAGAATTATTTACAATTTTAATCGAATTTTTATATACATTTTCGAAGAGTCTGTTTGCAAAGCATATACCGGGTGTCTCAATTTGCTCGATCAGGCCATTTTTCTCAAAATGTATTTATGCTAGGGTTCTGAAATTTTCAGGGTTTATTTGTTAGGTATGGAAGGCTTTGGTTACTAAATTTCAGAAAAATCGAACGATTTTGTGCCGTTTTGGAAAATTTATTTTTTCACCGGTAGGTGTCACGCAAAATGTTTCAATAGAAAAGTTGTAGGGCATAGTCGAAAGTGTAAAAATAATTTTGGTTTGGTTGAAAAAGACCTATTTTTCACTGAGGTTGGAGGTCGGGGGAAAAAACAAGTTGTACTAGCAGGCAATAGCCTTTAACGTAAACAATCGTACATAATCACAACACACATGTACATTTATTTTAGGGAACTTATGCTTTCAGCTATGTAGTTAATAATCAGATCTGCAAAAAGTTATTGTTAAAGAAATTTATTACGTTCAACACCTAATTAGACAAAGTAGACAAAGACCGCGTCTTCCATTTCGACGTGGTTACGAGTAAGATCATCAAACAAAGATTTGTAGACCAAAAATTACGCTTATTTTTCTTTTGTTGTTTTTTAACGTGAAATATCAATTGTCCGAGTAGTATTTAAAGCGTTTACATTTCAAAGTTAAAACATTATCTCAGCTTGGCCGATTGTTGTCCAGTATGCCACTTTACACTCGAGATCAGCGCGCTCATATGCTAGAATTAGTTTACGGAGAAGGTCGTCGTAATGCTACTCTAGTAAGTCAGTTATTTAGACGAAGATTTCCCAATTGCAGACCAAGTCATACCCCCTGTATACTTAGTTTTATTAATATTTAATAGCAGTGACTAATCCTGAGGTGATCCATGGTTTTATTTTAAAGTTTTTATGGGAAATTTTTACTTTACAATGCCTTGTAGATAAAGTTATACATTTTTTGAGCGAGCCTAAGAAATAATCAGTGCCATTGTTACAGTCCGTTTCGCCCAAAGTCATAGACCATGTCTCATATTTGATATAGTTAGTTAACAAATCATAATTAAAAATAGCCGAATTTCGGTTTTTAGGCTTTTCTTGATTTGGGCAACCCCTTAAGGGGATATTCACTAATATTGGAAAGTGGTCTGTAATACTGGTGTCATATACTAACGTTTGAATTTCTAAATTATCATTTTTTTTCAAGAACAAATGGTCGATAATTGTTCTCGTAGTATCAGTCACTCTGGTGGGAGAAGTTATACATGATGAAATACCACATTCGTATAGTATTGACAAATAATCCAGCGAAGTTTGAGTGTTTGAACCAATGTCAATATTGATATCACCAATCAAAATTAAATTGTTATTATTGGTTAGAGTCGGTAGTTTTATCCCAATATCTTCTAAAAAAGGATTTACATCATTATTTAGAGATCGGTATACACCCAAAATTTTATATATTTGGTTGTTGGGTAAAGTAACGCTTAGACTAAGAACAGATGCCTCAGATATCGTAAATTCAATTTTTTTTAAATTTTAGGTTGTTGCGTAGGTAAATTATAATACCATCATTCCTGTTTACATAGGTGTTACTGCACACGTTTTGATATCCATCAATATGGAACTGGTTAGCGTTTGCAATGTTAAAAGTTTCTGTTAATACAATAATATCAATAACAAGATTTAGAGATTCCAAAAATATTAAAAATTCATCAAAATGTTTTTTACGACTCCGTATATTTAGATGCAAAATTAGAAGGTGATTTTTATTATTTATTTGTAGATCTTCCAAATTAGAAGTGGATATGACAAAGTTGTGTGAAAAAAATATCATCTAAGCTATCTGCCTCGTAAAATCATCTATTTTATCCGAACAGAAGGCAACCGCAGTTTCTAAGTCTAGTATTTTCCGTACTTGTATTTCAATATCAGGAATCTTACTAACCTTTGTTTCAATTGAATTGAATAGTTAATTTATTGATTAGGAAGGATATATACATAGGATAAGTAAACATTAATTCATCGTCCCATTGCCACATGAGTATAATACTCGTGCGTGGTAGGGACATTCAATTAAATTTATACAGTGCATATAACAATACTATAATGTAACAAAAAAAATAAAGAATGAACTTCGCGTTATACAAGGATGTAATTATTTTTCAGAGGTTAGTGGTTTTACATATTATTCAGGTTTATAAGATTTAATTTTATAAGCCATTCGATTACTTTTCCTGGTAGTTAGTACATAATCTTATGTTTGGTTCTGACATATTAAATAGTTTTGAGCCAAAATGACAATAGTATTTTTGACCAATAGTTTTGTAAGATCTAGGAGTTAATAAATTTCCCATTTATACGAATCTTGTATGATATGTTTTGAATGGCTTCATTTAATTTATTATTTTTAATTTTTTTCGAAGTTGTGTTTTGGCGCCAAATTTAAAAGTGGAGGCGCCTAATAGCACGTAATAGATATTTATATAAAATCATCGCCAACTGTCCTGCCTCCCCCCCCCCCCCCGAACATTGCTGCCAGAACTTTGATGACAGCTTAAGCAGCATAACGAAAACCATTTTGTAAGTCCTGTCGCGGTAGCACACACTCTATATTAGACTTTGATGGGGGATTTTATCGAAGCGCCTATTGGCGCGTAATGTTAGGCTTTTTTTGGGAAACTAAATAATAAAATAATATTTTACCATTTTTACGTAGCTTATGTATTACAAGTTAAGATACTATTTTTAATTATTTCCTAATGTCCATGTTGACGCAAAATTTAAAAGTGGTGGCGCTTTGTAGCGCGTAATTGGCGCGTTATTTTAGGCTATTTTGGGTAACTAAATAATAAAATTATATTTTACCATTTTTACGTAGCTTATATGTGTTACAAGATAAGATACTATTTTTAAGTATTTCCTATTTTCCATGTTGGCGCAAAATTTAAAAGTGGTGGCGCCTAATAGCGCATAATTGGCGCGTAATTTTAGGCTTTTTTCTGAAACTAATTATCCATATTGTCATTCTGCGTTAAGTTAGCTCGCCAGGTTTCAAATTTATTTTGAGACCAATGCAGAAAGTTTCGAAATAAAATATCGTTGGCGCGTAATAGCGCGTAATTTTTCTAATATAACAAAGTTAATTACATAGAAATTTGTTACTTTTGTGATTTTTGTTAAACTGGCTAGCCTGGTTTCAAAAATGATTAAACTTATGTTTTTTTGCGATATTATGCAATATGTTTACTTTTTTTCATGAGTTTTGCAACTGAATTAAAAAAAATAAATGTGTTATCAGTCATAAACCCTTATGGCGCAAAATTTGAAACTAGTGGCGCACAATAGCGCGAAATAGGCGCCCAATCATGTGCTATATTTTTTTGCAATTTGTAATTATTGGCGAGCTGGCGTCATCCTAGCCCGCCTAGTTTCAAATCCTATTTCTTGAAATTCCAATCTGGTGCGAAATTTGTAACTTATGGCGCGAAATTGGCGCGTAATTTTGAAATAAGAAATTTTGATATTCGTTTGATTGGCGCGCCAGGTTATTGTAATTCAACCGAATTCAATTTTATTTGATTAAAGGGAATATAACCTCAGGTATTTGGTGTGGAACACCAACGTTTGAAGCTCTGGCCGCTCTTGCCTTTTGGCTTTAAAAATGTTTGGCGCCACTGTACAGGGAAACTTGAAAAATTAAAGGGGTCTTCCATAAAGATTGCTTTGCAGGTTATATTCCCTTTAAGAAAGAAAATACATAATGTTAGATGGCGACTTGTAAGCACTCTTTTTACCTCTCCTAGGAGGGGTTATACAACCACCGTGTCTGTCTGTCTGTGGGTCTGACTGTCAGGCCTGCATTTTCGGGGCAAAGCGTAATCACTGCGTACCCAGTTTCTTAGAATCAGGGAAAATGTTTTTCCAAAAGCGCCCTCTTTATATCATTGGGTGTAGTATAATGTTTTAATCGGCCGGGATTCGAACCAGAGCCCTCTTGAACGACAGGTGAGCGTTCTACCGCAGAACCACGGATACAGTTACGCTTTACTGAAAATTAAAAACTCTTCCGAGGAGAGGTATATTTTGGCTTGCCAACTTGTTAATATATTTAAATGTGTAAAATTAAATAAACAAGAAAGGAAAATTAACTGAAGAAATATTTAAATAAGAGGAAAATAATAATTATTTTTTACATTTGAGCCGTATTCCTTTATAATTACCTTTTTTATTAACTATTTAAATTTTAAACTAGTAGGGGCATTTTTTATACCTGGTTTTAAAGAAATATAGGCATTGGCACAGTGGTAAAAGCATGAGATTAGTCCAGTTTTACACTGCGGAATTTTTAAAATTTGAGAAATGTTAGGTTTGGTAAATTTAAACCCATTTTAAATATCGTTATATAATAAAATTAGACTCGAATATTGAAATTGCTGTTTGAAATTTAGAATATAACTATTTAAGAAAAGGTTTTTGCCTCTTACACCGAATTTATTAAACGCTCATGTACTGTGACACTGTCGAACGCTTTGCGCAAGTCTAAGTATACCCCTAAGCAAAATCGTCTATGTATAAAGTGTCCAGGATTTTTTATAAGTCCTTGCTAGAACATTGTCAGTTCCTCGGTCGGATCTAAATCCAAATTGATAATCTGTTAGTTATTTTTTATAGCGAATGAGTTAAGTCTATCAAAAATGCTTTATTAAAAACTTTGGCAATACACGAAAGTAAAGTAATTGGTCCATAATTTGTAGCCCTGTTATAAGAATCTATTTAGATTGGGAGAATAAAAGTGTTATTTTGCTTTTTTGGGTACTTACATTAACGGATCACTGCTATTTCAAACATCGATTTCTCCTAGTTGGATACCAAAAAAAACGAAACTTTCAATTAAGTATGATCAAAGAACGCTCATTGCTTTTCAAAAACTTAGTAAAAGAACATTACTACTAAAAGTTTCCTAAACAATTTCCAATGTGTTAATTAACCACAGTGGCATATACGTAAATTACGTATCACACACAAAACGAGCTTATACTCAAAGGAATATATCTCTATAGTTTTCATATTTTTGAAAACAAAATTCCTTATTGTTTAGTATAAAATATGCCTAACTAATAATTTTAATTGGTTTAAAAAATTCATACATAAGCATCCCACATGATTTTCAAAGGAATATTTTCCGTTAGAGTTGTTAAGAATACTTTACAAGGTATCCTGGATGAATGCTTAAGGAAAAAGACTCAACTGATATTCTAAATTTATTCTTAAGATTTCAAGAAATATTTTACAAAGTCTTCGATAATTGGTTTTAATAAGAAAACATACTCTAAAACACCCAAAGTATTGTCTATTTGGCTATAGCGCTTGATATTGAATAAAATGTTTGTCAGAATGTTACAGTTTTATAGACTTTGCCATTTAGCTATTGCTTTTCAAGATCCGAATATTTAGATAGATTATAAAACCATGACTCGCTATCTCTTTTAAGATCACTAGGAGCGCCAAATTCGACGATTTTCCCTTGAGAGAGAACCAACACCCTGAAAATAAATTCATATTTTATTCAACTGTAAAATTAATTTCTAAATTTAAATAGTCAGATATTATAGCATTATTACCCTTTAATTTTGTTTTGTAGTTTTGTAATTTTAATAGATATTGGCCTACGATTTACGGAGGGAGTGGCTGAAATTATTTAACTTGGAAATATAATTTCACCTCTATAGCCGCCGGTACCAGTTATTTTGTAAGTTATAATTATTTATTTGGCCTTTAATTAGTGAAAATGAAAATTACTTGAACGTGTTTGGTTTAAACATTATGACGATGTCTTTGGCAGTTCGTGTGATTAATATGCTTGAATGGAAATTTTCCAGGTAATGGAGCCACAGTCTATAAATCTTAATTTAAACTTTAAATAATTATTTATCGAATGCCGGATCGTTTTTCAAATAAATAATTTAAAACAAATTCGAACCTTATAATTTATTTCATTGATTATAAAGATAATTCAACTTAAAAATCACAAATGAAAATTATAAAACTTCTATATAAATAATATCCGAAACACCTCAAAAATGAAATCAGCCCTTTCGGAGTAAATAGATAACGCTAAATTGAAAATCTATCGGTTGCTTGGGATACTCGCAGTTCAAACCATTATATCGTCTTTTGCACTGGGAGGAAACCTCCTGCCTAATAGTTTCATTTAGCAATGTAGTAATTTTGTTTAGTTACTCCAGAAAATTCATTTGAGTTGGCAAATTGTGTAAGTACTAAAAGCGCGTGCCCTCTTAAAAATGCGGCGGAACTGCAGGTTTTGGAAATGCAGTATATCATTACGAAATGGGTTCCTCAAACCGCCGGAGAATCTTCGCCCTGGTATCAGTGTCGCCAGCACCAGAAACATTAGCTAGGACCGTGCTTTGACGGGGTCCACTTGACAACCGGGTGCGTTCTTTATTTAATTTAATTTTTACCTGCTAAAACATAGGAGCAACAAACACAAGAAGAACGCAACTAGCCTTTAAACACGCTAACGAAGGGTTGTGTACGAATTTCATTGGACAAGCGTCACGAGCCTTTACGCTGAACGTTTTATAGGCGGGGGGAAGACAATTTCCGAATTTTCCCCTTCCGACGGCAGCAGGCGCTACAGCGTCTAGCCAATTAAAAATGTACGCAAGAAAATCCACGACTTTTGACGGGTTGCGTTCTCCTTGTGTGGGGTGTTGTGTTTGTTACTCCTAGGTTCCACGAACCAATATCCGCAAATAGTTGCTAGGTGACTTTGTACTAGGGTGGTGACTTGGTTAGTAACCAAGCTGATGATTTTTATTATTTTTAGTTAGGTTGCTAGTTTGGCTTTATTATCATTTCTTCTTATAGGCGGTGAGGGAACTCGTTGTTATGAAACATTTATTTTTCTAATTGTGGAGCCTTGCCCCTTATCCCCGTTCATTCTCAGAAGATGCTGCGAGATCTCTTACGCTGATTCAAGGTGCCGCGCGGCAATATGTCTTAGAAATCTTTGAGATTGTATTTCTTGAAAAAAGTGTGTCTTTGTTTTAAGGATATTCTAAAAACATATTAATAAGTCAATTGCGTGTATTTTTACCTGTCATAGTCCATGATAGTGTTTATTCTATGCGCAATGGTGATAATTGTGCAAGATTGAAATTGGTCCCGAATTGTGGCTTGAATGAGATCATCCGTTTCCATGTCCACAGAAGCCGTCGCTTCGTCCATCACCAAAATCTTCGTCTTCCTGATAAGCGCTCTTGCCAAACAGACCAGTTGACGCTGGCCAACGCTAAACAAAAAAATAAAGCTATCCTTATTAATAATTACTATTTCGTTGTTCCCAATATAGCTATAACAATCAATCATTTAAGTAATTTTTATTTAATGGCGTTATGCACCACGTGACAAACGATTTCATTAAGAAAGAGACAGAAGAGTTTATCATGACGTTTATAATAGAAAACTGTCTATCATCATGGACTATAGACCACATTCGGCAAAGCCACACCAACTTAGCCTCTAGAACCAAATTATACTTCTCTAATTTTCTGAAAAGTAGGATAAAATAAATTGATTTGAAGAATTTACAAGGAGCCTTCGGTTTCATATCGTTTTTCTACTACGTAGGCTTGTGTATGTCAATTACTACTGCGTAGGACTTTTTCCTGGGTGTTAAATCAACCCGCTTTTAATCCCAGATGTAAGGAAATGTATTACAGACAATTAGCCAATGATACGCTTCACATTTTCTGACGTCATGGGTGCCGAGAAGAATTTTAGAAGTCTGGAAATTCGCCGAAAAACTCGATTTCCACCATTTCGACTTCTTTTTATAATAATTCAAAGACCACTTAACCAATTTTGATGAAATTTTCTGTACTTGCTATAAAATGTTTGCTATTTCTAATGAATCATTAAATAGCCATAGCTAAAATTTCGTGCAACCAACACTTTAATATTAAGTTCGAAAACACCAACTTTGTATATTATGTACATTGTGGTTTCCAGGACGAAACAAAGCATTAAAAGAACTAAATTTAATTAAACAAACGAAAAGTAGGTGAAACTATAAAGCTATTTTAGTCTTGCCCAAACTTTAAAAATGGAAAAGAAAAACCACGCGTGATCGCTACTCTACGCACATTTTTGCACGAGTCGTTCAACGAACGAAAAATGACGAAACTAACATAATCACCGTATTTTACAGAAATGGCTATTCACTACGACGCGACGTCAATCAATTACAATGTAGTCACGTGAGTCCCATTTTTTCATTCCCCATCGACTTTATACTTTCGCCTATTGTTCAGGTAAAGAAAATTAGTTTTATAAGACAAAACATCAAGTGAGCTTCAGTTAGTACGCTTAGGTCTGCTACTAAAGTTCATATAATCGCCTGGATTGAACGTGGCTGCCTTGAAGGATTTTAACGCGTAAAAAGATAACTATCAAATAGTATGCGGCTAAAGATAAAAATATTATATTGCCACGCGGAATATTAGCAAATAAATCTGGTCGAAAAGATTTGTGGTAAGAACTGGTGAAATTTCGCTGAATGAGTTCTAACGCCGTGGTATCCAATTTTTTTTAAAGGATTTCAAAACTGCAGACCCGTATCAAAATCGTTATTCACACAGTTTGAAAATTCTAATAAACTCTGACCTTAAATTCTGTCCACCTTCCATCATTTCGTGACTTAGCCCATTTTTGTACGTCTTCACGAGAGATTTTAAATGAGCTAATTCTAGAGCTGTCCAGAGTTCGTCGTCACTGTTTAAGTTGAAAGGGTCCAAGTTGAATCTCAGGGTTCCGGAGTAGAGAACCGGATCCTGCGGAATGATGGTGATTCTGGATCGCAGATCGTGTAGACCCAGTTGGCTGATGTCTTGTCCGTCGATAATGATTTCTCCGTTTGCCGGCTCAATCATCCGAAACAGAGCCAATGCCAAAGAAGATTTTCCAGCGCCTGTTCTTCCTACTACACCAACCTATTTAAATATATAGAAATTACTTTGACTATCTTGAAAATGCTCACAATCTTTGTAATTTTTATAACAAAGGCCACAACAAAGTAAAACCAAAATTTGAAATTATATAGCAAAATCAACCATTTATATTTCATTATAATTTTGGGTTATATATTATTTTATTTTTTTAAATATAATAAGCAACTACTGAAAAAAATAAATTATGTTTTTAGAAGGTTAACAGAAAATGTGAAGCGTTTGTTTCCACAAAAATTAACTTCAACATTTCCGGCTTTCAGTGATTCTGTAGACCATGAATCTTAATTCTTAATAATATTTTTAAAACTATCTAATTTCTTACTTTTTCCATTGGATTTACAACGAAAGATATGTTATTTAAAACCAGGTCCAATCCTTCGCGGTAGCGAGTTGAATAATTCCGAAATATTATTTGACCTTTCTCAGGCCATTGCTTCGGTAGACGCGCTCGTGGTTTATTCAAATCTGCCTGTGTGGGAGAAAAACGTTCATGAAATGATACAGGCATTAATACACTTTGTGCCACTTGTCAGGGGCGGATTAACCCTTTCGGCGCCTTTAGGCACATAAACATTTGGCGCCCCTTGGCATTGGTCAGCTAAGGTGGGGCGTATCGGTTTATAATAAATAAATAAATAAATATATTTTAGTTTCCCAAAACCTTTTCAGCGTTATTTTGAGTAGGGGCAAGCCAAGTACATGGACCGTGGGGCTTTATCAGAGTTTTGGCGCCCCTAGAAAAATGGCGCCCTAGGCACGTGCCTACTTTGCCTAATGGTTAATACGCCCCTGCCACTTGTGCACTATAGACTAATTCTTTGTTGAGTACTAAACTTATTGTTTCCTAACATACACATTTTTCCTTCAAAATCACGCCCATTTTAAACATCAGTGATGAATCTTTGAAATTTGCAATTTATTTTATTTACAAGTACAACATTTTTTCTAGACCTTTCAATAGGCCTTTCTATAAAGTAACATTGGCCTTCTTGTTTAGATGTATTGGGCGCATCACTCGTGACGTAGAAGTGACGTTTCACTAGCCGCCCTTTTTATAAAGATCTAACCACCTAGACTGAATTGAACTTCTACGTATCTCGTGACGAAAGCGATACATTAAAACAAGTTCGGCAAGCGTAATGACTTTATAGAAAGGCCTATAGTTCTTAATAGAGCTAACCATTCAAGTTAAACCAATTCGAAATAGAATACCTTTAAAAACTTTCGCATTAAATATAAAAAATAAGTGTTTATTGGTTAATTATTTAGTTCACTGTTCAAGAGTTCGATTACATTATCTAAAGATTAAAAAATTTTTACCTTTTTTAAAATAATAATTAATTAGGCAGCATTGCCCCTAATCTGGATAAAAGTCGATTAATTTATTGAAGACGATGACCACCTTTTTACAATTTAAATTAATATAGAGGAAAATTTCGAGAAAAAAATTTATCTAGTCTGTATTAATTTTATGGAATGAAAATAAATGATAAAGAGACCGCAATTGCTATTTTAAATAAGTGGGCTAATTTTGTAAAATAACAATTACCTTCGTTACAAACCCTAGTCTGAATTTAGCATCATTTCAGACTAGTGTTGTTAATTTTCCGGAAAAATAAAATGCGGAAAAATTTCCAGAAAATTTTCCGTAAATCGGAAAAATAAAACAATTGAATCATAAATTACTTTTAAATGTTTTTATCTTTTTATCGATATAAAATGTCTAATATCAGTAAACATACTTTAAAACATTCATATTGTTACATTGTAAATCACTTTAAACTAGTCTAGATGTTTAGTTTAACTTTCAGATTCGAAAAAATGATGCGAAAATGCTGCTTTATTTAAATTTGCAAACAATAAATTAGACTTTTATCATGGAATTAAACCTTTTTTTAAATTTTTTCGGAAAAATACGGAAAATTTTCCGGGAAATTTTCTAACTTAGAACACTATTAAAGACCCTAGTCCTTATTCGGTGTTATTACCATTTCGTTTCATTATCTAGCACCATTACGAGCACTAGACTAGAAGTCTCGGGCTCTAGACAAATGCGCATAATTTTGTTAGGGTCCCTGAATACAAATGAGCCTAGCAAAGGGCCATTCAAATTACATAGCATCGTTCCGGGCCCTAGACATCATCTAATTTGTTGCGGAGCTAAAATCCTCTCAAGTGCTCTAGACAATATTAAACTCATGAAGTCTAGTTTGTTAATCAAATATTTTGGGGCCTATAAAATTGCGAATCGTTCAATTTTTTTAAAGTACGGGCACCAATAAAGTTTTGCCTTGAAGCAAATCTCTTTTTGGAGAGTGACTTAATTTTTAATAAATAAAACTGAATGTTTTAATGAAACATAACCTCCTAGTTTTAAATGTTAAACTTTTTAAAAAAACATTAGGCTCCTGCTCCTTTAAATGATTAACTTCGGCTCTCTTAACTATTATACCATTTTTCACATTTGAAAATATTTTAGCCGCGTAGCTTAATTTACAGCTGATTCAGAACATACTTTATTTTCAAATATTTTTTACAGTTCTGGATTTTTTATGAACATTTTTGAAGTTTAAATAATCGTGCTAAATTTGTAAATTGAAATATACACAAAATATGTAAACTGCAGTACAATAATAACATAGCAACAAATTAACTTTAAATAATTCACTCACATAGATATTCATAGAGTATTCGTTTTAGTAAAGGGGCACAAAATATCTTAATAACCTTGGATTATAGTTTAAAAAAAACTAAAATTGTGCGGATATAAATTTTACTCACTTCAGGATTTAATTTGAAATATTCAAAAATCCTTTCCAGACTCACAAAAGAAGCCTCAACTTGTGTCCCGTAAAGTAATATGCGCCACACCAAAGGTGCAATCTGCAAAAGTTGGAAAATTGAACAATGAACGATTACAAAAAATAGCATTTTGAGAGCTTAACATTATTAGTTATTGAGAACTTAAATTACAGGATGATCGAAATAAATTCGCGAAAAACGAACAATGAGGTAGATAAGAAATAAAATTAAAATTGTGATATTTACTTATATTCTTGATATTTAAATATATTCGTGATATTTAATTATAATCGTTTTATCTAATTATAATCGTGTTATTTAATTAAAATCGTGTTATTTTCTAATAATCGTGTTATTGAAATACAATCTTTATATTATTTTTAATCGTGTTATTTGATTATAATCGTGTTATTTAAATATTATCGTGTTATTTAAATATAATCGTGTAATTTAATTATAATCGTGATATTTAATTATATTCTTGATATTTAATTAAAATCATGTTATTTAATTATAATCATGTTATTTAATTATAATCATGTTATTTAATTATAATCTTTATATTATTTTTAATCGTGTTATTTAAATATAATCGTGTTATTTAATTATAATCGTGTTATTTAATTATAATCGTGTTATTTAATTATAATCGTGTTATTTGATTATAATCGTGTTATCACTTTAGTACTCCAAGCCTAGTGTAAAAGTTAGTTCTAGTAATTATTTAGAAAAAACACAACGATTTCCCTTAAAGAGGTGCGTAACAAGTTTCGGCGATGGTGATTACGCCGCCGTTCTCAAACGCGTATAACAAATCGAATGACATCGAGCACTCGCTCTTCGCTCGTCGTGAACCATCAAAAACCACAACCATAACAAACCAGATTGGGGGGTGGGGGGGAACCAAAAAAAATTAATTATAATCGTAAGATTTTATTGTGATCGTGCAATCTAAGTATTATCATAATATTTTATTAAAATAGTGATATTTATTTTCAATTGTGATACTTAGCTTTAATTATGATATTTAATAAAAACGTAATATTTAATTATAATCGGTATATTTAATAAAAACGTAATATTTAATTATAATCGGTATATTTAATAAAAACGTAATATTTAATTATAATCGGTATATTTAATAAAAACGTTATATTTCATTATAATCGGTATATTTAATAAAAACGTAATATTTCATTATAATCGTGATCTTTCATTATAATCGTGATCTTTCATTATAATCGTGATCTTTCATTATAATCGTGATCTTTCATTATAATCGTGATCTTTCATTATAATCGTGATCTTTCATTATAATCGTGATCTTTCATTATAATCGTGATCTTTCATTATAATCGTGATCTTTCATTATAATCGTGATCTTTCATTATAATCGTGATCTTTCATTATAATCGTGATCTTTCATTATAATCGTGATCTTTCATTATAATCGTGATCTTTCATTATAATCGTGATCTTTCATTATAATCGTGATCTTTCATTATAATCGTGATCTTTCATTATAATCGTGATCTTTCATTATAATCGTGATCTTTCATTATAATCGTGATCTTTCATTATAATCGTGATCTTTCATTATAATCGTGATCTTTCATTATAATCGTGATCTTTCATTATAATCGTGATCTTTCATTATAATCGTGATCTTTCATTATAATCGTGATCTTTCATTATAATCGTGATCTTTCATTATAATCGTGATCTTTCATTATAATCGTGATCTTTCATTATAATCGTGATCTTTCATTATAATCGTGATCTTTCATTATAATCGTGATCTTTCATTATAATCGTGATCTTTCATTATAATCGTGATCTTTCATTATAATCGTGATCTTTCATTATAATCGTGATCTTTCATTATAATCTTGATCTTTCATTATAATCTTGATCTTTCATTATAATCGTGATCTTTCATTATAATCGTGATCTTTCATTATAATCGTTAAATATATTATTATTATGGCAAGTATAAATCTATTTCAGAACTGGCTACTAAACATGTGTCAATCGGCTACAAAACCCAATGTGATAAAATTTTCTGAATTTTATTGAGCGGAGCGAACGAGCGAAGAGAGTGAGTGGAGCTCTCACTGTGGTGACTTCAATGGGAAAGTTGGCTGTGTGTGTGTGTGTGTGTGTGTGTGTGTGTGTGTGTGTGTGTATGTGTGTGGGTATGTGTGTGTGTCGCACTTGGGGGAGAAGAGAAAGTGACTCTGAACGAGACGGAGAAGAGAGAGGGAAATTCGCGGTAATGTCCGGAAGAGAGGGAGACCTTCGCCGCGAGAGACAAGAAAAGAGAGGGGGGGACAAGGCATTGCCGTTCAGGATATAATTTAAGCGAAAAATAAAGAGTTGACTTATTATATAAGTTATAAAAAAGATTGGACTAATAAATTATTATTTAGGAGAGGGAGACCTTCGCCGCGAGAGAGGGGGGGACAAGAAAAGAGAGGGGGAGCGAAAAATAAAGAGTGGACTTATTATAAATTATAAAAAACATTGGACTAATAAACTGCTTGTTTTTAAGTTGGTTCAAAAATACGACATTACTAAAGTTTTACAACTCTTCGACAACTCCGTAATTCACGATTATCGTAGCGCCCACGCTCCGCTCAAGTCTTTGTCGAGAATGCCGGCTCCGGGTTTTGAGACGCCCTAGTATTAACAAGTCAGCTCAGCCATTATATTAGTTCCACATGGGCCAAATGTATGGTTTCCAAGAAATCAATTTTCCAAATTAAAGGAGCACCGAGTGCCCCAATGAGTATCGCGATCGAGATAAAAGTTAATCATCCATAAATGGACGTATCATTTATATTTGTAAACTCAGCGGCTGCCGAGAAATCAATGCCCGTGAGTTACGGGACCCCGAGGGTCCAAACGGTTAACACGCCTCTTAAGCCGCGTTCCCACTTACCCCTTAAATCGCTTCGTTTAGATAACTAGTGAGAAATCGCCTCGTGTTGGTTCGGGAAGCAACTTGTCCAAGTCCGCTCGCTTAGAATCGCTTTCAAAACGACGAGGCGGGGAAGTCAAATTGCTCGTATTTTCCAAAATAATGGGGATTAAATTCTAAATAATGTCTAATAATATTACTGTATGTATAGTAAACATGATTAACTAATTGTTTTGGGATACATTTTAGTATTTTCAAAATTCTAGTCATCATTTGAAATGGCGTTAAGCCTTGGTTATAAGCGAACAGGGCTGAATAGATTTCGCACGTGTGAACCAAGAATTATCGTCGGCGGTCAAAACTGTCATACAAACCGATATAAACTGGGTTTTAGGCTCTAGTGTGAACGTAGCTTTAGAGGTTTTTTTCCCTATTCATAGACGTATCGTTCATATTTGTCCCCTCAATGGTCGCTGAGAAATCAAGGGCCAAAAATTAAAGGCCCCAATGGCTATAGTAATAACGTAGTTTTTAAATTTAAATGATTAATACCCAAACTGAATGATTTTTACATATCTGGTTTAGAAATACAATAGGGAAACGCGTTAATTGTCATTTAATTTATAAATTAGATGACCGGGGCTTAGGGTGGTGCTTTGGGTATAAGCCTAGCTGATTATTACTTTTATTATATACTTACTCGCAAAATATAAAATACTTTAAATGCCGTTTGTGGAATTTCCAAGCTCATTGCGCAACCTCGAAATTTTATTCAATTTACCCCAAAATTCTTAAGAACCAGATTTTCATACTTTGAAACACACGGCATGGCATCAACATTTAAGAAATAATTTAATAAGGACCACCTTAATAATTATAGTCTAAATTTTTTTAACATATTGATTTACTTTTCATTTCAGCCCATAAAATAATAAAACAAATTATCTCTAAATCAAATATCGGGCTTTTTCGGGTAACCGCAGTACCCACTGAACCCAAGGTACAAATTTCTATAAGAAACCCCAAAAACCAAACCAAAAGAAAATTACTACCCTCATTACTCCTTGCTGTTACTTAATAAAAACACCTGTTGTACTTCTGCCGAACAATGCGTGTAGCGTCACAACATAAAAGCGATTACTTGGGGAAGACTGGTTCATTTCATTCAGAAAAATTAAGACTAGTCAGAAAAATTAAGACTAGTCAGAAAAATTAAGACTAGTCAGAAAAATTAAGACTAGTCAGAAAAATTAAGACTAGTCAGAAAAATTAAGACTAGTCAGAAAAATTAAGA
The DNA here is from genome assembly GCF_980474605.1 of Leiobunum rupestre. Taxonomy (NCBI): domain Eukaryota; kingdom Metazoa; phylum Arthropoda; class Arachnida; order Opiliones; family Sclerosomatidae; genus Leiobunum; species Leiobunum rupestre. Next base: position 36,244,388 of record NC_143393.1, on the reverse strand, counting down.
CTAGTCAGAAAAATTAAGACTAGTCAGAAAAATTAAGACTAGTCAGAAAAATTAAGACTAGTCAGAAAAATGTATATAAAGTTCAGACATTCTGTCCTATTTAACATACAAAAAAATTTGAAAAATATTGCTTGGATTAATATTCATTTTTTCTTATTTCTTAATTTACTATTTTTATTTCTCAAGTTTTGATCATATTTGTAATTGGTACGTCTGAACTAAAGATTTTCCTGCGTAGGTGTAATAGATTCCACAAAAAAATATTATTACTATTGTAATATCGAGTGATGTTAACGGTAATAGTTAGTGTAGGGAGCTGTTGGCTCGCGTGGCTTGCAGGGCTTGCCACCACCCTCCTACGCATTTTAACCCGGCCACCTGAATTAAAGGCCTTAAAAGTCGCTCGATGACTTAGGCCTAGGGTGGTGCCTTGGGTATTAGCCTAGCTGATTATTATTATTATTATTATGATTATTAAATGTATTTCATGTACTTAGACATTTTCTTTGTGGTTTTGTTCATAAATGTATTCGATACTTTACCATTCACTTAGTGAAATAAATTTTCTGAAGGCGCCTAGTGAAAAAGTAACTAGAATCATTTTACTGAGGTGATAATTAAATAACACAAACCGTGTTCAAGTTGTTGAGAATATATCCAACAATTCCAGGTGAGAGGAAATCTTTGGACAGTATTGCCCATAGATAAGCGATGAGTAACAGCACACTTAGCAACAAATTTACCCGGAAGGACATCCATCTGAAAATAAAGTTATATAGTTTCGAAATCGTTATTAAACAGATTAATCATTATCTCTAAAACGTGTAGACGAAGATTTATGGTGTACGATCTACTCCCCCACAAGAGGGGTGGCTTTCGTATAAACTATTCTGGTCCTATTAATTCGTTTGGTTTGAAAGATGAATAATTTATAAAAGCGATTTTGCAAAATATAGGCCAAACGTAAGGATAAACTAACCTTTTTTAGAGAAAATAACTTTATACTCAACTAATTTAATTGTAAATATGGATAGTCCAGATTTTGCAATCATTAGAAATTAACGGATTTTAATACGAAATATCTTTGCAGGGAAAAAACTAGTGATACAATATTATTAAAGCGAGGAAAAAAATATTTAAAGATCACTAGTACGTCCACGAAATACATGCACCGCCTGGAAAATATGGAAATCAGTATTTTTAAATGTACCGGATTTCAAAAACTATGACATATAACTAATATCAACCTGGATATATTGTGTTGAAAACAATTTCCTTTTTGTGTTTCCTGGTTGAGTGAGTGTAGAGATTAATATCACAATTATCATGACCGTTACAACAGAAATTGTAACGCAAGAACTTTAAGGGGGAAGAATACAGTAAAAGCCTCTTTTTCGTTCAAACTGAACGTTTCCGTTTTAACAATTACATTATTGAATTATATTTTTCTTATTAGGCTGAACCTTCCTCTAGTGCTTAGAATAATTTTAATATTTCTAATATTAATAGTTAACGAGATATAAGGTCCTAACTAAAGGGTAGTTTCGGTGCTTGCGCAACTTGTTTAGCTCCGGGGATCCGAATTAAAACGAAATAACTTAATTACTTTTAAATTTAAAATTGTAAAAAATATTTTAGGCACTAAACAAGAGGCTGTTCTACACTTAAATATTAATTTTATAAGTGAAAATACAAAATTAAAAGAGTTCAGCTTGAAATAGCGCGAAAATAGACAATGGCCAGTATAGTCTTCCCCTTAAACGAGGAAGAGCGACTTCACTGGCCACTACACAAAACACGAAATTAATTTCAATAATATACTTTACTCTACTGTTGTTTGAATTCAAGTGCCAAAAAAAGAATATTAAAATTGTTCAACACACCAAGAACATAAATAAGAAAAATTGTTAAGAGGCCAAGTTAAATATAATTGATATAAGTAAAATAAATAAAACATATTGTAAACTACACGCGATAACACTTTGTTTAATTGAAATATATGAAAGTTTCTAACCTCACACTCATTGTCCATAAATAATATTTCGCTTCGTTATCCTCAATGAGTGAAAATGCTTTCTCGGTGAATATGTCTGTAGCTTTCAGAGATCTAATGACGCTGGCACCGGCCAAAGTATCAGAAAAATGAGTGAACAGAGGAGAATTTGAGTTGACGTAATGGTTCTTGAACTGTCGATGAGATTTCGAGTAATACACCTGAAAGCATTTAGTTTCGTCGAAATTAAGTATTACCATAAAATATATTTTAAAATAAAAATGCTATGACCAGTTTCAGATGAAACACAAATAATTTGCATCAGCAATATGCGTTTTCATATTCGCTAGGCTTATACGGAAGGCACCACCCTAGACCCAAGTCATCTAGCGACTTTTAATGCCTTTATCCCAGGGGCCCGGGAGGGTGGGGGAAACACCCAAAGGTTCTTACGCGCAGCTTAGCCGTGTGTAATGTTTTTTATCCTTTTGCTTTTTGAAATGTATAGACGATAGAACTTTTATCCCAAATATAATTTTGTTGAATTAAATTCTTTATACGTCATAATATACATCAAAAATATCATCTAGAGTAGCATCAAACTAGACATTATTGATTTAGGCTTTGAATAGTTAAACTTGAATAAAATTTTATTCTCGAAGACCTATTGGTCCGAGTATTCCGTAAGTTTTATCATTAATTTAAATCGGTTATGGATTAGCTTTTTCCCTCTTTTTATATATGAACTTTTCTACTTTCTTGCGAATTTTAACATAGAAGGGATTGATTTCATTTACCTGCACCTGAGAACAAAAATCAAGTAATTTGATTTTTTTTGGTGGCTTAAAAAATATAATTAAATTGACAGGAAGAATTCTGATATCAGTGGTGGAAATCTATCACAAATATTCGGAAATATATCAATTTTCTATCAAGCAAGTGTCAAACTATCCCAGGAGTAAAAACGCGAACAAGTAAAGAGACCAATAAGTAGGGGAGAAAACTAAGCTTTAATTGGGGGAAAATATGCGGTACTTCGGCCGATAGGCCTTCAAGGCGAAAAAACTATCCCATACTCAGATCTTTTAAAAATTGAAAACAACATTTCACAATATAACCGCAAAATTGTTATATGGTTTTAATTCATCGACGGTATCGAAAAAGTGTTTCTATAATATAACACAATCCAAAATGAGAAGTATAAAATGTTCTTATTCGCGTCCCGCCAGTTATTTAAGCGCTTTACTCGCGTGCTCTCTACCTTCAAACACTACAGCTTAGCAAGGACAGTAGATACAGGGACGAGAAAGCAGGGGGGAAAAATTTGATTTTAAACGTCTTCATATTCACGGGTAGTTAGATGTAAACAAACCGCGGCCATTGTTAAGACTTGGTTCACCATGGACAGTATTATTGTAGTTAGTTTTTACCATTTTGGTGTTAAATTAAAAATAAAACTACGAGCGTAAATAAAAAATGCCCATTTGTTTTGAACACTTAAGCCTCGTCAAGCCCCGCTAAAATTAGGTGACCGCCATTTTTTTGTTTACAACTAACTCTCCTTGCGTTTAGGTCGTTTTAGGTGATATATTCCAACAGAGGCCACCAATACACTTTCTCGTCCCTGTATCTACTGTCCTTGAGCTAAGTGACGTTAAAACAACATTGTCACATGACCTCAGGTATAGTATAAAAACACCTTTTGTAAAAAATTAGTTTCGTTTAACAGCAGGGGCAGCTCGAGTTCTGATAAGACTTTTCCTTGGTTTGGACTTTACTCAAATATTATTTTGTCCTCGACCACTTCTAAAATTTAACTTCGTCCGCAGTTCCTTGAAGAATTTCTGGCTAAACGCTATACTGATCAAATTGATTCTTTTGTTTTGAAGCTGTAGGATTAATGACTTATGAAGAGATTCCAAAAACGAAATAGACTCGATTCTCGCTCTAAATCTTTTCAGAGGAGGCTGATAAAGCCAGTTTATTTTACACATATATCTCATAAGACAATTTTAACCTTAGTTTACTTTGATAGGCCTTGTTTAAAAAGTATAATACTAAAAAATATATACCAAATATACTAATGTATAGAAAAAAATGTAACAATACAGTTATTTGACCAATCCATCAGTTTAAATAATTGTCAACCATAATATCAATCGTATAGAAGTGTTCATTAAAAATCCCACGAAAAAACAATTTTAATCCCAAATTAAATGTAAATATTAAAATAGCCAAATTAAAAAAAAAACATTTTTTTTCCTCTTTAACTCTCAAACGGCAAAATAATCTAACCTACCAAAGAAATATTTTCATTTATTTTCCAATTTATTTTTTTCAACTTTTTCCGTTGAAGTCGCTGATTTCCCATGTTAAATCACAAGTTTGTAAGTTTAAAAAATATGGTCCGTTTCACTGGCAAACTATAGCCCATTTGAAAGCTATCATATCGGCATTTGTAATTATATTACATATAGCTACTAAATATCCTCGAGTTTTTATCAAATCGGTTAGAAACACTTAAGCTCGTCATATTGTTCGCGTTTGGCATTTAACATTTAATTGTACTTTGTTAGTACTAAGAAGTAACATTGATGTTGAGTTTACGTAAATTCTTTACACAAAATCAACTATTATTAAAATAAATCCTTTATTTTAGTAAACGCAATCTGATTAAAATCAAAGAACTGGTTTTAAATATTAACTATTATGCATCGAAACAATTTTTCTTGTAATCTTCATTTACTTTTTAATAATAATAATAATAATAATAATCAGCTTGGCTAATACCCAAGGCACCACCTTAGGCCTAAGTCATCAAGTGACTTTTGAAGCCTTTAATTCAGGTGGCCGGGTTACACTGCGTAGGAGGGTGGTGGCAAGCCCTGCATGCCACGTGATCGAGCCAACAGCTCCCTACACTAACTATTACCGTTAACCTCAACAAGTTTTTGTGGAAGGGGAAACCGAAGAGCTCGGGGGAAAACCCCTTAAACCAGTGGGGGAGATAACTTGCAAACTCAACGCAGAAGGAGTTGTTCCGAGTTTTCACCCAGTGCCACAAGCTGGGATCGAACCCGGCTCCTCTTGCTGCGAGGCGAAAGTGCTAACCACAAATGTTTTGTATTAATTAGAATTAAATGGGTTCTTACTTTAATAAATATGAAAGGCACCAGGAAACACACAATCGCCAACGCAAAGAATGGAATTTCCACCATTACAGCTATTAATAAAGATACCGTCTGAAATACATATCCGATACTCATTAACAAACCAAAGTTTATTCCTTGATCGGCTTCCTGGATGTCAGATGTAAAGCGATTGAGGATACGTCCAACTGGAGTGGTGTCGAAGAAGGCTAACGGTGATCGAAGAACTGACTCTAGTAGTTTTCGATTAATTTTAACCGCGGCGTTTAACATTAAAATAAATAAAAATATTCCTGATATTAAGGAAATGCTAAAGTGGGCCAGATTAATTGTTCCAAATATTGAGAGTCGCTGAATTTTGGACATAGTGGCATTGCTCTGATCCACATATGAAGACTTAGTATCTGCAGTCCAAAGCACCAACCAATAATTGGAATACACAGATAAAGCGTAAGCGCAAGAAAATCCAATTAAAATGGCCAAACAGCTCTTTAAACCAATTAGGTTGAAATATTGACATGCCACCGAAAAAACTCCCTGAAATACAAAAGGAAAAAATAGTTTATACCTGAAAACGTTGAGATAAATTCTATTTTTTAGTTTTTTTTAAACTTAGGACACATTTGACATCTGTAAGATGAAAAGAAAAACCACTGTTGCACAGTTGAAAAATAAATTAACAACGCTACGTACGTTCTCACAGATCACACGTTTGAGTTGCGACGTTAAAAGACTTGTTAATAACGATTTAACTTTGCAACGGTGGTCATACTTTCATTTTATTTATGTATATGCAAAAACTTCGTCAAAATTCTATTCATGGAGATATTAAATTTTATAATAATGTAATATATTTTTAATTGTTGTTAAACATTAATTTTAATAAAAAATGTGTGTATAGGAAAGGTTGAAATATGCTACGAAATAACTTTTAACTGTAAGATATTCAATTAAAAATGAATGAAATTTTGAAAAATCCACTTAGTTTTTGTTGCCGCTGCCACCAGAACATATCGTGAGTTTTGTCGCAATTTCACTACGTTAGATTGGTTTCCAAACATCAATAGTTTTAGGTAAAACAAATGTGCATGATACGCTAGTTTCAACGCGTTATTCTCAACCCCAAAATCAATAATATATATCCTCGCGCAAGGTCGCCAAATCTTATGAAGTATACGATACATTTTTCTATGGAAATCGATGATCGTTTCATTGAAAGTTTACTTAATATCAATACTTGATCATTCAAAACATAATTTTTAATTGAAATGGAGTGACATTTCTAATTATAGACTTAGAGGTACCACCAGTAACATTTCAAGCCCATTGTTTGATACTGTGTTTCTAAATATTGCATAAGCCAAAAAAGTTTGTAGGAATTCCGTGAGCTCCATTATCACGCTCGCTAGCAGCATTAAAAAAACGTTCACATCTTTTGTTGCTACTTACGAGGATGGAAATATTCTTTCCAACTAGAAGTGTAGCAATTAATTTCGAATTTAGCGTGAATGCAGAGATTATTCTAAAAATATTGGTTTACATCCAATCGACAAAGAAAATAAAAACTTGGGCAACAAAAACGGAATATTAGTATTTTTACCGAGTTAACTAATCGTAGAGATAATAACTAAAATCTCGTCCAACCTAAATAAAAATTATATTTCTTTCTAAATTTCTCTGAGTAAGACATAGTCTTAAGAAGACACAGATATAGAAACTCGATCAATTATTAATTTGTCCACCTAAGTTCCGAAGTTGTACCTTAAATCAAAGGTAATTTGGACATCATACCCTCAATTCGAAATTACTGCCCTGAGTGAAGTCAACAGCATTTACCCATATCCGGTCGGAATTCCAAAAACTTTAGCTCCATAGTTACCATTGTAACTAACTTCTGAAAGCTTTAGAGACGAGTCGGGCCCCCGATTGAATCGGGCTTTTTATGCCCAGCCCGGGTCGGGCAGAAATAAATTTTAATTTTTACGCGTCGGGTCGGGCAAATTTAATTTTTGAAAATTTCGGGTCGGGTCGGGCCGGTTTTTTTTTTATTTTAAAATTAAATGGACCGGATCGGGCCGGGCCAATTTTCCAAAGGTCCGGTTTTTAATAAAAGGCCCGGCCCGGCCCGACCCGACCCGACCCTTACCCGCGACTGCCTACTGCGTAGGGCTTGTGAAATGATTCGGCCCTTCGGGTGTTGTACGAAGTGGGATAGAGGAAGAGAGAGGGTGCGGGTGAGAGATAGACGTAGTGACGTAATGAGTACTGCAAGCAGCACGACTAGCGTCTATTGAATATCATTTCCAGGTCGTCTCAGTCGTCCGATTCGCCTAAGCTTCTTTTACGTTTAGTTTTGGTTTTACTTTCCATTTCACGGCGTTAAAATTGCGAATTTACAAGTCACGTGTCTCGGCGTACTTTGAAAAAATATAGCTAGAAGAATTCTAGGTATTCCCGCGTCACAAACGAGTGACGAACGTGTATTTTCCAGCACGGGATGAACAAATTTCAACTCTTTCGCAACTAACTTTTCTTCACAAAATTTTTTTAAATAAATAAATGCTTCTTGTTATATTTTATAATGCATATCTACATCTACACTATATAATAAAATAAAAAAAGCTTCATGCTATGGGTTGCGGCGGTTCTTCGGGTTTTCGGGAATTATCTGGTTTTCGGGTCTTGTCGGGTTTCCGGGCCGGGCAAAATCGATTTTTTAATTTATCGGGTCGGGTCGGCCAAAAATTATTTTCAATTTTTATGGGTCGGGTCGGGTCGGGCTAAATTTAATTTAAAAAATTTCGGGTCGGGTCGGCAAAATTTTATTTTAATTATTTCGGGTCGAGTCGGATCGGGCAAAATTTATGTTTACGTTTTTCGGGTAGGGTCGGGTCAGGCCGAAAAAAAAGTGGGCCCGACTCGTCTTTAAAAGCTTACTTTAGCAACCGATCGAGCCCGGGTTTCCGGAGGTCCATGCCGGAAGTGGATAATCGCTTTGTAGCAAACCAGTTCTTTAATCTTACAGAAAGGAAAGATTGACGAATTGATCTGCACAATAAGAAGACTATCAAGTTTGTTGTTTTTAAACGATTGGATCCCAGCAAAAATGTCTACAAACTTAACCAATTGGTTCGTCTCAAATATGCGATGGAAGTAAAAAATGTCTAAGAAATAAATGATGGGTGAATAATGTTTCAAATATACTTACCCTACTTTGAATAATTTTTTCCTCTGAAATTATCTTTTTTCCAACCATTTCATTTTCTTTTCCTAATGTTTCTTCCCTGAATTTGCAAATAAATTTTATTTTTTAAAATCGGGTAAGAATAAAATAAATATAAAGCATTTAAAATTATATGTCAGAGTGGACATCAGCTTGTTGGGGTCTACGGATTAATGTCCTCGAACGAGTGTTCGGTCCTAGCGAGCGCAGTGAAAGGTCACCTTCCGGTGGTGAATTACCAAAGCAAAATCACCTGGTGGTGCTGGGTGATGAACTGTCAAGGTTGCATTACCGGAAGCGAACGAGTGGCCGGTCACAGCCAGTGCAGTGGAAGGCCACCACCCAGTGGTGAACTACCAAGTCTACACCACCCGGTGGTGAACTACCAACTCATAATTACCTGGTGGTGAAAAAAGTAAAAATCTTCTTATTCACTACCATTAAGCGCTTAAACGATGGTAAAGCGCTTAAACGAGGGTAAAGCGCTTAAACGATGGTAAAGCGCATAAACGAGGTTAAACACTGTACTCGAGTTTTTCTTTGCTATAGCGTAGTGTATCATACCCATTGCTATAGGGTCTTCGCGTTTCTTGGTCATCTTAGCTTTGTTCTCTGTTTCTAACAACAAAGAAGCAAATAATTCCTTGACAAATGTAGCGGAACTCTTCTTTAAAGGGAGTGGAAAACGGTGAAGATCACCGTAGATTTTAACTACAGAATAGAACATTGGAATTACCTTTTAGAAATATACTTCGTTATGACTGCTATCGATTTCTCTTTCTGAACCATCCCTTTGTTTTTAATTCCTTCTTTGTTTAACTCGTTCAATTCGTGTCTTTGTACTTCCTGGTCATTTAAGAGATCTTTGAACGGACCCTCTTTCTCTAGCAACTCTTCGTATGTCCCTTTGCCTTCAATTTTACCATTATCCATCACGTAAACAACATCGAAATGCGGAAGAAGAGACAAATTGTGGGTTACCACTATTCTCGTCTATAACAAGTTTTAAAATTAAGTTATTCCATGGAAGTTTAAACAAACGTGTTCTCATTTATGAACTAATCACAGTGAAATTCTATCCAAATAATTGTCGTTTTACTTAGGTGCTGATTATCTAATGATTAATTCAAAATAATGCTTAGTTTTGGAAGTGGGTACTCGTATAAGTTCTTCGACCATAGGCATTTTTCTTAGCTATAAGTCATTTCCTGGGCTTGGGCTTATTTGATGAAAACATCACTATAAATTGACAAATGCAGTGAGCGTCGACATCGCTTAGGAAAATATTTTTTTAAAGCTTAAAAAGTTTAATCATTGAAGAATTTCATATTTAGTATGACATGTACATTTTCTACCCACAAATGTATCCGGGATCACAATTAATACAATGCGTTATTGGTGCCTAAGCGTATTATAAAAACTGAAACTTACTTTATTTTTAAGTAGTCCATTAGGTCCAATCACCCTCTCGAATAAATGGTTTGCGGTGTGAGTGTCTACCGCGCCCAAAGGATCGTCCAACAAGTAGATGTCTCGATCCAAGTAAACCGCTCTGGCTAAGCTCACTCGTTGCTTTTGCCCCCCACTAAGGTTAATTCCCTGTAGAAATATTTAAAGATTAACAATCATTTCAAGCGATTTTGTAGAAATAAGCTGTAAGGATTTGAACATTGTTATTATACAGATATTACTAAAATGTAGACAATTTAAAATAAAGATATTCTGCCAATATTCTTAGTAAATTTAATTATATAATTGTTTACTCCAAATTTAAATTTCGGAAATTTCTCTGGTTCCCATTAAAGAATTCAGTAACCTTTAAAACTAACTAAAAGCTTTTGGTATTTTCGAAATATTATCCATTAATGTATAAAATTTGCTTTATTATAACATGATCAAAACACTCGCAATGATAAAATATATTGATTAATCTCTGAAATATAAACCTTAATAATAAGAATTCAATTATAAACAAAATTTTCCACTATATTTAAAGTCGTAATACTTTATTAATGAAGTTCTATTTTTTATTCACAATATTATGTACGCTATCAAACTGTTTTCTTTGTTATTTTACTATATTATTATTATTATAACATAGTAAATGAACCCAAATGGAATTAAATTACTTTTTCGCCAATTTCTGTTTCGTCGAAAGCCGGTAGAATGTCAATGTCTTCTTCCAAAGCGCACGCCTCAAGAATTGTCTTGTACTTTTCACGGTCCATTTCGCGGTGAAACAAAATGTTGTTCTTCAAAGATGCATTCTGAATCCAAGCTTGTTGAGGACAATAAGCCACAGTTCCCTTCGGTGATTCAATTCAACCAGTAAATATACAAAGGAAAGTGATACCCAGTCAAATCATATTAAAAAAGCATTTATATACTTTAATATAGATTAATAGGGTGGCTAGGAACTCTACGTGATTAGTTAGAGGACTTCATTAAAATGTCCAATGGATTTATCACAAAGCGGTTTAACTTATTTAGCTCAATAACTAAAGCCTTCGTCGTAATTAACCAGCATAGGAACCCTAATTTGATTTTACTCGAGTTCAATAATTCCGAATAAAAACTAATTAGATGAAGTAAATAAGTTTCGAATTTTTTTATCTTACATTCACTCTGATCTCTCCGCGGCATTTTTCCGTTTCACCAAGAACAGACGACAACAGCGAGGTTTTCCCAGATCCCACTTTTCCCACAACAGCAGCCAAAATTCCTTTTTCAAATTCCAGACTTATTCCGTGGACAACGGGCTCGTGCGAAGAATCCCAAGTGAAATATCCGTCAATAAATTCAATCGCTCCAAAAGAAAACAATAAATAGCGCTTAAACAATTCATATTAAATAAAACTCTTAAAAAAGCTTTTAATAATAGGCAGTTCACTCTTTTTTATCGAATTTGGGTAAAACAAATAGATTAACTGATAATCACGATTTAGCACTGATCAATTTCGAAAAAGAGCAAACAAGCAGTTGCCAAATTCTTTTAAAGCTTTAACCAGTTAGATAGCCCTATATCCCATTAAAAACTAAAATTTATGGCGAAAACCGCATTAAAAAATATTGAGTGGTTAATTTTTAATAAAATAAAGAAATTTCGGGCCATCGAAAAGCGCGCGTCCGCCGCGACACCTGGTGAGAAGTCGGTGAGGCAGAAAAACAACGTAAAAGCGCGCGCTGCTGAAGACGCGAAAAATTTGTTTTCACGCGCGGCGCGTTCCAGTTATAAGAGACTAAAGGCCCAAACACATACGGTTCGCAAGCGATTTCGCCTGCGAATTTTCGCGCACGCGCCCATGCGCCATGACTTCCATTCTATTTAAGTCACGTGACGCGACGCGATTTGCTAGCGAAATTTCGCGCGCGAAGGCTATGTGTGCATCCACCTTTAAGCCTAAATTGCGCGATTCTAAAAGTTAGGATAGTTCGAAAATCGCTCATACGGGGTTAGGGGCGCTGGCGGCAGCCCCTAAGATGGCGGCGAAAATTCAAACCCAAACACCTGGCGTTATTTTTCGTTTAAACCTTTTGGGCCAAAAGCTATTTTTTCAAGACAAAAAAGGTACGTGTTAGTATATTGAACGTCTTGTTAATCTTTTGATACGGAAAAAAGGCCATATTTGAAAAAACCTGGCCGTTCCCCTTTAAATAATCCAAAAAAGTTGTTCGAAGTTAACAAGGAAAAATTTCCGTTCCTTTAAATGCAAGCGTATAAAATTTCGGAATTTAACTTATTTTTGTATGAATCGTGAAAATAAAATATATGTGGGATTAACTGTGTAACAAAGACGATAATTTAATGTGAGTATTATTGTTGGTTTGTCATAATTTTGTATAGGATTATATAAACGTTTAGTTTCTTCTAGCGAATCGCATCCTGAAGTAGTTCTCGATTTGGATGAAGTTGTCGATACTTTGGACTTGGGGCTTTCCTACCCTATTGTTGGAAAGTCACACGCAAAGTCAAACCAGGACCTAACGATATACATCCCCGACTTATAAAAGAAAGTGTAGCTACACTTTCTGGCCCCCTTCTAGATCCAACATCCAATACTTTTTGCAGTGAATTACGACACACATTTGGAAAACGGCCAATTTCATTCCCTTATCTATCTCTTGGTAGAAAAAGCAATTATTAGTGGAAAAATAACAATTATTTTACCGATGCTCTTTTTATGTTTTGAATGGCCAGTTTGAACGTATGATTTTATTTCACTACCGTTCAGAATTCCGTTAATCCGTTCAAATGAAACCCTTAACTAAAAAGGAAAACAAAATTATAGTTTCAACATAATAAAAAGTACACTCTATTTGAAAAGTCTTCGACAGCTGAAATTTTTGCCCTCTTTTTAATTCTGCTAGAAAACTATAATAGATAGTTCGATGAAACCAATTGCAACTTTTATTTATTTTCCAATATCTTTCGTTATTTATCGGTTTCGTCCGCCAAAAATTAATAGTTTGGTGGGAACCGTCAAAACTCATTTTTGACAACTTTTTAAATATTGGTTCTACGGCACTGACTCGCGCGTTTTTGAATTCACAATGGTCGATTCATATTTAGAAAGTGGAAAAATTATCTCTCTACAACCAACGGTTGAGAAGCTATCGCGTTTCCAAATTGTCGTCGAAGTTGCGTTATTTATAATCGCTTGATGCATTTTAGGTGTTTCCTAGTTTCGAGGAAAGTTTGGAAACGCTATAACTTCTCAACCGTTGGTTGTAGAGGGATAATTCTTCCACTTTCTAAATATGAATCGACCATTGTGAATTCAAAAACGCGCGAGTCAGTGCCGTAGAACCAATATTTAAAAAGTTGTCAAAAATGAGTTTTGACGGTTCCCACCAAACTATTAATTTTTGGCGGACGAAACCGATAAATAACGAAAGATATTGGAAAATAAATAAAAGTTGCAATTGGTTTCATCGAACTATCTATTATAGTTTTCTAGCAGAATTTAAAAGAGGGCAAAAATTTCAGCTGTCGAAGACTTTTCAAACAGAGTGTACTCTACAATGAGCTTTACCATTGATAGATCATTTAAAAAACCTGGCAAAAGGAAAGAATTTGCCGTGACTGCTGCTAATATCTGCAAAGTTGTAAACGCAATTGAAGGTGACAAGACATGATCATCATCCAACAACACGAACATCGTGAAAGAAAGAAACGAGCCCTGCAAAATATGTTGTTTACAGTTAGTCAAAAATATACCGTTGTAATTAATTAACGAATTTTTAGCTTAATCTCTCGATTAAAATTAAACTATAATACAATACAAAAGCCCATACGGTGTTTTCTCTTACACGCATGCTGTTTTCCAATATTGATCAAAAATAACCAATATTAACTTAATAAATAATTAACAAAGTTAACAGAATTAACTTATGTTTGCTAATTGTTGGGATTACAAACTTATAAGACGATGAACTCATTAATTTCTGATAATAGGGATTCATTGTATATTAAAAATTAACTTTAAGTTTTATGTTTTCTAATATTGTGTTATCATCTTATCTTAACTTTGATCGATATCGTTTTTTATACCTTATACATGTTTTTATTTGAGGAGATATTCATTAATCTTATCGATAGTGTGTGTTTATTCCAGGTAGTTTAATTCAGACCTATTTCGATGTATCCCTAGCTAAATTCGTATTAAACTTTGGCGGTCTATTATTTCTGGAATTGCGGCTAGACTCGAACACTTAAGCTTAAGGTTTTTTATCAGATATAATATACCTTATAAGGTATATTATATCTGATAAAAAACCTTAAGCTTAAAATTCGCAAGGTCCTTCGCGTAAAAACTAAAATGTGTCGTCCTCCCCATAGCTACGTCTAAATATTTTAGCCCATGAATGCCAAGAAAATAAATTATGGGCAAGGTCTTAATTTATCCACCAGTATACGTGTTAAATATCTTGTGTATGTTTATAATTAGTGTAATTTTGTATGTAATTGTTAATTTTAAAGTGTTGAAGTGTATTAATTTTTTTGTAAAATCTTGTATCCTTTAAAAGTGTATTAATTTTTTTGTAAAATCTTGTATCCTTTAAAAGTGTATTAATTTTTTGTAAAATCTTGTATCCTTTAAAAGTGTATTAATTTTTTGTAAAACCTTGTATCCTTTAAAAGTGTATTAATTTTTTGTAAAATCTTTTATCCTTTAAAAGTGTATTAATTTTTTGTAAAATCTTGTATCCTTTAAAAGTGTATTAATTTTTTGTAAAACCTTGTATCCTTTAAAAGTGTATTAATTTTTTGTAAAACCTTGTATCCTTTAAAAGTGTATTAATTTTTTGTAAAACCTTGTATCCTTTAAAATTGTATTAATTTTTTGTAAAATCCTGTATCCTTTAAAAGTGTATTAATTTTTTGTAAAATCTTGTATCCTTTAAAAGTGTATTAATTTTTTGTAAAATCTTGTATCCTTTAAAAGTGTATTAATTTTTTGTAAAACCTTGTATCCTTTAAAAGTGTATTAATTTTTTGTAAAACCTTGTATCCTTTAAAAGTGTATTAATTTTTTGTAAAATCTTGTATCCTTTAAAAGTGTATGAATTTTTTGTAAAATCCTGTATCCTTTAAAAGTGTATGAATTTTTTGTAAAATCTTGTATCCTTTAAAAGTGTATTAATTTTTTGTAAAATCTTGTATCCTTTAAAAGTGTATTAATTTTTTGTAAAATCTTGTATCCTTTAAAAGTGTATTAATTTTTTGTAAAACCTTGTATCCTTTAAAAGTGTATTAATTTTTTGTAAAACCTTGTATCCTTTAAAAGTGTATTAATTTTTTGTAAAATCTTGTATCCTTTAAAAGTGTATTAATTTTTTGTAAAATCTTGTATCCTTTAAAAGTGTATGAATTTTTTGTAAAATCTTGTATCCTTTAAAAGTGTATTAATTTTTTGTAAAATCTTGTATCCTTTAAAAGTGTATTATCTGTTCTTAAAATGTAAATATTGCCAATATCCAGTGGAAAATTTCCTCTTTGTAAAAATACCACAATGTAAAACGCGAGAGTGCCCTTTTGGGGTTTTTCCGTGGCGTTAGCGATTGGTCCATCCCTGCCTTGAAACCCGTGAAGAACGGATATTGGAAGGAGGGGTGACGCAGCCGGACATTCATGGAGTCCTAGAGTGTAGGAAAAACGAGCCAAAAAATCCTCGCTCGGACTCTAAAAGAGTCAACCCCCCTAAAGGAGATAAAGTAATAATAAAACTTCCCTTTTAAAACCAAAAAGGTCTCAAATTATGAAAACTAAAATTAGGCTCGCAAGTAGAGCAGTTAAAATATAGCTTTAGGTAATTTAGTCCAATATAAACTCTTAACAATGCGTTGTCAAATCAAAAATATAAACAAGTTCTTTACGGGTCTGTCCATAAATGTCGTTAAACAAAGCCCGCATATCACGCTACTGGACATCAAATATGCTAGACCTTGCGCGGCATGTTTTATAAATGAGTTGTTTAAGACCCATATATAATTTGACCATATTTATGAATGGGCAACGTGTACTGGTGGCTCCTAATTTGATTTCACGGCAGTTATGGGCTGAAACATCAAGACGACACATTCTTATATAATTGCGTATTTTACACTAAGATTTTTAGCCAGATTATTAATTATTTGTAGTTCCATCACTATTAGCTGAATACTTGATAAAAAATACTTTAAAATGAAATATGCCAGTGTCATGAACCATTCTTGTTATTATTATTAGCAAAAGTAGCATAAGACCCAAAAGTGTGTCAGCTGTACCTTCGCGCCTTATAAAATTTCTAGTGAGATATAGTCACACTATAGACTACATAACCTACTAGTTGGAATAGTACTAGCAACTTTATAATTAGTCTATAGTCTGGCGCGATTATCTCTCTTCGATTTACTCGCCCGTTGACATACGTTCTAAAACGCCTCACTCGGTGGCGCTGGAATACCTCGATTTTGATGACGTACTTTCCGACCCCCCTTCGTTTCCCTTTTTTACTTTGCGACAGACTCTCATTAGCTACTATATCTTTCTGACACACTTTTGGGTCTTATGCTACTTTTGTAGTTAGGTTAGGGAAATGTGGAATCATGTGGAATGTATAGCTTGCCACCACCCTGCTCGCATAGTAACCCTGTCACCTGATTTAATCGCGATAAAAGTCGCTAGATGACTTAAGCCCAAGATTGTGCTTTAGGTATTGGCCTAGTTGATTATTGTTATCGTAAGCCAATATCTACTTACCAAGTAGGGAGTAAAGGGAATTACACGCAGACTTATAGCTTGTAAAATGGCTGCTTTTTTCATTAGTATCACTTCTTGATC
Organism: Leiobunum rupestre; assembly: GCF_980474605.1. Classification (NCBI taxonomy): domain Eukaryota; kingdom Metazoa; phylum Arthropoda; class Arachnida; order Opiliones; family Sclerosomatidae; genus Leiobunum; species Leiobunum rupestre. The sequence goes on along the minus strand of NC_143393.1, from coordinate 36,227,700 downwards.
CCTGAGTTCATCAACTTTCGCCTGAAACGACTTCTCCCAAGCGTACATCTTCAGAACACGTGCTCCATTCAAAATCTCGCTCATCAGTTTTATTCGTTTGTCTTTGCAATTTATTACACGGCGCTAAATAAAGAAAAACAAAGATTAAAAGTATCTTTATTATAACGTTCTTTTCCAAGTCGTTCTTATAATTGCCTTTATTTATATCTGCTTATTTTTAGCCTTAAAAACAGCTTATTTATTCTCACTTTTCTCACAATAGCTCACTTATAGTTTTAACTCGTCTTACGTAGGTATCACAGTTCGTAAAATTAAAATAATTGTATACATTTGCCCCATAAAACAATTCAATTGGTAAACTTAGGAAGATTAACAGCAACTTCAATCGCTGATCCGCGCATTGTTGTGAGATTCAAAACACATTTGATTACCTGGTATCCTCTAGAAGTATTCGCTAGTAGTTGAAGGAATGGCACGGATAAAATGACACTGATGATGCCAACTAACGCTGAGACTCCCAATAACGTCCACAGAAGATAGGTTGCGATTACAATTGTCACGGGAAAACAGATAATAAGATGGTAAGAAAGAGCCACAAACGCAAGTCTTACTGAGTCGACTGACATGCAGTTAAGTATGGTACCACTGGCAAAATCACTTCGACTTTTATGAGAAAGTCGCAGACACTATAATAAAAAAATACTAATAATATTTCAACAGCGCTCCATTTTATTTCAATTAAATTGATTTATAACAAAGTAGTTGAAATTATCCCAAAATCTAGTTATTACTTTCCTATAAGTTAAGTGAAACTGTTTGTCGATTTCTGAAAACTTGCGTTGATAAACATCGCGTGAAAGGGAAATTTTAATTTTGCAAAGTTTATTGTTGCTTAGTGTAATTAAATAGAGTCATTGATAAAACAAATAAATATCGTTTGCTGACTAGAAAGAGCTTATACAACATAGCATTTAAAATTTGAAAGGTTTTACCTGCCATGGCTTTAGAATTTAAAATAAAATAAAATTACGTAATAAAAAGACTGGATACTTCATGGCTAAAATTTATATATTTTTATTTACATGGGCGAGCTTTCGGACCGTGGTCCCTTTTCAAGCCTTGTAATCCTCGGCTTGAAATGGGACCACGGTCCGAAAGCTCGCCCATGTAAATAAAAATATATAAATTTTAGCCATGAAGTATCCAGTCTTTTTATTACGTAATTTTATTTTATTTTAAAAACATAGCATTGTCTTAACAATAAATTTGATTTTGCATGTTACATAAATTTCTCGATTTCTTAGGGACAAAAATGGTTTGAATTTTTTTTTAATCTGTTGGGTTTGTGCAACTTAATCTTGTCCGAAGCCTGTTCACTGATGTGGTTTATTAAATTTAAAATAATTAACAACACATTCGTCGAAATTCCGCGAGCAAGGATTTTCCCCCTATAAACTGTACTATAACGTGTAGGAATTCAGCGCCACGCTCGGTTGTTATATTGATTTCAATGTAAAAACTATTCTAAAAGTAATAATCCGCTAGTGGCGCTCACGTCATACACATCTTTTGCTCATAGGTTAACGCAGAAACGTCAACGAATGAGATGGCTGCTGTACCAAATGTGGAGTTTCATTATTATTATTATTATTATTTCTTTATTTGTCCAAAATATACATAAATTACATAACTTTTTAACTTAAACATCAATGGGTTTTTTTTAACGGACAAAGTTCCCCCTAGCTAAGTAGTGCTTTTGTTTAGGGGGACAATTTACTTAAATAATTATTTAACATTTTTATACGTTTATTTATTTTATTATATTAGAGACGTCACCCTCCAAATTTCAAGTTAGATATTAAAAATGACTTCAATTTAGCTTTAAAAGAATTCATCGACAACGCTGATTTTACCTCAATATTTAACTCATTGAATAGTTTTGGACCTTGAAATAAAATACTTCTCCGTACTAAAGATAAGTTCGCAGTAGGGATATAAACATTTTGATTTGCTGCAAAGCGGGTTTTATAATTAAAATTATTTGGTGATAGAATACTTTTGTCAACATTTTTATAGAACAGTAGGATAACCGACATGATATATAACTGTCTAATATTTAGAACATTATACTCTATATATAGTTTAGAAGTTGCATAGTACCATGGTTTTTTTAGACAAATACGTAAAATACGGTTTTGCAAACTTATCAATGGTTCTAAATTATTAGCGGTGGCACTACCCCAGCAACAAGTAGACCTTCACGTAACTTAAAAAACCCCAAAGGGAAAAAATGCGATGGGCTTTAGTTTTACCATGGCAACCGAAAACGTTTTTGACAACTAAAATATTCTATGTAAATTAACATAGAAAAATTGAAGATTCCTAAATTATTCAATTTTTTTTAAACAAAGGTGGTTAATTGTGGGTAAATATCAAATTTGATATATACCCAAAATTAAAAAAATTGGTTTAAAATTTTTTTTAATAATTTCATAACGGGGGACCCTTAGAATCTTCGATTTTCCTATGTTAATTTACATAGAGAAATATAATATTTTAGTTGTCAAAAACGTTTTCGGTTGCCATGGTAAAACTAAAGCCTTTCGCATTTTTTCCCTTTGGGGTTTTTTAAGTTACGTGAAGGTCTACTTAATCCCAGAATTTAAACAAAATCGGTGAGTTACACCTCGGGTAGTCTCCTTGTAAGTGATAATAAAATAGGAACTGATCAGTTTAATTTCGTGACCTTCTTGATTTTTTTAATAAGAAATTTCGGAGGTTGAGATAAATTAGAAATACGGGATAGTTATTACAGCTACCCCAGGACGTATAATCAAGTGGTGGATGGAATGGTATTCAATATTTAAAAATATGTTACACTCTGGACTTGGTTTTCTATTGGATATTATAAAGATCGAATCTAAAATGTAAAATTTCGGCATTTTTATAGATATAAATCATCGTATTTTCGTAAGTTCAAGCGAAACCGACTTTGTTTTTATATTTCTGCTATAGGTTTTCTTAGTATAATGGAGTTCAACAGCTCTTTGATTTAATTCTTATCTGTATGTTACTTGTGCCGTAGATATCAAATTTCGTCGTGGTTAATATGGTCCTATAGATTTCCTCTACAATTTAATCAGCTAGGCTAATTCCCAATGCACCACCTTAGGCCTAAGTCATCAAGCTACTTTTGAAGCCTTTAATTCAGGTGGCCGGATTACAATTAACGCCATCTTCTCGTAATCGGCTCGATTTTTTGACAATGATTGTTATACTAATGTGCCAGTCCAAAACATATTCAATAATTTGTGTTTATGCCAATCATTTACCTTTAAAATCGCCCACGAAATCGAAGCTTAAAGGGGCTCCAAAGTTTGGTGGCAAAATGTGTGTAAAGTCAGTAAAGTGCGAAATTTACGGTTGACTCTGCCCGCCTCTGCCAAGGGAATGAAAAGCATGCTCAGTTTTCTTCTTTTTTTTTTGCCACCGAACTTTGGAGCCCCTTTAAGAAAACAAATCTATCCCAAAACCACTTGGTTGGTAGCGAATAAAATTTCAACGCTGTTGGAAACCTTTTCCGCCTGGCGCGTAATTTTTGGTATCATCTAAAATGGCCTCATTAAAAACTGAAAAGATAACTTTGGTTCGATGTACATGTATTAGCAAATTTCCAAAATCAGATCTGAGAAAACCAGACAGCTCAGATCCTCCATTTAGGTGCATCTGGGAAGACCCTCTTACTTTTCTGATTCCCCTATTCGATGCTCTTGGCTGTAGGTTTTGCTTACCTTTTTATATAAAGAACTGACAGTTGAAGATCGTAATGCGGATGATAATGTGATAGCAAGTTTCAATCTATAGTCAGTGATTGTCATTCTTATGAAAGATGTAATAGTAAGAAGAATGACGAAGAGTATCCCATGCCACATTGGCGAACCAGATGAGGCGAATTCAATGAGCCACCTAGAACGTTAAACAGTCCTATCATTTTCTTAACATTTGCTATAAAAATATTATAAAAATACAATGGTAGTTACCCCTGTAGCACAAAGAGTCGATTTAGGGTCGGGCTTTATAGTGAGAGCGCATGGTGATAAATGGTTCGAAATTGGTATACAGCTCTGAAAATTAATATACACGTGCCTTGAACTATACTCTCGACTACCTAAATTTTATTGGGTAAATCGCGTGTATCTCGGGTGGTAAAGGTGGAAAAGTTCTGAAATGTTTTATGGTGATACGTGTCATAGTACTACTTAAAGGCCGAGAACAGAGATTCCATTTTCTCGTGCGCGAATTTTGACCCCCGCAAAATTGAGTGACAGCGTCGACAGCTTGACCGACGGCTCTGACTGTTTTTGAATCGAATATATACAATGTGCATAAAAAAGAGGTAAGCTACAATACATGGAATTGTCCAGGCGGTCACTCAAGCTGTCAGAGATGTCAATCAGTTGTCACTCGTCAAAAAATTAAGTACAGGATAAGAGGGGTGGAAATTCGCTCTGGTCTCGGGCTTTAAAACCTGACATGCCATTATTCCCTATGGAGAAAAACGAAAAATCGTTAAAAACGTCAAGTAAAATAAATATCTCGATGTGGTTCCATATCAGGTTTTAAGTAGTACTGTGACACGTATCACCATAAAAAATTTCATAACTTTTCCACCTTTACCACCCGAGATACACGCGATTTACCATTTTTCCCTTGGAGAAAAATGAAAAATGGTAAGAAACGTCAAGTAAAAAAAAAACTCGATGTGGTTCCATATCAGGTTTTAAGTAGTACTGTGACACGTATCACCATAAAAAATTTCATAACTTTTCCACCTTTACCACCCGAGATACACGCGATTTACCATTTTTCCCTTGGAGAAAAATGAAAAATGGTAAAAAACGTCAAGTAAAAAAAATATCTCGATGTGGTTCCATATCAGGTTTTAAGTAGTACTGTGACACGTATCACCATAAAAAATTTCATAACTTTTCCACCTTTACCACCCGAGATACACGCGATTTACCATTTTTCCCTTGGAGAAAAATGAAAAATGGTAAAAAACGTCAAGTAAAAAAAATATCTCGATGTGGTTCCATATCAGGTTTTAAGTAGTACTGTGACACGTATCACCATAAAAAATTTCATAACTTTTCCACCTTTACCACCCGAGATACACGCGATTTACCATTTTTCCCTTGGAGAAAAATGAAAAATGGTAAAAAACGTCAAGTAAAAAAATATCTCGATGTGGTTCCATATCAGGTTTTAAGTAGTACTGTGACACGTATAACCATAAAAAATTTCATAACTTTTCCACCTTTACCACGCAAGCTACACGCGATTTACCATTTTTTATTCCTAAAGTTTCAGAGATGCGTTGTAACTTAGAACCTTTTATTTTAAAAACCCATAACCTAAGATGCGCGCGTCCTCGGCAACAAGGGCGTTTTTTCTTATAAAAGTTTTCCAGTCGGTTTTTTTGAAAAATAAAATTTAGTTAGTCGAGAGTATAGTTCAAGGCACGTGTATATCAATTTTCAGAGCTGTATACCAATTTCGAACAATTCGGGTATATTTTGTAACCATGCGCTCTCACTATTATTCGAAAAGTCGTTTTTCGGTCCTGGTCCAAATGCCGACTCTAAAAGTCTTAGACGTTTTTGAGATATTTCCGCGTAAGTACGCCTTTGATCCCTTTTAAGGTCGGTATGGTGACCTAATATTTTGGACTATTTGCCGACTCAAAAACGTCCTTACTATGTTTAGTATTAATTTATAAGAGTAACGAAATTCAGATAAAAGAAACAAACTTTCTTATTATGCCCTATAGCACATTTAATTCGGGCCGACGTCGGACAAAGCCCTCAAATGGCTAGGCTGGCCGACTGTCGGCCGACCTTTGGTCTTACAGTCGAAATGTCCTTGGGAGTTAAGGTCGGCCGGCCTTTAAAGGTCAACTCTGTGCCGACTAAAAATGTACCTGTTTCTTACTCCAAAACGACGTTGGGTCGACAGCCTAAAATTGCGTATTTCTATTACGTATCGATTCAGATGCTAGAGGGTTTATACGACACCGGAATCAATTCTAGTAGGATTGTCCGCCATCTTGAAAAATGGCCGCCAATTTTTAAAAGATTGTTACTCGAACTCCACCAACACGTAATAAAATATGAGTAGTCGCTTTTATTCCACGTGTTTTGACAATCTTGGTAAGTCTGTTAACCCTGTAACACCGCGCCTTACAGAGTTGATTTAGGCTCGGGCTTTGGCGAAAAGTCGCTTTTCGGTCTTGGTCCAAATGCCGACTCTAAAAGTAAGTACGTTTTTGATCCCTTTTAAAGTCGGTATGGTGACCTAATATTTTGGACCATTTATCGACCCAATAAGTCTTATCATTGCAACTATTAATTAGAGTCCGAACGCGGACCTTAAATTGTAATAGCTCTCGTGACTTGAACAAGTTGGCAAGCCAAAATATACCTCTCCTCAAAAGAGTTTTTAATTTTCAGTGAAGCGTAACTGTATCCGTGGTTCTGCGGTAGAACGCTCACCTGTCGTTCAAGAGGGCTCTGGTTCGAATCCCGGCCGATTAAAAATTATACTACACCCAATGACAAAAAGAGGGCGCTTTTGGAAAAACCTTTTCCCTGATTCTAAGAAACTGGGTACGCAGTGATTACCTTTTGCCCCGAAAATGCGAACGCGTTCGCAGGCCTGACAGACCGACCCACTGACAGACCCACAGACAGAAACGGTGGTCGTATAACCCCTCGTAGGGTACAAAGTCCCCTCGGAGAGGTAAAAAGCCATTGCACATTTATAACACGACTAATGGTCGACTTATTTCCAACCGTTTATTTGAAATTAATCGCACAGAACTGTGAAAATTTGCGATTGAATAAAACAAATTAAAACAGCTTTTTAAATAACTTCTTTGCTATACTCTATTTTTTCGAAAAGGATCATATATTCAGCCGGAGAATGTTTGCTTTATCAAAAATCTCTTAACTCAAGTAGGTCACATTCGTGTAATTAAATATGTTAGAGAAATATATTATTAATTCAAATCGAGTCAATGTTTCGCGAGCACTACTAAAACAATTTCTGCCTTTAAAATTGTTTGGATTAGCTCTGTGAAATTACGATAAGGCGTTCATGTTTACAAATTTAGGAAAAAAAGTGTTACGAAAACCATCACAGCAAAATGTCTTTTAGGAAATCAAATTGTTATATTTTATAGTGTCGGAAATATTGATAAATTTGTCGTCGGCTCAACGTCGTTTCGGAGTCGCTAATCTGTCTACTTGAAGTCAGCTCATAGTTATTTCAGATTCGGCCAACAGTCATTTAAGAGTCGGTAAAATTTTCTAGGGCTCGGATTTTTCTGATCGTTTCAACCGGTAAATTCAGTTAACCATGATTAATCGGAAAACTTCCAGATAATTTAACGGTAAAATCTCGAGTTTGTTTATCAACTAATTATATAGTTTGAAAAAAAAAACATTATCTTGATCGCAATAAATTCACCGCCGCCTTACTTTCCCCGAATGTATTTTTTTATCATGAAGCCGATATGAACTTTTATTTAAATAAATTTGTACACACTTGTTTTTTTAAGAGAAATAAGATCAAATTATAACTCTTCGAAATATTTACGAATTAAATATTTACCGAAAAAAAGCAAATAGTTTTTTTCTGGAAATATAGACCATATTTCTTCGTTAATCAATCATATTTGTTGTTCCGGTTGCGATGTACCCCGACTAAAATGTAATAAAACACTAATGAAAAACTCGTATTAGTCTACCCATGGATAATAGTGAACTACTTTAACTATTTTTTATAATAAAAACCATGGTTTAGCAAATAATATAACTATGTTTTCATCTGGTGCTGCTAGTATCTTACACTTAATTCCGAAAAGGATGGATAGATAAATCACGAAATAAACTGAAGTTTCAATGCTGACTAATGAAACGGTGAAATACATTTTATTTTAACAAAATGGATAAAGTTGGTCATAAAATTCCCTTTCTTATCTGGGCCGCGGAAGTCTACAGACATCTGGCCAGAGCGCAATATAACCTGTGTCGTTTGCGCAGTTTACTAAAATACGGGGCGACGTTTCAGTGAGACGGGCATTTTTGGTCCTCAATGCCCCCACAACGCGATTGAGTGACCAGTCCTTACAAGCACCCGGGTACAAGTATCGCACTTTCAATAATCAGCCTTTTCAGTTTACATAGAGCCACGTAGTGGCAAATGCAAGAAGCTCATAAACTGCTGGATTTTCGTCTGCTAAGCAGACGCTTTATGGAAAAATCGTCTGCTTAGCAGACGAAAATCCAGCATTTCATGAGCTTCTCGCATTTGCCACTATGTGGCTCTATGTAAACTGAAAAGGCTAATTACGTTTCTTTCTCCACTTCTGAAATAATAACCTTTTAGTAAGCTTTGGAAATTTTACTTCCTTAATAGACAACATAAGTAAGGACTAGTAAACGTGTAGGGTGAATAAATATAGGAGTTATAGTCTTACAAGTTTACTCATTTTCTCCCAAGTTAATTTTTTCTACGCTTAACTTCCATAGTGTGCGTATAGATAATGTCAACAGTAGCAGACGTTGTCGTAGACAAATAAGTTACACGTAGAAAGGAGTTCTTCATAGTCCTTCAAAGAAAACAGGTGTCGGTTGCACACAGCAAAGCTATACGATATACACTCAGTGGCGTAAATAGCGCCCCCGCAGACCTCGCGGCGCGGGGGGGCCCCCGAGAACTAGGGGGCCCCCAAACGTTTATGATTGAAATTGATGCTTTTTAAAAGGGCCCCGAGTCGTTTTTCAAGGGGGGCCCCGGAGTTCCTAGTTACGCTACTGTATACACTCCTAAAAGTTGCCGCTGGTAATTATTGTTCTATTATTTATTGGCTTATATATGGGGCGCCAAACCGGAAAAACTAAATAACATTTCTAGGAATATTTTAACAATTCTAGGAATATTTTCAAACTCTAGAAATATTTTCAAACTCTAGAAATATTTTCAAACTCTAGGAATATTTTAAAATTACCTATCAATTTTAAAAATCCTATATATTTTAAAGCGTTTCCTAGTTATTTTAAGAGAGACGTTTCCTACATATTTTACGGACATAATATATTTTTCGGCAAAACCCGGGAGAGAAAGCAGCGCTTGTAGTTTCCAATCGGAGAGTTGAGTGTGAACACTGTAAAGGCTAGCTATGATGGGATGGTACTTGTACCGTTGATGGAGTGGTACTTGTACCGTTGACCATAAATTTTCTTGAGGCGAGAACACGTAGAGCTCAAGCATACGAGTTCAATTAGGAATTAGGAGACCAGGATTTCCAGAGGATACCCTTAAATCTAGATCTTTCAGTGGAGGCTTATCATCAACGGTACAAGTACCTCTCCATCAACGGTACAAGAACCATCCCTGCAATGGTACAAGAACCATCCCATCAACGGTACAAGTACCATCAGAGTTCGCCTTTACAGTGTTCACACTCAACTCTCCGATTGGAAACTACAAGCGCTGCTTTCTGTCCCGCGTTTTGCCGAAAAATATGTAGGAAACGTCTCTCTTAAAATAACTAGGAAACGCTTTAAAATATCTATAGAAAGTCTATTAAAATATATAGGATTCTTAAAATTGATAGAGTTTGAAAATATTCCTAGAGTTTGAAAATATTCCTAGAGTTTGAAAATATTCCTAGAGTTTGAAAATATTCCTAGAGTTTGAAAATATTCCTAGAGTTTGAAAATATTCCTAGAGTTTGAAAATATTCCTAGAGTTTGAAAATATTCCTAGAGTTTGAAAATATTCCTATACTAGAAGTGTTAAAATATTCCTAGAAGTGTTAAAATATTTCTAGAAATGTTATTTAGTTTTTTCGGGTTTGGCGCCCCATACGTTTCAGCCATGGTTAATCGCAACAATTAAACGTGAAATATTTATTTCAACTACCTTGCGCATAAGTTTTAAAAATCGTTTTTTTTTTTAGTACGATAAGAAACCAAAAGTCTAAAGATTTTTTTTCCGGTAATTGATAAATATGAATTTTTTAAATATTACCAACTATAAATAATGAAAAACTCACGGAAGATAATCAAATAAAGTTTTGGCCAAAAAGTGATAGAATAATTTAATTTTTTGGTTGAAAAAAACCTTAGGTGAATTTTAGATTATTGGATAATAGTTGAACTAAGAAAAAAACTATTGAACATATTTGCTAATAATTACATCAAAAGATAACTTTATTTAAAAAAATATACGTATTAATCAAATTATACGAATAAAATTGATCGAAAAATATTAACAACATTTTTATTCAAAGAAATATTTTTCGAAAACATTCGTTTGTGTCTTAGTTACGGTTAAAAGTTTACCGACACCGAGCCCTAAAATTTTCTAGTCGATCGACGGTTGGCCGACTATTATTCTACTAGGACATTTCAACCAAACGGAGTGAAGTGGCCCGACAGTCGGCCGACCACTATTTTTTAAGAGACACGCCTGCGTCGGCCCGACTCAAAAATGCTACAGGGGTAGTGTTCAGAATATTTTCCTTGCACCTATAGTTACGGCAAAAAATAACATTTGCGTAATCTCAATATTCATAATCAATTTTAGTTATAATATTATTTCATTACTTACGTTTTTGAAATAGCTTTTAAATAACAATTGAATGCCAAAATCAGAGTGACCGAGAAAATATTCCACTCATATCGGTGGTTTACTACAGATATATATATATATATATATATATATATATATTATATTATCATAGCAGTATATATAATCACTTCTACTCTCACAATAGTGAACAGAAATGGTTGTTTACAAGTGATAACTTAGTTAATTATTTAATTTTACTTTATCGAAAACTATTTTAACTCTAAAATGTTCAAGTTGGAGTTTCTTAAATCGTTGCTTTTTCACTCCGTATGCAGCCTCATCGAACCACTTCTGACCCTAATAGATATCACGTTATTAAATTTCTACAATTTTTTTTATAAATAAAAAATAAAATAATCTGAAAATATCCCAATCCGCTGTGGTCCCCTAAAACAACTGCTAATCAGTGTTTAAATAAACCTGAGGACAACCGAATGCAACAGAACAAATCTTTCTTATTTTTTCGATCTATTAGTTAGTTAAATAAAATAAATTAAATTAAAATTAAATAAATTTACGTTTAATTTTATCCCATTTTTACGTTATGGCATAATGTCCCCACTAATAATGTACGTAATTATAAATTTATTCATTAGAAGGTGTGATAATATTATAAATTTCATTCAAACTAATTCAATGATGATGTTAGGTTTACAAAAAGTTTTTTAGACATTTATTGATAAAATCACAAATAATTTTCTCTGGTCAAAATACAAGTATTAAAAAGGTACTTTATATTTCTTAAAGTGTTTCTCAAAAAATATCAGAATTTTCACAAACCCATTTCAAGTAATCTCAGATTTTAATTAAATTGTTTTTAAATGTTAAAACTTGATATTGTACTAACTGAAAATCCCATTTTCAGATCAATGCATTTAATAATGAAAATATTACATGGTGATTGAATATTTATTAAACTACTATTATGAAAGGGAATTTGACTTTGGAATAAATTCCCGGATTTTGAAGAAACGCCATAGCGTTGAAGCAATTAAAGTAACATTATAAATTGAATTGAAATGCTGAAAAATACAGGGTGGAAAAGTACAGACCAACACTTAATATGACTTAAAATCTCAAAATTAAGTATCTTAAAATTGCTGACGGAATAAATCGGTATCGAAACTACAGACTTATGAAACTGGATGTAAAATAAGAGATAAGCAAGACGCTTTTTGACACTATAGTAGTTCTTAAGTATTATCTAATTGGATAATGAGTAATTAGAGATAAGATCAGTGGCGGCGCCAGGAATTTTCGCGAGGGTAGGCAAACCAAATAAATGGGCCCCCGACCCGGGACCCCCTTTTCTTAACAAAATGCTTCAATAAAATAAAGTAGTGATGTACATGACGAACAAAAAAGTTCTAACAGTAAAACGAGTCCAAATATAACAGAACTGGTTTTATTTACTAGGAGATACCTCAAAAAGTTCTAAATACATTATCGACTATTGTTTCATTGTTATTTCTAAATAATGTTATCTCTTGGGACAATTTTGAGACCCTTTCTAGATCCATTTGGGGGCCCTCAAAATTTTAATGTAGGCAGTGGTCTACCTGGCCTACCCCCTAGCGCCGCCACTGGATAAGATGAAAGTATCAATAAGGAGGCAACGAGCTTTAATGTAACAAAATTTGGGATGACGTATGTTACGAAATATGTCTCGCGGTCCAATTAAATCTTTATTGATGGAGGTTGTTGTGGTAAGGATGATATTGGTGCCGATGTAAATTGGTAAGATAAATCAAATGGCTTACTTCCAACTCTTCACTAACCGAGCTACCGCTAGAGTGAGGATTGGCGTGAAAACGTGCTTGAACATCCACTTCGCGAAGTTTGTTTTTTACATAAGGGCACCTTTTTGATTCGCCCAAAGTTTGTAACATTAAAGCGTTGTCCCCTTATTGAAACCTTCGTTCTATCTCTAATTACTCATTATCCAATTAGATAATCCTTAACAACTAAAAAGTGAAGTCAAAAGAAGTCTCGCTTATTTTTTATTTAACACCCCATTACATACATCTGTAGTTTCAAATGCCGATTTATTCCGTTTTCAGATTGTTAGTCAAATTAAGTGTTGGTCTGATCTTTTCCACCCTGTATAATGTTAGTAAATTTATTAAATTAAATCTCACGCAATTTATTAAAACCAAAACCTACTTGATAATTAATGGTAAGATCAAAGAAATAATATCAGCAGCCAATTGTACCAAAGCAATGAATATCAAAGATGGGCCAAACGCCTTCAATAGAGCACTTTCGATATTGAAAATTGATGTGTTCTTTTTTAATTCTTCTCTTTCATCTGCACTGTAAATATAAAAAACATGATCAGTCAAGCGTTGCTTTTCCATGTAAGCTTCTACTCTATTAAACAAGCTGAGATTTTGAAGCAGTTGTTGCTGTTGGGGTACTAGTTCTTAGCTGTGGCAGAGCTAGCCCCAAACCTTCTAGGCTGTTTAATTCCCCTGTCCAGCTATGAAAAAAGCCTCCTTCCTGTTGCAATTGCACCTTTTATAATATATTATTGCGTTTTAATGTATGTATGCATTTGATCGTGACTAGTTACCTTAATATTAAACGCGTAATAATAATTAAGTTTTTCAAAGTTTCATAGAAATAGCTGCCAGAAGCTGTGCAATTGATTTATTTCCATTTAGATGTGTCACAATTATCTGATTGCAACAGCTATTAGACATATACCCAGGAAAAGTCAGGGGATGAAATACTTCCTGGAATTTCAATTGGATGGGTAAATCGAATTAAACCGTGTTAAGCTAAGTGGAGTATACCCAAAGTTAATTTTTTGACCTTAAAATTGCACGCAACAACTTCCGTCGACGAGTTAAAACAAGTATCAGTAACGTTTTCAATAAAAGTGCGTTTGTAAAAATGATTGATGTCAACGCTGAACCTCCCAAGCACAAAGAGATTTCATTGCAAGCAACATGAGAGACAATTTTTTTAACTTTTAGTCTGTTATAGATATAGTTCCAAGAAACGATGTGCTAAAGAAAATGAGGATAATTATCGTACGCGATAAAAAAAATAGAAACGTATCAGTCGTTTAATATTTCAAAATACTTGTGCGGCAATAGTTGTGTCTATAAAATACGGAATGTCATGTGAAAATGTTTTTTTCTAAGTCACTTAGCTGTAGCTCTTGAAGTTAGAGAGCACGCACTGAAGTCGCGAGACCTTTTGGAATTTGAAACCAGCGTGCAAAACGCACGTAGAAATAAAGTACTAAAAAGCTTAAGCTCGTAACGCAGATAAAACATTCTATTTTATTATGGTTTTTTTTAAGGAAACACCTATAACAACGCCAGTATTTCTATTTTAATTGACACCTGTCTCAAATAATTTTATTCATTTTCCAATAAAATTAAAGTTTAAGATGAATTTCGGTAAATGGAAAACAGTGGGTTATTTCGCTTTTGTGTCGGATCATTAGAAACAAACAAGACCACCTTGCTGTCTCTTCGTTTTAAAAATCGGGAAAATGTCTAGATTCTATATCCACGAGTAATTGTAACAAGAAAAATAAATTTTTATTAGGTCAAAAAACTAGATTATTGTTAAACTTATAGAAATTTCTATTATCAATGCAAACCGTTACGCCAATACGATGAATAGACCATTCGTATTAATTATTAATCTCAGGTGTGCACAAATATATGGCACAAACAAGGAATACTTTTCTGCATAATAAAATTAGAAAATGACATTAGTTGCTCTTACTTTTTTGTTCCTTTGGAAATTAGCGAATGCTTGGACATATATTTCTCCAGTTGAAAATTTGTGTTCTTAACGTTTAGATTTCGTTGCAATTTGGGTATGTCGGAGCTTTTTACTTCTCTTCTATATCCGATATTTATTAACCTAAATGGAAAATGATAATTTTCTGATAAAGGGTTTTCCAAAGGGTAATGACTATTTTATTTCAAAATTGAAAACTTCGATTGATGCGCGATAAAAACGTATTTCACGAATTTCGCCGAATTAACTTAAATATTTAATGGTAGGGTTTAATGGAAACATTTTGCGCTTGCTACTTAAATGTTATCATCACAGAGTTAAGAAGTACAATTTGTTAGTCAATCCTTATTAAGAATCAAGATTCTACCTAAACATATGACATTTTATATCACAATTTGGAGTCCAACATAAGCGATGATTTTAAAATTTAACCAGGCCAGGGTTGTAGAGAGATGGTTCGATCACATAGCAATTCTACCATAGGAGAGTTTGGCTAAAGAAAAAGTGGTAAATAGATGGCGCGCCAGACACTGTGTAGCCCCATCAGGTACTTATGGGCGTTCCCCTAATACATAGAAGTACTGAGGTACAGCCTAATTTATAGGAGACAGCGGGAAATTTAAATTTTACAAGCTTTAATTTTTGTTTCATTTATACACGTGTGAATTTTAAAGAAATTAATTTTTTTAATATTTATAATTAATTATCGAACATTAAATTTTAGTTTCTCAAATATTTGTTGGCTCCTAATTAGCTTACGTTTTCTAAGATTGTTCGCACTTTTCATTAATTAAATTGTTAATGAATTTATAACAAAGCGACAATTAATTAATTTAGACATCATAAAGAAACGAGATCAATCGACACGAAAACTTGGTAGTGTTCCCTTTCCGTACGTACTCCGGTGTAATGAGGTTAAGCCCACAAATTACGTGTAGGGGCTACGTAGCGTCACTAGCGCCATCCGTGGTAGAAAAATATTTCGCCGAATAAAATATTTAAGTGATCGAACCATCTCTCTAAAACCTTGACCAGGCTTATCAGCTTTAAACATTTTCGTATCAGGCTTTTCTCGCTATTCGGAATGTATAGAACTATATCTAAATGATCACTACCAGTGGTTATCTCAAGCTCCTAACAGAAGGTTTAAGCCAGCTGTTGGTACAAGAAATCCAACTAGATCTCTGCTAACTCAAAAAAGGTACACGTACTCTAGATCTCTGCTAACTCGAAAAAGGTACACGTACTCTAGATCTCTGCTAACTCAAAAAAGGTACACGCGTACTCTAGATCTCTGCTAACTCAAAAAAGGTACACGTACTCTAGATCTCTGCTAACTCAAAAAAGGTACACGCGTACTCTAGATCTCTGCTAACTCAAAAAAGGTACACGTACTTGTTCATCCATGAAAAAGACAACTGTGAAATGAATGAAGCGTGCTCTTCAGGAGATTCAGTCTGTTCCAAATAATTGGATGACCGTGTTTAATATAAATGGTTAAAAATAGAAACAAAACACAACTAATTTATACCGAATAAAATCCGTAAATAGTGCTATCACGAAGGTTTGCTTCAAGCAACTGTTTATCCAATTAAATATAAGGCTTCCTTATGGAAAATTATGCGTATCCGAAGTTAATCAAATCGCTTTGACCGTTATTTGGATCGAAACCCTTAAGCCTAGTTCCCACTTAGCGAAAAAACCAATTTTCGCGCTGAAAATTGACGCTCGCGAATAAAATTTGCGATTTTTTTCAAATTGGTCGCTAAAATCGTGTCTCCGCGGTATCTAGCGAATGTTCTATTTTTTGACGTCCACACCTTGGCGATACAAAGCTTCAGCCAATCACAAAACGTGTTCCCTCGATCTATTCCGCTCCCGCCCGTCACTTATTAAGCCTAGGTCTTTAGTAAAGCGGCTCAGCCAACTTGACCAAGATACTGAAGTAAAGGTAATTATCTCACGAATAGAATCGTTTATTTATTGAAATTATCAATCCATTTGGCTCATTTAGAACTGATGTTTTATGTTAGACCTAAAACATTACTAAAAACCCGCACGAGTTGTTTTCATCGTTTTTAAATTTTCGCGCTAAAGTCAGAACCGCTTCCCCAGCGACCGAAAAAACGCGTCCGTTTTCATTGCGCGAAAATTTTATACGTCTCGAAAATTCGCCAAGTGGGAACTAGCCTTTAGAGGATTCTTTATTGCGATTTTGGACTCTGGAGGCTTGGCCTGCATCGGAGAGCTTGTTTTAAGCGTTCTGTTCAACTAAAAAATAGAACATACTACGGAATGGAAAACGGAACCTATGTGCTCTTGGATGGGAGCATTGAATTGGGAATAATACTGCTAGAATTACAATTACGATTTCGGTTGCCATGGTTACGCGGGACCAGTTCTAATAAGACTGTACGAAATTCATCTTTATAATTAGGCGGTAGCGCCATCTATATTTTGTAAAGTTATATGGCTAAAAATAAATAATTATTAGCTAACTCACCGTAACTTGAGTTAAAAAGGATCGTGTTGACAGAATAAAATTATTTTTAAACAACTTCAAAGGTTTGTTTGTTACGAGTAATCATTCATTTCTATTTCGCATCAGATTCGCGAAAAAATTCAATTGCAATATAGTTGCCACCACTATAGAGACCGATGCCGCCACGGTAGAACGATAAAGTTGATAAAGTATCCATATTGAACGAAATTGGTCCCGCGCCAGCTAAATTTAGTTGTACCTCTATTTATTCCCAACTCAATGGGTGGGAGCGAAAAATTGTGGTAAGAAAATAAAATCAACACTTATCTGCTTTGAAGACGATAGGCAAACAAATAACAATAAATAAATCTACAGCTTCCATTTTGTGATTTAATATGTTTCGGTACAAGGAATTAGAAATCAACTGCAGAAGCACGGTGTTACTTTGTTTAGAAATGAAACAGAAGCTAAGATCACAGAGAAAATTTAAATGTACCCATCTTTACACAGCTTAAATGGAGGCAACAAGCGTATGTTCTTTTAACTTAAAAAATAATATTTGAAATTTTTCTACCAAAGATATACCAAACGCCATAAATAATAAAATGTTGTTCCATGGTTAAAAATTGTAACTTAGTAAAAATTATAAAAGATCTGCTACTACACGGAGTTGTTTGATAAAATAATATCTATCCAAACGTATTTTTTGTACACCAACTAATCTTAACTAAAAAAAATAAATATTATTCTATTTATATAAATGGGATAGGTGATGTGTATCTTAAATCTATTACGAAGATTATGATAACGTACCTCATCAGAAAGAAAGTCGGTGTTTGGCGGTTTTTCGTATTGAGGTTTTGCATCTAGCACTGAAGACAGAAAAAATAGCAACGCTACTGAAGAAAATTCGGCAATAAATAATGAAAATGTAATAACATTTTCTATATGCCCCTAAAAATAAACAAAATTCAATATTAGTTTAGAGTGTAATTTACTTAAAAAAATTAAATATCTTTTAATCAAATAAAATTCTATAATAATTTAAGTACAGTTATGTTTCTTCTTGCTCTTTTAAGGTTAGTTACTTCTTTGAAAACCCCTTTTTTGAGAAATATTATTAGATTTAGCAATATTTAAAGTTTAATGAAGTGTAACGAAAAATTAAAAAGTATAAAAGGGCTTTTTCCGTATTTCTGAATGAGGTTAAAATAATAACAGTTATACTAATCAGCCAAGCTAATACTTCAACGGTTTAGAGACGAAAAAGGCTCGTTTAATAACGAGACCAAAAGTCTTGTATTTTCTACGAAAGCTCCAGCAAACGCGTTCGGAAGCGAAAATGAAAATTTTTTTGGGGAAATGGCGGGGCAGTTTCTTCGTGGTAATGTGATGAATCAAGGTGTATACAATATCGAAATCGATGTCCCGCTGAAATTACCAATACTATGAATTGACTAAAAAAAAATTTTTGGTAATACCAATCTAACATTTTGCCTTTTTCCCATGTTAAATCGTTTCTATCCATGGATAATATCCATGGATAAACGGTTAACCGCAATTTTTATGATTAATTGAAATTTTGCCAGTTAATTTATCTGTTACGATAATCACTTTTGAAAAATAACCAAATGAAATACATATGAAAGCTAGGGAAAAGGTAATTACAAATATTACTTAATTTTATTTTAAAGGAGTAGACATACTGCTAATAAATGATTTTATGTTTCAGGGTTATTATTTATTGGTTTATAAAGGGTAGATCACTGAAATAAAATTGCACCTTTTCAGCCAGAACAAGAGAGTTGTGTATGGCCACCATAATTGTATTGGCATTGTCCAAATTTCTTGAAAAGACGTGATAAAATTGCGCAATTTGTTTTCTTTGGGCTACCATTGCGTATAAAATCATTTCCAAAAGCCGATTCAATCGTTCTTGATTCAGTGTCGACACTGCTGATAGGATCAGAGGACACAGGTAATGAATGATATTTTCAACGGCTTCTTTATCACCAAATTATTACTTTTATGTAAATTTATGTCAATATGTTTCTCGAGAAAATCGAGGAACATAGCAACGTTAACAATACTGCTTTTGATTTTTTCTACTACCGTTGGCCCAGGCAGATCGGATCTAGAAGTTGGATTTCAGCCCTTGGGTCTATTTCATAAATGTAAGTGAAATATCTTAACTGACAAGTGAGTGTTACTATATATATACTCTATTACTCATACCATTGACAATATTTTGCATTGTCAATCTTGGTTTTTTTCTCATTGTGTTGTCAACAATATGAGAAGCTGTATTTAATTTTAATTAAATAATGGTACCCTATAGTTTCTTAATATAATTTACCATTTATCTTTTTAGACAAACTAAGGGGAGCACTACCACCTACGCTCGGTGGAGTACTCATATAAGAAACGTGAAAACGCCACACACTTGTCATACCTATCAAAACCCCACTTGTTCAGGCTGGTGGTGTGTGAAAAGTGCTGGTGCTTGCTGAAGGTACGCGGTTTTTTTCTATTGTTTCAAAATGTTATATATATTTAACAATTCATATATTTTAAGTAAATGAAGTACAGTTTGATGTACCTGTTTCTTCATTACTGTAGTATCAATGCTATTGTCTACACCTGCTATACCCAAAATCGTAGTTAAGTAGGGCACGCCAAAACGGACTAAATTCGTCTACCACTCGCTATATTCATACTTTACCTCTTGTTATATTCATACTTGGTCTTGCTATATTCATACTCGGACTTGCTATATTCATAATTGGACTTGCTATATTTATACTTGGACTTGCTATATTTATACTTGGACTTGCTATATTTATACTTGGACTTGCTATATTTATACTTGGTCGTGCTATATTCATACTTGAACTTTCGATATTCAAACTTGGTCTCGTTATATCTATATTTTGCCTCTCTCTCATACATCGAGATATTTCATATTTCGACTCGCTCTCTCTACTCCAACTTAGTCTTTCGCTATTCATACATCGCACCTCTCTCTCTTACTTCGACTCTCCCTCCATAGTTTTCTTAGCTTTCTCTCTAACTTTATACCGTCTGTCTCGAACTTTGTTTCGCGCACTTTGACGCCGACTAGACTATATTTGGCCAAGTTAATAAAGATAACTTGACCAACTGCAAAACTATTCTGTCTTAGCCGTATTTTAGTGTACAGGTAGTTCAAAAGATTTTCAATTCGAGATACTTGGCTTTTCTCCACTTTTGAAAGGTATTCTGTGATTTCGCAATCATTTTGCAAGTAGATGAATTGTACTAGGCGAAAATAAGAGGAGTAGACGGAAATTTCACCCTTTTTCCTAATGACGGTTTGGCGGGAGATCTCGAATAAAAAGGGAGATAGCAGTAGTATGTCACAGTAGCGTGACTAATATTATAAAGAAAACAAAAAGTATACCATAATGGCCACTATTGCCAAAGCTACGAGTTGACATTTCCTTATACAATGGTTAATTAAGAATTTTTCTTGTGTTGAAATTATGGAATCTAATTTAATTAATATTTTTTTTTTGTAAGGAGACAGCATTATTTTTAAAGTCAGCTATATTCAAAAGGAAAATGGGACTATATTTCGTAATTTGCTAAATGAGTTCTACCAGAAGTCTATAATAAACCCTTTTCGGGGGGAAGTATCTAACTACGAGAATTTTTTTAAACATACTTTTGTCGCGTTAGAACTCGCGGACGTGCACAATTTCCCTCGACCCGTCCACACCAACGTATTACTCGAACTTGTCGAACTTTATTTTGAGGAATAAACTTGAAAAGAGTAGTGAAGCAATTATTTTAAATGCATGTTATATCACTTACGGGGAGCGTTTATCCTAGTGTTGTAAGTCGGAAAATTTCCCGGTAAATGACCGAGGCCTTTTTTCCGGAAAATTTTCCGTATTTTTCCGAAAAAAATAAAAAGTTTTCATTCCATGATTAGTCTAATATATTGTTTGCAAATTTAAATAAAGCGGCATTTTCACCTCATTTTTTCTAATCTAAAAGTAAAACTAAACCTCTAGACTAGTTTAAACTGATTAACAATGTAACACTATTAATGTTTTTTTAGTATTTTTACTGATATTAGACATTTTACATCGATACAAAATTAAAAACCCTTAAAAAGTAATTTATCTTTCATTTTTTTCATTTTCCGATTTGCTGAAAATTTTCTGGAAATTTTTCCGCATTTCATTTTTCCGGAAAATTAACAACATTAGTTTATCCCTACTAAATTTTAGTTAAAGCTCGTTAAAGCCGCTGTATCATTGCACTCCCTTACAATAATGTCTGCTGGCGCCCATGCTGGGTCTTTGTCAAAAATCAAATATTTCGGTTGTTAAAAACCATACGTCAAATCGAATTTCGAAAATGACCAAAGAATTCGCCCAAATACCTCCAGGTTTAAAAATTCCAAATCAATGGCCCTTTTTATCCAAATATCGAAGTCTTAGCTTAAGGAGTGTCTATCGACTATGAAAGAGTGGTATTTAAGAGGTGGTAAATAACAAAATGATATAAAAGTTGTTAAATAATGGTAAATAACAATGCAGCATAAAATGGGAAAAGTGGTAAATAATGGTAGATAACTTTATGGAATAGATTGACTCCCCCCCCCCCCTTCAATTTTTCTAACATTATTGATATAATATTCTTACGTCGTTTCCATTATCTTAGGCCAACTTCTCATTCTTGATTTAGGGCATTTGAAGAGGGGGAAAACACTGCGAGAGAACGCTACACGAAACATTTCAGCGCCTTCTCTCAAACACTGCAAAAGTTGCAACGCGAAAATTTGATGGGAATGTCAAATAAATGGGAAAATTTTAAGAAATCAAATAGTAAAAAATTACGTTTTTGAGCGCTGCGCCCATATTTGAGATTCATTTATTCAAAGACATAAAATATTACAAAAATAAAGGCTTTAGAGGCCATTGAGATATTCCCCAAGGGAGGTGCAGGTGCAGGTGCAGGGCGGCAAAGTGTTCAGTCAAATATTCCCCAAGGGAGGTGCAGGGCGGCAAAGTGTTCAGTCAAATATTCCCCAAGGGAGGTGCAGGGCGGCAAAGTGTTCAGTCAAATATTCCCCAAGGGAGGTGCAGGGCGGGAAAGTGTTCAGTCAAATATTCCCCAAGGGAGGTGCAGGGCGGGAAAGTGTTCAGTCAAATATTCCCCAAGCTCAGAATAAAATACTGTTTTCTTAAATTCATTATTTGGTATTTTAGAAGATTAATAACAAAACTTCGCTTCGTCGCGTCGGTTCGAATAGTAAACCCAAAATTCAACGTCATAATTTAGCCGAATCAAATAATATAAAATATCTTGCACGGTCCTACTTTGACGTCGACAATAAGCTCGTTTCAAAATTGTTAGACCATTCCCACTCTCCTTATCATTATTGGTTTTTAGTCCCGCAACTCTTTCTCATAATTCGACTCTCTCTCTCCACCCTAATTTGGTATTTCGCTATTCATACATCGCACCTCTCTCCCATATACTTCCACTCTCCCTCTCTATATCCACAGTTTTCTTAGCTTTATACCGTCACGCTATCAAATTCGAAGGACGTCTTTCTCGAACTTTGTACCGCGTGCTTTTGACGCCGACTTTATTTGTACAGGGTAATTTAAAATTAAATTTAAATAATGAGGATCTACCGGAGAACACTTTTGGAAAATAAATTGAAATTAAAATTCCCCACTTTAGAAGGGTATTCTGCATCTTTCAAAAGTCAAGTTAAACGATTTTGCAACCGAAACTAAGGGGAGTATAGACCATTCGTTTAATTTCGTGAGACGGCACAAGTCTTGCACGGATACGTACTTACACCCAGGCCCGTAGCCCATAGTGCCTTCTCAAAAAGGATCTGTGCCCCCCTTAAAAATATCAAAGTAAGTAAACAAAATCAATAAAATATATGCCATTATCTTATTATAATTAGTTAAGTCAAACTGTACAAAGTATATTGTTTCCTTTCATGAACCTTAAATAATAATAATAATCAGCTAAACTTATAGTTAAGTCACCACTACAGGCCTAAGTCATCTTGCGATTTACAAAGTCTTTTAACCAGTGGCCGGGTTAGAGAGCTAACCGACAGCTCCCTACTCCTACTATTACCTAGCTTTACTATATTAGTTCCCTGCGCGAAGTTAAAAGTTTTATTTGTAGCATAAACAATAATATGGCACGTAATCAGGTACAAATATTGATTTGACTACACAAACTAAGGTTAATTTCCCGTAGCACTGTAGTCTATCTGCTACTGCAGTGCCGTGTTTCCAATTGAGCAAGTTGGGCCAGGGCCCAGGGTCATGAGTTGGAGAGGAGCCCTTAAGGCTCAAAACAAAACCATTCAACATTAAAAATGTATCTTTGAAATAATGACTAAGCGAAGGAAACGTTTATTTTGACCCGATTTTTTAATATCACTCAGACATTTTATTGCTAAGGGTGGGCGTTGTCACGTATTTTATCTGAGCTGATTTCTACCTTCGATAATTGGTTTTCTAACACCAATAGTTTTCCGTATAAAGGCAATTTTTAGGCTGACTATGTGTAAAGTGCGATGACTTAGGATGTTCACTACGGTCGGACAAGCGTAAAACATACGCAGTACATCACCCGCAGCCGGGCAGAAATGACAGTCCCGAGTCGGGTACGTGTCAGGATCAAAATGGAATAAACAAGTTGGATCGGGGAGAGCGTCATGCAATAAACGCCATTGGGTGGCATTCTCATGACGGCCAGAAAAAGGTATGGCACGCCAAACCGGACAAAATTCGTTTCATTGGTTGCTGCCGTACGTTTTTAGACTCTTCCGTACTTTTATTTTGGTTCTCACCTACTTTTTTCTACTCTTCCGTATATTTTTTGGTTCTCCCGTACGGTTTTCGTCTCTTCCGTACTTAGAAACCGTTTGCTATCCTACTTTGAAATCGGTTGTTACGGTACTTTAAAAAACGACTGTTACGCTACTATAAAATCGGTTGTTACGTTACTTTTTAAATGGGTTGTTACGGTACTTTAAAAAACGACTGTTACGGTACTTTAAAAAACGACTGTTACGGTACTTTGAAATTGGATATTACGGTACTTTCAAAATGGGTTGTTATGGTACTTTGATTTATTCGCAACCGAACGCATTTTCGTGGGGTCTGCGAGCCCTTAATTACGCCACTGGTATGGGGGGGGTTGTTTGAGAGGGTGAGGGAGGTTCGAAAAAGTACCTTTTCTGGGTTACGTAATTTATGAACAGCCCCTAAGCCACTGGTGCGTTCAATTGAACATAATCAAAATATTTCCGCCACGCCAATAGCCGAGGCGTTAACATTCCAGGTACTTTAGTTAAAAAAAGTCGAAAATGCGTTCGGTTGCGAATAAATCAAAGTACCATAACAACCCATTTTGAAAGTACCGTAATATCCAATTTCAAAGTACCGTAACAGTCGTTTTTTAAAGTACCGAAACATTCGATTTTAAAGTACCGTAACAACCCATTTTGAAAGTAACGTAACAACCGATTTTATAGTACCGTAACAGTCGTTTTTTAAAGTACCGTAACATCCGATTTTAAAGTACCGTAACATCCGATTTTAAAGTACCGTAACATCCGATTTTAAAGTACCGTAACAACCCATTTTAAAGTACCGTAACAGTCGTTTTTTAAAGTACCGTAACAGTCGTTTTTTAAAGTACCGTAACAACCCATTTTGAAAGTAACGTAACAACCGATTTTATAGTACCGTAACAGTCGTTTTTTAAAGTACCGTAACAACCGATTTCAAAGTAGGATAGCAAACGCTTTCTAAGTACGGAAGAGACGAAAACCGTGCGGGAGAACCAAAAAATATACGGAAGAGTCGAAAAAAGTAGGGGAGAACCAAGATAAAAGTACGGAAGAGTCTAAAAACGTACGGCAGCAACCAATGAAACGAATTTTGTCCGGTTTGGCGTGCCATAAAAAAGGGCTGACCTTGTTCACGTTCCAAAATTTGTAGGATTTCGGAACGGAAAAGCCAGGTGGGAAGATCGGACGTGGAAACTCGCAGAGCGTATGATATGCGAGTAGGCGTCTCGAGAAACACCGTTACCGGAAAGATGGAGCCTGGCAAGCTTAATACAATAGTTGGTGAAAAAGAGTCTCCGAAACATGATCATCTCGGACACCGCGACTGTCAAAGACGCCTGGGAAAGCGTCGAGAACGCCTTTTTGCAAAGCCTTAAAAGATTTAACTGACAAGATCGGGGATACGACACCACCAAAGGGAGTCAGGGTCGAGGAGGTCCATGATGGAGGAGACTCCGTGACGAGCGACACGACTAAATAGAGTACCCAAGAAGGGGGTTTTACCGGAGTCCATAATACCCGGGTTATCGAATAGCGGAATATTAGATAGGGCTACCATCTCGACATTACAAGAGAAAGGCTAAAATCAGGAGTAGAAATACTTTCAGAAAGTGAGGTGTAATAAAGCGAATTACATCGACGCGGATTGTTCGTAAGAAAGTGGCTAGACAGCGATTGAGAAAGTCCATGTACGCGAGCCATGGCGGTAATGTGATTAGGTTGGGTAGGGCAGAGCGTAGTAGACTAGCTACGCTCGCAACGCGAAAGCAACGGATTTAATCAGAAATGGACACGAGGCCAAGGC
Organism: Leiobunum rupestre; assembly: GCF_980474605.1. Lineage (NCBI taxonomy): Eukaryota > Metazoa > Arthropoda > Arachnida > Opiliones > Sclerosomatidae > Leiobunum > Leiobunum rupestre. Next base: position 36,202,071 of record NC_143393.1, on the reverse strand, counting down.
CTCCCACTTGTTTAGGAAGGATAAGATGTTCTCTCTTCACCCAGTGCACCTTTTTCCAAACGAATGCTTCAAGGACGGATTGGCACCGATTAATAAAATCACTTTTAGTTTGTGCCAAACGATACTGGCGGCCAACTGGTTGGCAATGTGAACGCGACCGTATAAAGAGCAGTTGGGTTTAATAGGGTGCCAACGAGCTAGAACACGGAGAAAAGCCTCAAGTTCAATCCAGTTTTTGGAGATCACGGACGGGCTGCGACCCAGATGAACACCGAGGAATTTCCAGCCTTTGGAAGACCAGCTAAAACCAAAGGGGAGTCCATACGGCCGCGCCAACTACCACACCAGAGACCGACAGATTTCAAGTTATTTACGCGAGCACCAGAAAGAACCCAAAAGGTATCGAGGCAAGTTCTCAAAACCGGGAATTCAGTATCGTCACGAATGATTCCAGTGAGATCCTCAGCGTTAGTGCCGTTAGTGAGACGGTGATATGGAACTAACTCGTCAATACGGGCGAGTTCATAGTCGAGAAGGCGAAGGAGAGGTTCAATGGCGATAGAGAACAAAGCGCCAGACAGAGGGCAACCTTGGCGAATGCCTCGTTCAAATTTAACGGAAGGAGTGAGCGAGTTATTAATTTTGATGTGAAATGAAGAATCAGTGTAAAGCATGGCGAGGGGGGCGGAGAAATCTTGAGGGAAACCGAAAGTGAGGAGAACTTTAAAGAGGTGATCGTGGTGAATAGAATTGAACGCTTTCTCAAAGTCTATATTCACGAAAGCGAGGGGTTCATCATTAGCACCCAGTGCCGTATTTCCGCCTAGGCCAACCTAGGCCGTGGCCTAAGGGCCCATCCTTGGAAGGGGCCCTCCAGTGACCGCAATTACTGTATTCAAAGGCATAAATCTATAATATCAATCGTAATTTATGTTGGAGAAATTCCTAGGTAGAAGATTTTGTTTTAAAGTTACCAAAATTTCTGCCTGGCAGTTTACGGACGCAGCCTTAAATCGCAATGTTGCATATTTATAGCATATTTAGTCGACGATTGTCAAGAGCTTTTATTTAGTAATATAACCGTAGAGCTCAGACTTCTACGCTGAATCAGGGAAATTCAGGCACAGCTTAGTTCCAGTGATAACGGTAAATGCAGCGCGTGAACAGGGGGCCCAGACTCCTTATCTGCCTATGAGCCCAGGATCTTTAAGTCCGGCCCTGTTAGCATCAGCGAGATCAATGAGATCTCGAAGAACACTTAAATTATCAAAAATAGTGAAATCGGAAAATACAGTACCTTCAAACTATTCAGCTTTCAAAACTACATATTTTTCCAATTTATAGTCATTAGAAAAAATGTAAACTCAAATTTTAAGAAAATAAAAACTACGCCGAAAAAAGCAGACGCCGCCAACGCGAAATAGCCGTGTGTTTTGAAAATCCCGTTATCTGTACGGACGCCCAATGAGAGGCGACATTTGAAGTTAAAACGTCGCTTCTCATTGGTCGTCCGTACAGATAACGGGATTTTCAAAACACACGGCTATTTCGCGTTGGCGGCGTCTGCTTTTTTCGGCGTAGTTTTAATTTTCTTAAAATTTGAGTTTACATTTTTTCTAATGACTGTAAATTGGAAAAATATTTAGTTTTGAAAGCTGAATAGTTTGAAGGTACTGTATTTTCCGATTTCATTATCCCTTTAAGAATTTCGCGGTAGACTTGGAACCGGGCCTGACCCAAGTCATCCCAAAATTTGACGTAAAACTCGGACGGAAGCCCATCTAAACCGGGAGAACGACCCCGGGAAATAGATTTAAGCGCGTGGGAAAATCATCGAAAGAATATGGAATTTTAAGAGACTCGGAAGATTCTGGTGGAAAGCTTAGGCAAGTTTTGAAGTATAAGAGGCAAAGTGTATTTGAATTTGGATTAGAGAAAAGGTCGGAATAAAAATAAATCACAGTTTCTCGAACTTGGGTAGGGTCGTACTCTAAGCCGAATCTGTTCCATTGCGCCGAATCCCATTCGACCGAACCCAATCCCATTCAACCGAAAAAGCAGCACTTTGGCGAATTTAAAATTCGGTTTTATCCGTTTCAGCATCTGTCAGAACAGCATGCAGTGTTACCTAACCTAACCTAACCAGGCAATTTTTAAAGTGGTCAAATAAAATCCCGTTATGCAAGTAGACAAATCCATCTCTATTTGCTATACGTTCCATTTCAACAAACTGCGAACTGAGCGTACCATAAAGCCTAAAGGTATTACGTTCTAACAAAAAAAATTATGGTATTAATAAAAAACATTTAATTAAAAGAAGTCCAAAAAATCGTTTCCAACAGACTTAAAAATATATTAACACGCTTCCATAAAAAATCAAAAGGAGTAGAAAGAAAAACTTTTTTTTGCGGTCGCTCAATTGCAAATATTGCGTCGGTCTATTAGAAAAATACAAAACCCGCCATTGGGCTAGATTCATCAAACAAATTGGCGGAATTCGGTTTATTGGGAATTCGGTCGAATGGGATTCGGCGCAATGGGAAGATACCCTCTAAGCCCCCATTGATATCAAAAACATTTTCCATTGGCTTCGCGGACGAAACGCGAGAAGTCCAACGAAAGAATTCAGCTGACACGATTATTCGAGCAATCATTTAATTGTGAGCGGAGTTCTCTGGCATCGGGGCTTTCGAGCGTGAACTTCAAGCTGCAGCTCAGGTAATCGGGATCGTTCTAAATTTGACTGGTTATTGAAAAAATCTCGACAAAACGCTCAAACATTAGGTTTAAAATCATCGAACCACCATTGGGATCAGGAACGCCTATTAGCATATTTAACATAATTACTCATAAGTATGCCACTAGCTCTATTTCTTCTCTAACGGTTTGTTTCACAGATATTGCGTCATCCGTACCCTACGTAATTGCTTAATTTGGCCATATTTTACCGGTGTACACGGGTTTCTTCTAAAGCGCTTCTTGATTATATAAAAATGTAACTTCCGCATTTTTTCAAATGTCCCCTTAACTACGTCCTGTGGCAATTAATTTGATTCCATTTTCTGAGCCAACAAAGATTATTGCGTTAATATAATATTTTAGTATCTGTTTTAGATAAATTGGCTACCAATGCCAGTTCCTTAACCACTTAGGGAGCTTCTGCTTGGTCAATGTCTCATCTTTAAAACATTTGATAACCCTTATATGATAAGTGACTACGTATTGGAATTTAGATTTGGTCGCTTTTTTAATTTCCACGTGTTTTTTTAATATTTCGATTGCTTTTCTGCAAAAACGGTCAAATGGTGCTACGATTATACGCATGATACGATAATGAAAATGTTGCGTTTTTTCCCTAATAAGAAAGTAGCCATACCTCATTTAACGTTAAGGAAATGATTGATCTGATTGAAATTATTCCGGTCACTGTTGAGAGACACCAATATACAAATAGAAGTCCTGAGCGTCGAATGCCACACGCACGCCCCGATAACATCAGAGAAAATGCTAAGCCCTAAAACGAAAAGTAAAAGTGTCATTCAATTCAAGGCAAATAAAAAATATATTTCAACTGAAAGAAAATTGTTCAACAGTCTTAAAACTTTTTCTGACCTCACACACCGTCTGTAAGAACTTAAGGGAAAAATATGGAAACCAGTCAACTACAGAAAGACTTTTACTTAAAATTTCAAAGGTCAGAGGTAAATAACCTTTCTTCAATGATGTAAACGATTTTTTCATATTATTTCAAATAATAATAAATATTACAAAATATCACGTCACCACGAGTTTGATCAAAATTTTGTTTGGATCGATTAAAAAAATGCATGCATTTTAATTGGATGAACTGCAACACATTTTGGAATATATCACTTACAAGGAGAAGACCCGAGGTGTTACACACCGATTTCGTTCAAACTTGGGGGAGTGGTAGACCTTCATGTAACTTGGAAAAACCTTAAGGTAATTTATTCAATGGGCAACGGTTTTGCCATGGCAACGAAAAATGTTTTTGACAACATGAAATGGAAATTTTCCTATTGAAAATAACCTGGGATTTTGACGAATTTTAAAAAATTAAAAAAAAAATTAAAGTACCAAAATTATAAAAAATTGATAAAAATTGACGAAAAAATTAAAATTTATCACATTTTGATCAATTTGAACCAAATGGGTGAAAATGAACCGATATGGCTTAAATTGGAAAAAATGTGAGAAAAAAATAAAAAAATGCAAACATTGAAAAAAATATTTCAAAATTGATTAAAATAATTTTTTTTTAAAATTGAAAGCAATATATAAAATTGAAAAAATATTGATCAAAAACAGTAGTTTCGATCAAAATTCATAGGAATTGACGGAAATTTATAAGTTGTGTAAAATTGGATTAATGTATAGATAAATTGCGTTTTTTTGGAAAACAAAGTATTTATTTTGGTCAATTTGATCAAACTTGACCAAAATTGGAAAATAATAGATCTAAATTAGCCCAATTTTAAAGTTTTGTAAAAATTATATAAAAATAAACTAAATTCGACCAACTATCTCGAAATTGTTTCAAATATTTTTTTTTTCAAAATGTTAATAACACTGAAAAAATTGATCAAAATCAATAGTTTCGATCCAAAACGATCAAAATTGATAGGAATTGATGGAAATTTATTTATATAGATAAATGGCTTTTTTTTTAATTATTTTCCAAATTTGGAAAATAATAGATCAAAATTAGCAATTTTTTTAAATATTTTTATTATTGATTATTTTAAGAAACAGTGTAATACAAAATTGTTTTATTCGTTGTTATTAAACGTTTCTCGGTTTTTCTAATCATTTGTTTTCTCATATTTTACCTTTTTACGTACGTTATATTTACACAAACATATTTATATACAGTACTATAATACTAAATATAAAAGAAATTAGTTCGTCATTTCCGTTTTCAAACAACCAACATAATTTTTTACTAACAATTGTGAATTTCATTAAAAGTAACTTATTCGATGGTTTACTCAAGTATAATTGAAATATTTACGCGTTTACCCAATTTTATTTGAAATAATTAATAATATATCCCAATTTTAATTGAAGTCACTAATATTTATTGGTTTTACCCAAATTTGTTCGCTTTCATCCGTATTTAATTGTAGGCATGTAAAATTACCTTTAAAAGCCCAAAATCGCTGTCATTTGACGACTTTTCTTTATTTTACCCAATTTGGGTCATATTTAGCGAAATATCTTAATTTTACCCAATTTTAATATTTTTTTTTCTTCCAATTTGGGTCAATTTTAGCGTAATTTCTTTATTTCACCCAATTTAATGAATTTAACCCAATTTGATTTGATATAAATAATTGTTAATGAATTTCACCCAATTTTATTACAAATTACTTATTTTCAAAGGTTTACCCAATTTAATCCAAATATTTAGTTTTTAAAAGGTTTTTACCCAATTTTATTTGATAGAAATAATTTTTAATGATTTTCATTTATTTCTTATTTATTATTTATCAAGTAAATAATATTTTAGAGCCTTTAGAACCAAAAAAACTACGGATATAGATAAAATAAAGAAAAGTCGTCAAATGACAGCGATTTTGACGATTTTGGGCTTTTAAAGGTAATTTTACATGCCTACAATTAAATACGGATGAAAGCGAACAAATTTGGGTAAAACCAATAAATATTAGTGACTTCAATTAAAATTGGGATATATTATTAATTATTTCAAATAAAATTGGGTAAACGCGTAAATATTTCAATTATACTTGAGTAAACCATCGAATAAGTTACTTTTAATGAAATTCACAATTGTTAGTAAAAAATTATGTTGGTTGTTTGAAAACGGAAATGACGAACTAATTTCTTTCCTATATAGTATTAAAGTACTGTATATAAATATGTTTGTGTAAATATAACGTACTTAAAAAGGTAAAATATGAGAAAACAAATGATTAGAAAAACCGAGAAACGTTTAATAACAACGAATAAAACAGTTTTGTATTACATTGTTTCTTAAAATAATCAATTATAATAATAATTTAAAAAAATTGCTAATTTTGATCTATTATTTTCCAAATTTGTAAAATAATTTAAAAAAAGCCATTTATCTATATAAATAAATTTCCATCAATTCCTATCAATTTTGATCGTTTTGGATCGAAACTATTGATTTTGATCAATTTTTTCAGTGTTATTAACATTTTGAAAAAAAATATTTGAAACAATTTCGAGATAGTTGGTCGAATTTAGTTTATTTTTATATAATTTTTACAAAACTTTAAAATTGGGCTAATTTAGATCTATTATTTTCCAATTTTATTTTTTTATCACATTTTTTTCAATTTTAGCCATATCGGTTCATTTTCACCCATTTGGTTCAAATTGATCAAAATGTGATCAATTTTATTTTTTTCGTCAATTTTTATAAATTTTTTATAATTTTGGTATTTTAATTTTATTTTAATTTTTTTAAATTCTTCACAGAATCGGTCAAAATCCCATGTTATTTTCATTAGGAAAATTTCCATTTCATGTTGTCAAAAACATTTTTCGTTGCCATGGCAAAACCGTTGCCGATTGAATAAATTCCCTTTAGGATTTTTCATGAAGGTCTAACAATCCCCCGAGTTTGAACGAAATCGGTGTGTAAAACCTCGGGTCGTCTCCTTGTTAGTATTCCAATTTTAAATAACCAATTAACCATTAAGGATTTCCTGTAAAATGCCAAGAACTTAAAAATGGGAAATTTTAAAAATTATTTAGACGAATTTTTATCCTGCTACAGTGAACCATTGTTTTTTTTATTTAATTATAATTCCATTGAATTTTACTTAAAATTCTGCTTATTCAGAACAAAAAAATAATAACTACTACAAGTGCAACATTTGCAATCTACATATATTCAAAAAACATAAAATTACGAGAATTACGAAATACCTGAGATTATATTCCCTTTCATTAGCGCACCCAAAGGGTGGCGGGGCCCAGTACCCCCCCCCCCCCCCCCGCCCCTAAACGAAATGAAAAAATTTAAAGGTCGTATTCCCATATGGACGAAAATCGAAAGTTAGAGTACAAATTCTTAATTTTTCAGAAAAATACCGATCATTATCCGATGTCCTCCCGAAGTGAGACCATGATATCGGGCAATGATTGGTTTTTTAAATTTACCCGAAAAATATGATTTGTTTTTCCTTATTCTCGAATTTCTTCTACGAGTTCATCTACGCTTTTCGATTCCGGTGGACTCTGCGCTTATTTCCGTCCCTGCTTGACATTTTCTCTTTTGTTTTAAAAAATGAGGTAACGCAGGGAAAGCGACGTAGAATATTCTGAGTTTAAACAAAACTATTTTTTTTTTCATTTACTCTGGATAGAGTTTATCCGATAGAGCCTATATTTAACTTAAATGTATTGAGTAATTTCATTTTTATAACTAACAGATATTAAACTCTAGTAACTGATTATAAAGAAACGAAGAAGCATAATCCATATGAAGTCATGTAAATATATTATCTTTTTCAAAATAATAATATTACCGAACCTCTCATGGTTTATGGCTGGCTCATTCGTTTTTTTATAATTGGCACTAGTAAATTACTAGAGTGCAATATTTGTTAGTTATAAAGATGAAATTACTCAATACATTAAAGTAAATAAAAGGAAAAGTTAGTTTTGTTTAAACTAAATACAAAATAAAGTCACCGTCACGTACTCTGCTTTATTACAATTATAGAAAAAGTACGAAATTCGACTCGTTTTCGGTTCGGTAGTTGGTACCAAAGATAATTTAAACTCGTACCCTAGCTTCGAATACTGAGAGCTTTCCCATTGACGGTTTTGTTACGAAGCGTTTACCCTTTTCCGGCACGTGACCTCAGAAAAATCGGGCTCCATCGGTTGCGGTAAGGCGTAAACCACGGAGCGAATTTTTTCCGAGTTCCAGCGGGAAGTGGGTAAACGCTATCGGCAACGCGCGAGAGAGTGATTTCGAATCTAGGGAACGAGTTTAAATTATCTTTGTTGGTACTCTACATAGTCTTCAACGTTACGTCTTTTAAACACTTATTTAAGATCAACCATGACTGAATCTCGATTAAATGGATTGGCTATGTTGTATATACATAGAGAGATTAATGACAAAGTTGTCCAAGAACTTTGTAAAAAGAAACGAAAACTAGACTTTACCATCTAATACACTTTTATAAAGATTTAAGGCTTTGTCTTTCATTAAATGTCTTCAAATTATTTCAACTTAGTTTACTAGACCAATCAGGGCCCCCTCCATAAAAAAATCCTGGGTGCGCCACTGTTCCCTTTAAACAGCTATTTAGACTTTGAACACCCTTGTCGTCTAAATGATAAGGCTGGCCAATCAAATTACTTTTTTCCAGAAATCCGTGCTACATTTAGCGGGCTGTTTTGGACGAACATATTTATGATGGAGGCGTTATCTCGGACAACCGTTGGAAGTAACGCATTTTGTAGTTTAACTTTGGGGCTGCCATAATTTATATTGTGATTTATCTTTTTGTCCTAATGAGCGACAAACACTTTTGTGTCTTCAGTTGGATAAGTGTGAAAACAACTTCTTTTATAGCTGCGTTTTCTTATGTCCTACCACTCTTGTTTTATTTATTATTACGAATGGCTAATCATAATTACCACTGATTGGCGAAGGCGTTGTGGAAAGATATTGGTATAAGCTTGGAAGTTCATATTAACTTATTATCCTAAACCATTTTATTAAAAAAAAGTAAAAAAGTTTCTATTGGTTGTATTCTATATTTTGAAGAGCTGCTTTTAATTTTCTGAGGGGATCTTCGTCAATTTGTTTGATGAGGGTATGACCCCGCCTTAAAATGGCCTAACAACGCCACTGGAATTCATCTTCAACAATTTGCGATTTGTATTTTCATTTGGTTTTCATGGCTTAAAGTAACTTGCAGAAAATGTGGGGAAACCCTTTGAGAAAAACATCTTCTCTAGAAAATAACCTCAATTGATTGAAAGCTTGAAGCATTATTCAAAATTTTTCAGTCTTTATCATGGAAAAGCTGATCGGTAGGAATCACTACCAATCCTCATTTAGATACGCGCTAAAATTTAAAACGAAACTATTTTAACGCGGTACCCTATAGATAATTATCGCACTTTCTCAAAAGCTGATGCAGATCTGATTCAAATTTCCAAGTGGTTTTAACTAGTTCTCTGCACCACTCTCAAATTAAATTTAATATTAAGATGTTAAACTCTAAACAAAAATCAAAACCTTTAACATCTGGAATTCTTTGCCAAGCAGTTCCACCACACTTAAGAAAAACGCACCACTAACCATTTTAGTAATATTCAGAAATGTCCATGGAATATGAGTTCTTTTCGATCGCCTGAACGTTTGAATTTCCGGGAGAAGGAAAATCCATAGAAAAGCGCAAGGAAGCCAAACCAGAACGGTGTGTTGGAAACATGGCGTGAAATCTGGATTGGAAGTATACCAAGTCAAATTTGAATCCTGAAAAAGGGAATTGACGTTACTTTTCCGTCCAGTTCGAACTAGATGAAGCCGTATAATACCATAAATAACATAACAAACCAGTGTTGCCATACGTACTATAATTATGGTACAAATATCATACCATAATGGTACTATTATTTTGAGAGAGTACTATGTAGTACCAAAATGTACCATATTTCCAACCTATTATACTATAATGGTACTATTTTGATATTTACATAATTTCTACTACTACAATAATAAGCATTTCTTATTAACTATACATAAAATCGTCGCCTGAAAGCAAAAACCACGTAAGTTTATACTAATTAAAAGTATAGTTAAATTTACGTAGTTTTTGCTTTCAGGCGACGAAATATTAAGCCCACGATCTAGTGTTGCCAGATCACTCGATAGTCAATACCATAGAAATCAGAATTTCTAATCGTCGCGCGCGGCAATATTTCAAAAATTGTTCTAGTTAGTTAGTCCGATTTCTATGGTCCATATTGACTACATCAACTCCACATAAATTAAGAAATGTCACGAGAACAGTTATCTGCATGTTATGCAACAAACACTTTAAATTAAAAGTAATTAATACTATTTTATATTGGTACCATAATTTCCATTGTTGTACTATAATTTTTTACCCTTTGTACAAACATTCAGTCAGAAAAATCTGGCAACGCTGTAACAAACTTTGATCGTGATAAAGGTTCAGACTTCAAATTCGAAAATAACTCAGATTCAATAATTAATCAGCATTGACCAAATAAACGTTATTTTAAGCTTAACGCGTGTTTCAATTTTCAACAGGCATTGGTTTTAAGGAACAGCTTACGGAGAACTGATTTAAATGGTCATGGCCATTACAAAAATTACATCGGCAGCAAAGGGAGTATATTAACTATTAAGTATTTCTTAATGTTACTTATGCTCGTACCTATATCGGTTATTTCCTTTAAAAGGAGGTCCCTTCTCCAGCCCATAAAATATTTTTCATTATTATTTGTTTAATAGTTATTAATTATTAATTTGAATAAGAAGAAATTTCAACGTGAAATTGAAAATATATATAGTAACATAATTTATGATACGTCTTAATAGTCAAATAAGCACGTTCAAGGTGGAACCTTTGTCTAGAAAATTTGGTCTCTTCGATTCCCGCGAAAATTAAACAAAAATCCAAAAAAACCTCGGAAGGAGCGCTGCTGTGCGGTGGAAAATGAAACTATTTTGGGAGGGGCTAATTTTACTAGGCGGAGCTTAGTAGGGTGGAAGGGGAGAGAGGGTTCTTTACGATAAATTTAGTGTCGTCCAGTGGCGTCACCAGAATTTCCGTTTTGGGGGTGCTTAAGCGCCTGCTCAAGGGCTCAGAAAACCGATGACTTTTTTAAAAATAATTTTTATCAAGAAAACTTCGGTCAAATTCAGATAACGTTGGAAAAGTTGAAGCTTCTCTGTCCTCGCCTCCCTTCACTCTCCCGAAACCAACCACCTAAATTAAAGGTATATAACGAAACGTTTTAAGAAAATAAACCATTTTATTTCCGAAATTGTAATAGAAACCCTTTTATTTCCAAAATTGTAATAGAAACCCTTTTATGAGTTTCATTAAAACAATGAAATCAAGTTCGGGAATTTTAGGAGGCGCTTCAGAAACTTTTCAGGTGGCTCAAGCGCTACCTAAAACAGCCTAGCGACGCCACTGGTGTGGTCTGCTCGCGTGGAGCAAGAACCGTCGTTTCTCTTCACCTAGTGGCCAAGAATGGAAAAAGGAAATTCTATTGAAAAGGAATTATAAATCCAAAATTATGGATGGAATACCGTATTTAATTAATGAGAGATCGAATAAAGTTTTTCATTCTATATATCGTTATGGAAAGTTTACTTGGCTCTAAAAACTTAAAGCTAGCGTTTGAGTTTAGATTTTACTTTCAAATCAACTTAGGATTATTTTTACCACTCTCAGCTGCAAGATTTCACTGACAAGGAGACGACCCGAGGTGGTTCTCACCGATTTGGTTCAAAGTTGGGGGATTGTTAGACCTAGATGTAACATGAAACCCGTTAAAGGGTAAAGTTACGTTGGGCTTCCGTTTTGGCATCCCCCTGTGCAAAACTTCAATAAATCAAAAAAAAAAATTGTAAATTTAACATTTTTGGATTACTTACGACAAATAGGTGGGGGGATAAAAACCATTTTGGGTGAACTCGAGCTAATTTAAATAAATAGGTCGACATTTTAGGTATAATACAAAATATTTGTAAAACTTATGCCGTAATAACTGCCATATATTTTCGCCGATAAATCTTAAAATATCTACATTACATTATCTGAACGATGTTAACAGATTTTTAGATTTCGATAGAAAAACGACGCCATTTTTAATTTCTACGTTACATTATCTGCCCGAATGAATTCGTACTATAGATTTTTATAGAAATCCGACACCATTTTGGAAATAAAACTCATCGTGCGATAAGTTCCGTAAATATTCGTCGATTAATCAGAAATTTTCCACATTTCATTATCTGACGGAGTTATTTAGACCTATGGGTTTTCCAATAATAATCCGACGCCATTTTGAAAAATGGTGGATATAAATATAACTTATGATGCGATAACTGCCGAAATTATTTGTCGATTTACGTGAAAGTTTCTATATTACATTATCTGATCGAATAAATAAACCCCTTACACTGTGATAGAAATATGACGCCATTTTACAAAATGGCAGATATCAATATCTCATAATGGGATAACTGCCGAAATTATTTGTACATTAATTTGAAATCTGCCATATTCAAAATAGCGCATAAAAATATATATCTTGATTGTTATTAGAAAAATTATCGATTATCAATAATTTCCTGAGTTATCTATAATTTCCCGAGTTATCAATAATTTCCTGAGTTATCAATATTTTCCCGAGTTATCAATAATTTCCCGAGTTATCATTAATTTCCCAAGTTTCAAATAATTTCCAGAGGTACCAATAATTTCCCAAGTTACCAAAAATTTCCCGAGTTTCTAATAATTTCCCGAGATTCCAATAATTTCCCGAGTTACCAATAATTTCCAGAATTACCAATAGTTTCCAGAATTACCATTAGTTTCAAGATTTACCAATAGTTTCAAAAATTACCATTAGTTTCCAGAATTTCCAATTATTTCCCAAATTACCAATAATTTTCCAAATTACCCAAAATTTTAAGAATTACAACCCTTTTCTGAATTAACAATAATTTCCCGAATTACCAATAATTCTACAATGCCAATTAAGCTAATTTAATAATATTTCAATTTACCCAAATTATGCCTAAATGATAAATTTAACCATAATTATTTTCTATTATTACAATGATATAAGAAATTACCCAATATTATTGGATTTTGCCGAAATGTATTAAAATTTACCCATTTTATATGAAGTTTCCTATAGTTTTTTTTAACAATAACAATATAGAATTTATCGCACCAAGGGATACATTGATGTGCGTTATTTTGAAAAACGGAGTATTTATCTCAAAAGAAATAGGACTAATTTACTCGGTAAGAAATAGAAAATTTCAGGAAAGGGGCTGTTCACAAATTACGTAACGCGGTAGGGGGGAGAGGGGGTTTGTGCAAGCGTTACTAATTGTTACGTGGGGGGGGGGGAAGGGTTCACTAAAATGTTACGTAACACATATTTTTAATATCGTAGAATAAAATTTTCATAACTTTCAGAAACAGTCGTAATTATTAAAAACATAAGCATTTTCATTGGTTTACTCACGTTTAAAAGAATGTCATATGACCTTGATCTACAGTTTCGCCTATTTTCCCCCGCTCGGGATGGACAAAAGTGCGAGAACGATTAGTCTGGATCTACCACGTGAATTTTAAAGTTTTAAATTTTTTCTTCTGTTTAGATTGATTTTTCATTGTTAAAAATTGACAAAAGCGCTCTTTTTACGTCCCTTATATCTGCTTACGGAAAAGCGTTCCTCGATAAGACACCAAAATAAAACCCATGGGCGGGTATAAAGTGTTGCATAAAAATACAGTTGTCATTTCAAGTTTAAATTACAAACAATAAAATGTAGTACCTGATCTTATTGTACTTTATTACCAGCATATTAGTTGTTAGGTACTATAATAATATAAGGGGGGGGGTCGATATTTGTTACGTAATTTGACAAGAGGGGTCTTTCCATTTGTTACTTTTTGTTACGAGGGGGAGGGGGGGAGTCTAAAAAGTTGTTTTTCTGCGTTACGTAATTTGTGAACAGCCCCAAAGTTGACGAATAATTACGGAAATTCTCAGACAGCCGCCATTTTGCAAAATGGCTTCGGAATTCTTTCAAAATAGAAAGGACTTATTTATTCGATCATTTAATGAAACAGAAAAATTCAGATTTATCGTCGAATAATTACGGAGCTTATATTACATCCGCCATTTTCCAAAATGGCCTCGAATTTTATTAAAATTAATAGGATTTATTATCTTTAATAGGTAATGTAAAGTAGGAAATTTCAAGTAATTGGACAAATAATTTCGGCAGTTATCGCATTATGAGATATTGATATCTGCCATTTTGTAAAATGGCGTCATATTTATATCACAGTGTAAGGGGCTTATTTATTCGATCAGATAATGTAATGTAGAAAATTTCACGTAAATCGACAAATAATTTCGGCAGTTATCGCATCATAAGTTATATTTATATCCACCATTTTTCAAAATGGCGTCGGATTATTATTGGAAAACCCATAGGTCTAATTAACTCGGTCAGATAATGAAACGTAAAAAATTTCTGATTAATCGACGAATATTTACGGAACTTCTCGCACGATGAGTTTTATTGATATCCGCCATTTTCCAAAATGGTGTCGGATTTCTATATAAATCTATAGTACGAATTCATTCGGGCAGATAATGTAACGTAGAAAATCTTAGGTTAATCGGATACAAATTACCTAACTTATTGCACCCTGATTTATATTTGTATCCGCCATTTTATAAAATGCCGTCGTTTTTCTATCGAAATATAAAAATCTGTTTACATCGTTCAGATAATGTAATGTAGAAATTTTAAGATTTATTGGCGAAAATATATGGCAGTTATCACGGCATAAGTTTTAGAAATATTTTGTATTATACCTAAAATTTCGACGTATTTATTCAAATTCGCTCGAGTTCACCCAAAATGGTTTTTATCCCCCACCTATTTGTCCAAAGTAATCCAAAAATGTTAAATTTTTTTTTTTTTTTAAATATGTTTTTTTTTGATTTATTGAAGTTTTGCCAATAAGTTGTCATTTTCGCATTTTATTTTACATAGACTTTTTCTTATTTTATGTTGTCAAAAACATGTTTGGTTGCCATGGCAAAACGGAAGCCCAGCGTAACTTTTCCCTTTAACGGGTTTCATATATTACATCTAGGTCTAACAATCCCCCAACTTTGAACCAAATCGGTGAGAACCACCTTTGGTCGTCTCCTCGTGAGTTGGTTTTACCCACAAATTAGCCATATTTATTATTATCACTTGAGAGGTTTATATTTCCAACAGATCCAATATAAACATCGCTCTCATTCGCTCGTTTAAACTGTCGGCTACTTTCATTAGCCAATAACCATGACTTTTAGTTGAGTCACATGAGAAAAATAAACCAATAGAAAAAACAGTTTGTTTTCCTATGCGGGGGAACGAATTTACCGAGGGAATATCGAAATTTCGCTCTTTTGAGGCCGTTCAAGCTAGCCTCGCAGCAAAGGGGATTAGAGAAATGTCGGCCTCGGCAGTTCAGGTTTATGTTAAGGCTACGTTGACACACAGTGCGGAGAGTATAGTTCTATTTGACTACTCAGAGGTATCATAAACTTATGATATTATTTACTGTTAATGTGAAATATGTTTCGTAATAAAATTTTTATTCGCAGTGTTGAGGAGCCACAATTTTAATCAAATGCTTAACATCGCTAAGATGGCAGTGGCGTGAGGTGTTTTTCAAAATGCCTTGAACCATGTTTTCGGTTCATTGCACTAGTACAATTTTTACAGCACATACATGTATTTGCAATAAAAACGTTTTATTCTTTTGACACTTTGGTTGGCTGAAGAATGAGATGCTTAACTATTAGATATTTTCCCCAAAGTATATGTTATTCGAAAAATGTAATTAGGTTAACAGGAAATGTGTTGCAAGTACCCTATTCGCATTTAATTTTTTTAAATTTAATCTTCAACAACTAGTATTTGTCAACCGTTTAACTATCTAAACCTATTCCATAATAAACCTTAGTGTTTTAGAAATATTTGATCTTTTTTACTTCGAATATTTTATATTTCAACGGTATTTGTTGTCTGTTCTATTAAACTGATTCAGCTCTTGGTAAATTTATCTTTAAATAATCTCTTATATATTGGAACTTATAAAGACGGCTAAGATCTGAGACATTTCAAATTTAAATTAAAACCTAATGAGTACCACCTGAACTCTTAAAGATTAAAATTGGTTTAAGCTAGGAGCAACAAACACAAGGAGAACGCAGCTAGCCTTTAAACACGCTAACGGGTTGCGTTCTCCTTGTGTGGGGTGTTGTGTTTGTTGCTCCTAGGTTTAAGGGACAAAATAACATACATTATACTGAATGAGTGATATACGAATAAAATAGTCTTGGGAAAGCTTTCGGAACTTACCCAGAACACCGTTTCGCACATGCCATAGAAACCATTATCTTCCTCCATTGCAAGAAACTGGGTTCAAAACCTTCCAGACATTTGTAAACTATGTATTAACGAAGCAGTTACTGCAATATAAAAAGAGATATTACAGAGAGATTGTTGATAATTGTAAGATGATAGAGTGAGATTTTTTCGTCTTCACATTTACTACCCTAATGTACATGTTTCTCCTTATCTTTGCAAATAAATTGAGACTCAAGCATTTTTAATATTATAAATAACCCTGAAGATGCAGCAATATCTCTTATATTTTATGAAAGAAACAGAGAACGTTTAAATGGCGAATATTTACGTTTTGTGAGACAGATAGGATTCTGGGTCTTTGATTTCATATGAAATAGGCCTAACGCTTATGCTCCAGACCATGTAATCCCGAAGGTCACCTTGGCACGAAGGAACATATAAATTCTATATTTATTTCAAGAATCCAACGAAACATTAAAACCAAGTTGTTTTTACTTACGGTAAAACGTGGAAGAGGTGCTTTTACTTCGAAAGCTACACTGAACGCTATACGCGTAGAAGAGAATTTACGTCTAGAGTGCTGTTTATTATTTCCCAAGGCATATGGAGCTACATGTTCGGTAACACTTGTGACATAACCAATGGCAAAGGTATGTAGTAGTAATACTTCATGCTATGACGCGTTTAGTATAATCCAGACATTTGGTAAAGGTAACCATTGTGGATTTGTTTTTATAATGAGGCACTCTTATCGCTCATTGCTGGAAATATTGAGTAGATAATAAAATTTCAAAATATAATTTTTTTTCGTCGGTTATTAGTCGTAGCGAAGTGTTTAAAATTATTATTGTGAGCTAGGAGCAACAAACACAAGGAGAACGCAGCTAGCCTTTAAATACGCTAACGAAGGGTTGTGTACGAATTTCATTGGTCGAGCGTCACGAGCCTTTACGCTGAACGTTTTACGGGCGGGGGGGGGGGAGACATTTTCCGAATTTTTCCCTTCCGACGGCAGCAGGCGCTAAAGCGTCTAGCCAATGAAAAACGTACACAAGAAAATCCACGACTTTTGACGGGTTGCGTTCTCCTTGTGTGGACAGTGCTGTGTTTGTTGCTCCTAGATTGTGAGAAAAACGCCGGCAGCAGAATTTTCTAATATGTTTTAGAATAGTGACAGAAGCTTGACCTTTCATCTCAGGGCTACACTCTTTCTAATAAAGTGATACGTTGTTATAGCTTGGCCGTCGAGTTCTTAATTATAATGTGATAAATATTGCATTGCTTAAATTATGCTATCAAATTAATGTATTGACTAAATTGCCACTAGGGGTATAATTTGCGATTAAATTTCGGTCGTTTAGACTTTTGATAGGGGTTTATTAAGATAATGTACAAGAATAAATATTATTAGAAACAACAAGTAACCAATTATGGTAGATCAAACAAACCTTCCTCGAGTGTATTAATTCCAGGCCGTCATGACCGAAAGGGTCTCGACGGCAACAGCCTGGAAATGGAAACGATTCTCTAACCCCGAGTATTTGGCTTTTTTCTTCGATTCGGCCTGGGTAGCTACCCAGAGTGGGGCCATTGAAGGGTTAGCCAAATACGATGGAGCTAAAGGATCCGCGCACGTTAAGTCAAAGACAAGCGACTTACCGCCATACCAAGGGACTAACGACATGCCCGGTGGCGGAAAATAGAAACGTAACACGTCCCGCAATGCATGATGCCAGCTGCTTTGGTAAGAGAGAGGTGCGTAGAGAGAGAACGGGGTAAGGAATAAGCTTCAATTTATATCTTCCAGGTGCCGATACTATCGCCTGATTTCTTCTTTTTCGCCCGTCCAGTGGGCAGTGGTGGTACAAAGGGCGCAGTTTACGTAACATATTTTGCTGCAGTATACGTAACATTTGGCAGCAGTATACCTACTCATTGAACAGCCATATACGTATTTGTACATTTTACCTTGTATAACCAAGGATTTTATATCCTTGGTATAACCGTGTAAATATAATGCATTATACAGCATGTGTATTTTACAAATATTTTATTTAACATTTTATTTGTTGAATTTCAATTTTCATTGTCTAAAGCCTAAAAAATGTCCAAGTTTTTGCAGATTTCATGTAGATCTACATCTATCTAAGGTTGTATATTTAACCTGGAAATCTAGGTGATATTCAAAATGTTTTTCAGTCTTAAAATATAAAATTTATGTTGCGAATACTATCAAAACCATTCTTACGAGTTCATGATTTCATTTAAGATTAGGGTTTGATAATTGTTGAATCATCATAAGTAACATAATAAACATAGGTATGATACTGTTCTTCAAGGCAATTTACTTAATTTATAAATCATATTTTATCTATGCAATAGTTATGATGTATTTTGCCAGCCACTAATTTTTCATTCGAAACTTCTTTTGAAAAATCGACGGTAGCCTGCTCGGGTACGTGTTTCACTCATTGAGTTGGGAATATTAATCTAGAGGTCCAATCAAAACGTCGGATTTCAGTATTTCGTTAAACAAGTTTTAAAAAAATAAGAATACTGCCGTCTGCTTTATCATTCTACCCGTGGCGCCGTCTATATCTCAATGGTTCGTTCAAATAAGTCGCGTTTTCCGGCAAAAAGATTTTTTTTACAAAAATAATGGATGGCGCCACGGGTCATTCGTAATTTTCAAAACCTTGTTTCGCGGGGAGCAGATTTGATTGGATCTCTAGATTAATATTCCCAACTCAATGGTATCACTTGAGTAAATACCATTATTTGTATTGTATATATTGTATCATTCTGATACTAGAAATTAAAGGTACCTATTTAGTAGGAAAAATCAGAATTTTTTCATCCCTCAACCTAGATTCGTCGCGTACCAAGTCTGTTCAATACACGAAACATCAAACATATTTCCGCCTACTAAGTTGCATTGACATTCCACAAATAACTAGCGCTGGACTTGTATTTTGCCTTTCGGCAACTTGTTTTACCTTTTCTACCAAATTGCGGTTTTAAAACTTCCTTGTTTCGGTTTACCATGGAAAGTAGGAATAAGGGTAAACAGAGGGCAACAACCCTCCCAACCAGTTGACTGGGAAATTGGCTGATATAAAACCATAAATTAACGGGATAAAGGTATTAAGGGTTAACGGGAAAAAAAAATGTTTCCATAATGAAAAACGAAAGATAATAATTTATTGATCTCACGTACATGTACGTCTATGGTTTTAAATTATTTTATTATTCAAATATGCTTCAAACTTATTAAATTCCATCCAATACATTTAAATCTAGTAAGTACCCCGGGAAATCATAACTTTTGTAATCTGAATTTCATTATTTTAAAATGTACTATCCAAGACCAGTATTACCGAGGGGTCGGACATTTGTACAAAATCCCGTACACTTCGCAAGAAATCTCCGACGAAATCGCGAAATCCCTGACGAAATCACAAAATCTCTGACCAAATTTCAAAATCTCTGACGAAATCGCAAAATCTTATGAAATCCCGAAATCTGTGACGGAATGGCGAAATCTCTGACGAAATCGCGAAATCTTTGACGAAATCGTGAAATCGCAGACGAAATCGCGAAATCTTTGACGAGATCGCGAAATCTTAGATGAAATCGCAAAATCTCTGACGAAGTCGCGAAATCTTAGATGAAATCGCAAAATCTCTGACGAAGTCGCGAAATCTTATGAAATCGCGAAATCTCTAATAAAATCGCGAAATCTTTGACGAAATCGCAAAATCTGATGAAATCGCGAAATCTTATGAAATCGCAAAATCTCTGACGAAATCGCGAAATCTCCGACGAAATCGAAAATCTTGGACGAAATCGCAAATCTCCGACGAAATCGAAAATCTTGGACGAAATCGCAAATCTTCGACGAAATCGAAAATCTTCGACGAAATCGCGAAATCACAGAGATTTCGAAATCCCGTACGCTTTTTTTGGGAATGTCCGACCCCTCGGGTATTACAGTATCTCTAAAATTTGCTTTAATGACGGCAATTATTATTGTGTACCCCGCCACAATTAAAAAAAACAAAAGGAGGTAATAATAAATTAATACGCCCGGGCCTACCTCGGGGAATACTCACGTAACGTTATATGCTCGGGTTAGCGAGGGTCCTCATTAATAAATTGGGGTCTAGGAAAAATTGGTAGTGAAATGTATGAAGCCAGTTGTTAGATTGCCAAACACTAAATGTATTAATTTTAACCCTAATATCCTAACCAAACATTTAAATTAACTTAAAAACTATCTAAATACTAATTTAACTAACTTAAAGATTGGACAGTGCTCGCGATAGAAATATAGATACACTGTTAAAAATAAAGGTTTATAAAACGACCAAAATTATACTTTTAGTTTATTTCAAACCATTTGGTTACTGAAAACGGTCTAATCAATTATTTTAGACCCATTTTACTCTTTCATGTTGAATACAATACCTTTTGGGGTATTGAAAGGGAACGAGCCCTAAGAATAAACCTTTTCCAGTCCTGGTGGTAAAGGTATAAAAAAGTTATGTTCTAACATTTAATCCTTTTGACTACCCATTTAATTCCCTTAAATGTAGAAAAAAATGATATGGACCAATTTCGAGACTAGTATTTGAATACTACGTTATTTT